>NC_090445.1:415540249-415848574 GCF_031143425.1 Pleurodeles waltl | reverse complement strand
TAGTCAGACTACCACTGCCTTTGGTCGATGCTGCACCTCGAGGGAACTCTGCAGCATCTTTAACTACCCAAACCAGTGGCTCAGTTTTCAAACTTTTGCATCAGTTTCCTCGCAAGGACCAGCTAAGTAGTATAACCAGTACCTGCAACTCCCACGTTCAGCACCAATGACAGCCAGCACCACTCTGCACCCAGCCCACAGGAGCCAGATAAAGTTGTACTGCCTGGTTAATCTTGGACCAGGGATCTTCAAAGCAGCTTAACCTCCAGTGGGTTACCCTGAACTTGACCTGCAAGTGACTGTCACAAGTGTGTTTTTCCAGCATCCATGGCTCCCGTCTTCAGTACCAAGGACACCCCGGACAACTCTGCACCCAGGCCGCATGAGCCATGTAAAATTGTACTGACTGCTGAACCCTGGTCCTGGGACCCGCATCAGCTTAGTCCCCCGTGGGCTCCACTGAACTCGACTTGCAAGTGACCGATTGTCACTAGCTGAATTTTCCAATGACGGCAACCAGCTGTGTATTTTCATTTTAAAATTCATAACTCCGGTTATACATATTTGTTTGTATTCATTTTGGTGTCTACATTTATATAGGAATATGCTCTATTTTTATAAATTGGTGTTGGATTTCTTTGAGTCGTGGAATTTACTTATCGTCAATGTTAGTGCTCAGTAATGCTTAACACGTTCCTATAGTAAAGCCTGACTGCTCCGTGCCACACTAACAGGACTGAGCTAGGGCTTTATTAGTGTGAATCCAAAGGAATCAGTTTGGGGTATTGTGAGAGTATTGCATATTGATACCTAACCAGCCTCACTTCATAATACTCCACTTTCCTACACTTCCCTTGTTGGTAAGAGACATGCCTTCAAAGCCAAACAGATCGCTCAACTTCAACAAGCTGATGTGGAGCGGAGACTCTGCTAGATACTAAAGTCCTCTGAGCTCCACCTCTCCCAGCTTGCCACCCCAACCTATGAATGACACATCAGTCATCATTGTGAGTTCTGGGTGGAGAAAGGAGAGGGGTCTGCCACTGACCCAACAGTGGTTGGTCAGCCACCACCACTGCAGATCTTTTTGAGTACCTTCCAACATATGAACCAGGCTGGAGAAATTTCCCTGATGTTGTGGCACTGGGGCTTTAGGGCTCGCTGCAGAGTCAGCATATGACAGCGGGCATGTGTTACCAGCAGGATGCAGGTGGTCTTGGGGCCCAGCAGAGTCAGTCTTACCGATATTCAGGATTGAGGATGAAACATCAGAATTATAGCCTGAATATCCTGGACTCACCGTTCTTCCAGATTGGCTCAAAATGACACTATGCCCAGAATTGCTCAGATGAAAGGGGACGCCTGAGACAGTTAGGTGTGACTTGGGAATGTTGACAGTGAACCCCAGTAAATCAGGAGGACCACTATAGTCTGGAAGTGGGCAATGACTGCCTGGGGTGAGTCTGCCTTCAGCTGCCAGTTGCAGTGGCAGCAGTAATCCACCACCCAATTACGACACACATTAACAAAATTGCCAGAACAATGCCAAAAATCTGACACTGTCAGGTTTAACGACAGCGGCAGAGAGGCAGTCCCACCACCCACACCGCCACAGCGGAAAAAGACAGTTCCCCAACACGACCCACAAACAGCACAGCTGTCATAGCGCAGCAGTAATCCATTGGCGGTCGGGTCTGCCTCGGCCGTAATTGAACCTCCACTACAACACACCACCACATTGGCCAATTTGAATACTCGCACCTGAAACACATCCACACACCACACCTCTCCGCTATAAAACACACACACAACCCGTGCTACGACAAACAACTGACATACATAGCACGACCACGCTGAAGATCGCACTGCACACAGACACCTGCACACCTCTCATGCATCACACTTCACTCAAAATATTTTACACAAACACACACATCACACTCACCATGTGCTGACAAAAGCACCCTCGTTTCACCGTTGACGAATTAAGGACCATGGTGGACAAAATCATCAAGGTAGAGCCACAGCTGTTCGGGGCACAAGTCCAGCAAACGTCCATGGCAAAGAAGATGGAGTTATGGCAGAGGATCATCGACAAGGTGAACTCAGTGGGAAGCCACCCATGCACAAAGGAGGACAAACTGAAGAGGTGGAACGACCTGAGGGGGAAGGTGCGCTCCATGGTGTCCAGACACTAAATCGCCTGCATGAAGACTGGCAGTAGGCCCCCACCTCCTCCCCTGGAGATCACATCATGGGAGGAGAAGGTCTTGGCGATCCTGCACCCTGGGGGTCTCACAGGAATCCTTGGAGGACTGGAAACTGGTAAGTCATCTATAAACACCTTGTATTAAGAATACCTGTAATGCATGCATCGCCAACACCTGCATGACCACCCTACCTCACTAACACCAATCCCAAAGTCTACACACCCAAATGCACCCAATGCATGTACAGCATGAAGCGCTACAACTCCCACAACGCATCACCCTTTTTCCACCTAACAATGCGCACACACCCTCGCATAACTACACCTGATTACTGAGGCATGACATATAGCACTCATCTTGCTGTCCCTGTAAAGTACATCAGGCAATTGTGAATAACAATCCCTGTCATCCACAGGACTCACAAGCAACTATTGAGCCACCCCTATAGCTGAGGAACCCCACGCAAACGTGGTCGCAGAGCCAGATATCCTGCAGGGACTGAAGCCAAGACCTACCCCACTGCCAGGAAATGAGCCTCTCCAGAACTCTCTCCCTTGGGTGCCACTGAGACACCTTGTTAACTGTCTACTGCCATAGCCCTGTTTTTAAATGCCACCTGAACACTGGACCTGTGCTACCAACTGCTTGACCTTACAGACTGATGTTTTTGAACACCATGGTTCCACTGCTTTACACCCTATTCACCCCTTCGTAAACCCAATAAATACACTTACACACGTTATGGTGTTTTGAGTTTACTCACTGTAATAGTGCAACAAATATATGACATGTCACATAAATTGAGTGTTAATACACAGTGAAGATGTGAATGTATCATCTTGGCATTCAATTCCCTGCGGCAAAGTCAGTGTCCATACATCCATACGTCCTTAGGTAGGGAAGAGTAGTCAAACATCATCCACTGCACTTCTATAATTGATAGCACAGAAGGTACATCACATATTAGTGGCACTGTTGCCAACAGTATGCACCTGCATATACGAATGGTTATACGATTTACACTGTAGATATAGACATTGATAGACAATCCAATGCTATTGCACAAATGACCACAACCCTGTTCGGGTACTAAGAGAAGTTAATTGCATCTAACAGTAATGAACTGGGTAAGACACACTCATTGTAGTTGTACTGCACAGGCACAGCTCACACCCTTGTCTGCCAGGTATTTACATAATTTGAAATCACAAGAAGGAGCAAACTATGCTAATGGACATCCGATACCAGAATGTAGAAGTCACAAATGTGTGAGGAAGTATATAGGATGTCTGAAGTATATGCAACAAAGTCAGATGAACTAGATAACCTCACAGTGGGACTGTTGACCTACTTGTTAGACCACTGTTGTATACACTCATCTCATACCCAAATGTAATGAACACCTACTCATATCAGGAATGGATAAAAATGTACACCCAACCTGTACTCCAACATGAGACATGGTAAATATAAAGATGTACCTGCCAGAATGTTAACTGAAGTACTTCTGGCTGATCTCTGTCCATGTGCCTATATCTTCCTCATCCCCATCTTCGTCACTCATATCTCCTCCCTCCTCTGCCACCACATTGCCCCCAACTCCTCCCTCCTCAAGCAATGGGATATTCCTCCTTAGTGCCAGATTACGGAGCATGCAGCAGGCCAACACAATCTGGCCCTCCTTCTGTGGTAAGTACTGCTGGGACCCCCAGAGATGTGTATACATCTGAACCTTGCCTTCCACAGACCAAATGTCCTTTTAATCACCCTTCTTGGCCTCCCATGAGCCACATTGTATTGTTCTTCAGCCCTGGTCCTAGGATTCCTCACCGGTGTCAGGTGTCAGGAGAGATTGAGATAACTTGAATCACCTGTGGATAGGGTACACTAACATTTACAACCCACTATGTCACATACAGACAGATCAGGTAGCCTGGGGTAACAGTAATCACATATGCACTAATCATACTCACCGATGAGGTAGGCCCTCACTCTTTTTGGAAGCGCCATCGGCCGTGGGACACTGCTATTCCTGAGGATGTACGAATCATGGACAGACCCTGGAAACCTTGCAGTCACTTGGGAGAATTACTGTTCAGCTAAGCAGACCATCTGCACATTAATGGAGTGAAAGCTCTTACGGTTCCTGTATACTTACTCATCAGCCGGTGGTATTAATGCAATGTGGGTGCCATCTATGGTCCCCAATCACATGTTGGATTATAAGTCCCATAACAGAAACCAGCCTTCACACTGGCCAAATCTACAGCGTGGGGAATTTGATACAGCTTTTCATGTTTCACTAAAGCGGACAAGACGTTCCTCAACACATTGCTGAACACTGGTTGAGACATTACTGTTGCCATTCCCACTATCCCCTGGAATAAGCCAGTGGTCAAGAAGTGGAGGATGGATAGTAACTGCACAGTTGGTGGAATGGCTGTAGGTTGTCGAATGGCTGGCAGCAGATCAGACTCCAACTGGGTACACAGCTCCCTGATTGTAGCAAGGTTCAGTCTATGGTGGGAGATGATGTGCCATTCTTCCATCGTTGCCAAGTTAACACAGATGCAAGCCTCACCCTCCACAGTGGTCGGCATCTACACATGGCATACAACACAAGAGTGTCAACGATTACACTTCATGCATCCTACTACATGGTCACAAATGGAGAATCAAAATAACCCTGCTACCACTTGTTGCATGCAAAGCAGACTTCAAAGTGCTGAGCTGTTGAAATGCAAGTTAGTTACACATACATCTGGGATTTACAAAGGATGACATGGGTAAGATGGTTGTCTGTCACTGCTAGTGTAGTCACCATCAATATGTCAGTTTGATTCCAATCTGTCATGATGCCATTTTCTGTATCTGTGCACACTGAAAATGTACACTGCCTGACTAAAATGCACACAGTCCCAGAGTGTAACTAATCACATGTCCAAGATGGAAATGAGTAGCGACACATTTTAAAAATGTTTTATAAACAGTAACAGTGTAAAATAGCTGCTGCCTGTCCTGCATGCAGGGACAGATGTCAGTTAGCTCATTTCGCCAGCATATGCTGTCATGGCGGTAGGAATCACTGTGCAGCTCCTCATATGGCATACAGGGACCAATGACTATTACCGCCAGCTGTGACGGTGCAGCCCATGATCACCATTTTCTACAGTGTATGTGTAAAGAAATGGCTCCCTGTTGCAGTTACCCCCCACTTTTTCCCTGATACTGATGCTGATGCTGACTTGACTGAGAAGTGTGCAGGGACCCTGATAACAAGACCCCAGCACCAGTGTTCTTTCACCTAAAATGTTCCATTGTTTCCACAATTGGCACACCCTGGCATCCAGGTAAGTCCCTTGTAACTGGTACCCGTGGTACCAAGGGCCCTGATGCCAGGGAAGGTCTCTAAGGGCTGCAGCATGTCCTATGCCACCCTAGTTACCCCTCACTCAGCACAGACACACTGCTTGCCAGCGTGTGTGTGCTGGTGGGGAGAAAATGACTAAGTTGACATGGCCCTCCCCTCAGGGTGCCATGCCAACCTCACACTGCCTATGGCATAGGTAAGTCACCCCTCTAACAGGCCTTACAGCCCTAAGGCAGGGTGCACTATACCACAGGTGAGGGCATAGGTGCATGAGCACTATGCCCCTACAGTGTCTAAGCAAAACCTTAGACATTGTAAGTGCAGGGTAGCCATAAGAGTATATGGTCTGGGAGTTTGTCAAAAACGAACTCCACAGCTCCATAATGGCTACACTGAATACTGTGAAGTTTAGTATCAAACTTCTCAGAATAATAAACCCACACTGATGCCAGTGTTGGATTTATTAAAAAATGCACAGAGAGCCCCCTGTATTTCACCCAATTGTTCAGTGCAGGACTGACTGGTCTGTGCCAGCCTGCTGCTGAGAGACGAGTTTCTGACCCCATGCAGTGAGAGCCTTTGTGCTCTCTGAGGACAGAAACAAAGCCTGCTCTGGGTGGAGGTGCTTCACACCTCCCCCCTGCAGGAACTGTAACACCTAGCAGTGAGCTTCAAAGGCTCAAGCTTCGTGTTACAATGCCCCAGGGCACTCCAGCTAGTGGAGATGCCCGCCCCCTGGACACAGCCCCCACTTTTGGCGGCAAGTCCAGGAGAGATAATGAGAAAAGCAAGGAGGAGTCACTGGCCAGTCAGGACAGCCCCTAAGGTGTCCTGAACTGAGGTAACTCTGACTTTTAGAAATCCTCCATCTTGCAGATGGAGGATTCCCCCAATAGGATTAGGGATGTGCCCCCCTCCCCTCAGGGAGGAGGCACAAAGAGGGTGTAGCCACCCTCAGGGCCAGTAGCCATTGGCTACTGCCCTCCCAGACCTAAACCCACCCCTAAATTCAGTATTTAGGGTCTCCCCAGAACCTAGGAAACTAGATTCCTGCAACCTAAGAAGAAGAGGACTGCTAAGCTGAAAAACCCTGCAGAGAAGACGGAGACACCAACTGCTTTGGCCCCAGCTCTACCGGCCTGTCTCCCTCCCTTCTAAAGACACTGCTCCAGTGACGCTTTCCCCAGGACCAGCGACCTCTGAATCCTCAGAGGACTGCCCTGCTCTAGAAGGACCAAGAAACTCCCGAGAACAGCGGCCCTGTTCATCCAAGACTGCAACTTTGTTTCCAAAGAAGCAACTTCAAGACAACTGCGTTTCCCGCCAGAAGCATGAGACTTGCTACTCTGCACCCGACGCCCCCGGCTCGACTTGTGGGAGAACAAACACTTCAGGGAGGACTCCCCGGCGGCTACGAGACAGTGAGTAGCCAGAGTCGTCCCCCCCTGAGCCCTGACAGCGATGCCTGCAGAGGGAATCCCAAGGCTCCCCCTGACTGCGACTGCCTGACTCCCAGATCCCGACACCTGGAAAAGACTCTGCACCCGCAGCCCCCAGGACCTGAAAGATCGGAACTCCAGTGAAGGAGTGACCCCCAGGAGGCCCTCTCCCTTGCCCAGGTGGTGGCTACCCAGAGGAGCCCCCCCCCCTTGCCTGCATCGCTGAAGAGACCCCTTGGTCTCCCATTGATTTACATTGGAAACCCGACGTGTGTTTGCACACTGCACCCGGCCGCCCCCGTGCTGCTGAGGGTGTACTTTCTGTGCTAACTTGTGTCCCCCCCGGTGCCCTACAAAACCCCCCTGGTCTGCCCTCCGAAGACTTGGGTACTTACCTGCTGGCAGACTGGAACCGGGGCACCCCCTTCTCCATTGAAGCCTATGCGTTTTGGGCACCTCTTTGACCTCTGCACCTGACCATCCCTGAACTGCTGGTGTGGTAACTTTGGGGTTGCTCTGAAACCCCAACGGTGGGCTACCTTGGACCCAAACTTGAACCCCGTAGTTGGTTTACTTACCTACAAAAACTAACAAACACTTACCTCCCCCAGGAACTGTTGAAAATTGCACTGTCTAGTTTTTAAAATAGCTAAATGTGATTTATTTGAAAAGTATATATGCTATTGTGATTATTCAAAGCTCCTAAAGTACTTACCTGCAATACCTTTCATTTGAAGTATTACATGTAAAATGTGAACCTGTGGTTCTTAAAATAAACTAAGAAAATATATTTTTCTATACAAAAACCTATTGGCCTGGAATTGTCTTTGAGTTTGTGTTCCTCATGTATTGCCTGTGTGTGTACAACGAATGCTTAACACTACTCCTTGATAAGCCTACTGCTCGACCACACTACCACAAAATAGAGCATTAGTATTATCTCTTTTTGCCACTATCTTACCTCTAAGGGGAACCCTTGGACTCTGTGCATACTATTCCTTACTTTGAAATAGTGCATACAGAGCCAACTTCCTACAGTATGTCACTTGACTCCTGACTCTCTAGCCCTCAAGATCTCCACTGAGTGTGCTGCTGTGTTATGATCCTGGGAGCCACAATGGCACGTGTTACAAGGGATGGGGCCCCACCTTCACAACTGAAGAACTGGAGAAACTTGTGGTTGGGGTCCTTACCCTGTACACAAAGCTCAATGGGAATCCAGAACAGCAGGAAGGTCACATTGTGGTCATTTTTGTCGCTACATGGGTATGTAAGTGTGTTGGTATGTGTATGCAGGATGTTTCAGTGGAGGGTGTACCTACGGATATAACAGCTAGGAATATTGTGGAATTGTGAAGTCATGTACGATGCTGATATGTGTACTGTTAGTAGGCCGATGAATGTCGTAGGTTGTTGGGTCTACATTGATGTGCCTTTCCAGCGTCCATCAAAAGAAGGGTTTTTGGAAAGCCATGGCCAAGGAAATGCAGACCCTGGGGGCCATTTCTGGCGAAGCACCCACTGCAGGAAGCAGTGGGAGGACCTGAGACGCTGGGCCCGGAAGACCGCAGAGGCCGAGTGGAGGACTACCTCCCAATGAGGAAGGGGTGCCAATCAGACCCTGACCCTCTGATGGCCAGCATACAGGTGGTGGCGTACACGGAGTTGGATGGGTGATTGAGGGCAACACAGCAGCCACAAAGGGGGGGCGGGGTGAAGAGAAGGGTTAGAGTACATTTACTGTACAGTTTGCAGTAGACTGGAAAGTGTGTGTTAACTATGGGATGAAGGATGTCTAGGGTAGCTATGACAGTTAATGTAGGTAGGATGCAGTTGTGCTATGAACATAAGTAGCTGTTGCCATGGCATATGTACAGTGCCAAATTGTAGGATATGACATGAACATACAGGAGCTTAAGTTGCTTCAAATACATTTCTATTCATTTCCATTATGGGTGACGTAGGTAGGACAATGTACAACGGTCACTCATGGACTGACTTCTCACAGTAATGATCCTGTATACAAGAGCCATGACAGTGTACAGTAGTACTTGAGTGTTATTGTAGAGGTTTCACGATTGTGTATGCACATCAGTGTGTATGCACAGTGGATGTAGAGAAATGTCTATTGACGTTGTAGAGTATGCATTCACAAATTTACAAAGCGTCATGTTGTTGAAATGCCCAACATGTGCAATGAAGATTGGTATTGACCCTATGCTCCCATCTTTTTCACCCCCCTCCCCTCCTTTTTGTACTATCCTGCTCTTGTATCTACTAGCATCAGCAGGCAAAGGAGTAGGGGCACCAGCGAGTGGAGGCTGCAGCCCACAGGACCCAGGAGGCAGAGACCACCGAAGCCGAGGGGACCAGTGGGTTGGATGGTGAGGGGAGCACCACGGGGAGACTGGAGCAGATACCACCGATGCAGATTCATACTCTGATGCAAGCTCCCTGGCGGAACCTTCTGGGACCACCCCAGCACCATCCTTGTCCGCCAGCCCCAATACCAGCACCATCCTCCCAGTAGCTCCCCACCCAGTTGCCCGTGCTCGCTCACCCAGGAGGGTGGGCACTCCTTCGCCACAGGCACCTCTGCCTCAGTCAGCCCTTCTGCCCTCAATGCTGAGGCTATTGACCTCCTGAGCCCATCTGTGAGACGCAGTCAACCTTTGTGAATGCCATCCAGGGACTGCCATCCCAGATGCAGCAGGGTAATGCCTACCTGGAGGGCATTCACAGTGCCTTGACTGGCCTACAGAAATCATTTCAGGCTCTGTCCTCTTCACAGATGGCAGCCAGTGTCCCTAGTACTTCAGTCCTCCCTCCTGCTACCAGTGCCCCATCCCAAATCCGTCTCCCAGCCAAGCCACACACACTCACCCAAAGCAACAGACAACCTACGCAAAGTCAAAGGCACCACAAATCTCACACACACACACAAAAGCAGACATCAGCCACTACCTACCCTTCCTCCCCCAGCACCTCATCCCTAAGTCACACCACCACTCACACCTGCCAGCACTGTATCCTCACTCCCAGTTCCTGTCACCACTTCTCACTCACCACAACAGCACACTCATACATGCACCCCATCCACACTCACAACCATCAGACACATGCAACACACCCACCTTACATGCAGACACAACCCCAACATACATCCACACGACCTCTGTCCTCTCCCAGCTTCTCTCCCCCAATTTGTCCCAAAACCCAAACACCCACACTCACTCAACATTCCTTCACCTCACATATACATCCTCTGCACACATCTGCACCCATGTCTAGCACACCTACACATCCTACAATCACTCACTCTACCTCCCACTCCCAAACCAGTTTCTTAATCCATCCCCCTTGTTCCTAAGCTTTTCCTTGCCTGCCTTGACCTGTTCCCTGAGCCTGTCCCACCCCGTGTTGCCCCTCGCCGTCATGGTTCCCTCCCCACGCCAAGTCCTCCACCTCAAAGTCCTCCTGTGACCCCCCCTCTCTGCCCCTGCACATGCAAAAAGAGCCTCCCCCCCAAAAAAAAAAACACCTGCCCTACTATATATCTCGAAAGCCCCTGCCCCTCCGTCCAGCTCAAAGGTGAAACCCTCACCCCCTCCCAGACCTAAGCCTAAGGACCCTCTCCCAAGCCAAAGCCCAAGGACCCCCTCCCAAACCCAAACACCCCCCACCAACCTCCTCCCCTCCACACACATTTGAGGTGCCTGCCTGCCCCATTGATGCCCCTAACTTGTGAAGGCCATTAGGAGTCAAGTTGGGGCCTTTGCCAGGCACTTTTATGCCTATTGGACATTGGACTGGCCTACGGGCTTTGGTGTTTTTGTTGCTCATTTGCATTGCATTTGTTTTAAATATATTTCCACAACAGGATTCCTGTTGGTTTACTTACAACACATTTGTCGAGTGTTTTTGTTTACTGGTGATTTTCCATACATCTATTAAGGGCTGTACAATGTGCATTTCTAGGTATTTTTTTTATTCTGATTCACTGTTCTTCCTTGTATTTGGGCATTTTATGCAGTGTTGTGTCTTTGTATTGGTTTGTGTGTCTCTGCTTGTTGGTGCTATTGGTGTGGTTGTGTAGTTTTGATCCGTGTGTGTGTGTCTTGGTGTAGGAAGTTGGCTCTGTATGTGCTATTTCAAAGTAAGGAATAGCATGCACAGAGTCCAAGGGTTCCCCTTAGAGGTAAAATAGTGGTAAAAATAGATAATACTAATGCTCTATTTTTGTGGTAGTGTGGTCGAGCAGTAGGCTTATCCAAGGAGTAGTGTTAAGCATTTGTTGTACATACACATAGACAATAAATGAGGTACACACACTCAGAGACAAATCCAGCCAATAGGTTTTTATATAGAAAAATATCTTTTCTTAGTTTATTTTAAGAACCACAGGTTCAAATTCTACATGTAATAGCTCATTCGAAAGGTATTGCAGGTAAGTACTTTAGGAACTTCAAATCATCAAAATTGCATGTATACTTTTCAAGTTATTGACAAATAGCTGTTTTAAAAGTGGACACAGTGCAATTTTCACAGTTCCTAGGGGAGGTAAGTTTTGATTAGTTTTACCAGGTAAGTAAGACACTTACAGGGTTCAGTTCTTGGTCCAAGGTAGCCCACCGTTGGGGGTTCAGAACAACCCCAAAGTCACCACACCAGCAGCTCAGGGCCGGTCAGGTGCAGAGTTCAAAGTGGTGCCCAAAACACATAGGCTAGAATGGAGAGAAGGGGGTGCCCCGGTTCCGGTCTGCTTGCAGGTAAGTACCCGCGTCTTCGGAGGGCAGACCAGGGGGGTTTTGTAGGGCACCGGGGGGGACACCAGTCCACACAGAAATTTCACCCTCAGCGGCGCGGGGGCGGCCGGGTGCAGTGTAGAAACAAGCGTCGGGTTCGCAATGTTAGTCTATGAGAGATCTCGGGATCTCTTCAGCGCTGCAGGCAGGCAAGGGGGGGATTCCTCGGGGAAACCTCCACTTGGGCAAGGGAGAGGGACTCCTGGGGGTCACTTCTCCAGTGAAAGTCCGGTCCTTCAGGTCCTGGGGGCTGCGGGTGCAGGGTCTCTCCCAGGCGTCGGGACTTTAGGTTCAAAGAGTCGCGGTCAGGGGAAGCCTCGGGATTCCCTCTGCAGGCGGCGCTGTGGGGGCTCAGGGGGGACAGGTTTTGGTACTCACAGTATCAGAGTAGTCCTGGGGTCCCTCCTGAGGTGTCGGATCTCCACCAGCCGAGTCGGGGTCGCCGGGTGCAGTGTTGCAAGTCTCACGCTTCTTGCGGGGAGCTTGCAGGGTTCTTTAAAGCTGCTGGAAACAAAGTTGCAGCTTTTCTTGGAGCAGGTCCGCTGTCCTCGGGAGTTTCTTGTCTTTTCGAAGCAGGGGCAGTCCTCAGAGGATGTCGAGGTCGCTGGTCCCTTCGGAAGGCGTCGCTGGAGCAGGATCTTGGGAAGGCAGGAGACAGGCCGGTGAGTTTCTGGAGCCAAGGCAGTTGTCGTCTTCTGGTCTTCCGCTGCAGGGGTTTTCAGCTGGGCAGTCCTTCTTCTTGTTGCAGGAATCTAATTTTCTAGGGTTCAGGGTAGCCCTTAAATACTAAATTTAAGGGCGTGTTTAGGTCTGGGGGGTTAGTAGCCAATGGCTACTAGCCCTGAGGGTGGGTACACCCTCTTTGTGCCTCCTCCCAAGGGGAGGGGGTCACAATCCTAACCCTATTGGGGGAATCCTCCATCTGCAAGATGGAGGATTTCTAAAAGTTAGAGTCACTTCAGCTCAGGACACCTTAGGGGCTGTCCTGACTGGCCAGTGACTCCTCCTTGTTTTTCTCATTATTTTCTCCGGCCTTGCCGCCAAAAGTGGGGCCTGGCCGGAGGGGGCGGGCAACTCCACTAGCTGGAGTGTCCTGCTGGGTTGGCACAAAGGAGGTGAGCCTTTGAGGCTCACCGCCAGGTGTGACAATTCCTGCCTGGGAGAGGTGTTAGCATCTCCACCCAGTGCAGGCTTTGTTACTGGCCTCAGAGTGACAAAGGCACTCTCCCCATGGGGCCAGCAACATGTCTCGGTTTGTGGCAGGCTGCTAAAACTAGTCAGCCTACACAGATAGTCGGTTAAGTTTCAGGGGGCACCTCTAAGGTGCCCTCTGTGGTGTATTTTACAATAAAATGTACACTGGCATCAGTGTGCATTTATTGTGCTGAGAAGTTTGATACCAAACTTCCCAGTTTTCAGTGTAGCCATTATGGTGCTGTGGAGTTCGTGTTTGACAGACTCCCAGACCATATACTCTTATGGCTACCCTGCACTTACAATGTCTAAGGTTTTGTTTAGACACTGTAGGGGCACAGTGCTCATGCACTGGTACCCTCACCTATGGTATAGTGCACCCTGCCTTAGGGCTGTAAGGCCTGCTAGAGGGGTGTCTTACCTATACTGCATAGGCAGTGAGAGGCTGGCATGGCACCCTGAGGGGAGTGCCATGTCGACTTACTCATTGTGTTCTCACTAGCACACACAGGCTTGTAAGCAGTGTGTCTGTGCTGAGTGAGGGGTCTCTAGGGTGGCATAAGACATGCTGCAGCCCTTAGAGACCTTCCTTGGCATCAGGGCCCTTGGTACTAGAAGTACCAGTTACAAGGGACTTATCTGAATGCCAGGGTGTGCCAATTGTGGATACAATGGTACATTTTAGGTGAAGGAACACTGGTGCTGGGGCCTGGTTAGCAGGGTCCCAGCACACTTCTCAGTCAAGTCAGCATCAGTATCAGGCAAAAAGTGGGGGGTAACTGCAACAGGGAGCCATTTCTTTACACAAGCCCCCCCCAGCCCACAGGCCAGGAGACTCAGCCAACGCTGGAAGAGTCTTCCTAGTCTGTCAGGCGAGGAAGAGTAGAGGAAATGGCTGGTTTGTTGCAGGGCCTACTCTGCCTTACATCCTCCTGTTCAGGTCATTCCCTCTGGGGAACTGACCCACTTCCACAGTGATAGGACCTAGTCTGAACTGCCTCTTGTCTGTGCTTTTTATGTCTTCACCCATTCTCTCTATTTTGAGGTCAGAGGTATCCACCTCTGCTAATCTTATCTTAGCCAGGGTCACCCCTAGCTTACCCAAAGAGGTTACCCAGAGCTGGAGTAACCCCACCATGACCAACAGGGTCAGGGGGCCTAACTTGTTATTTGGCATGGGGTCAGACCACCATGCCAAGGATAGTGCAGCCATAAAGGCTAACACCCAGCAGAGGCCACTGACAGCTGTCAGTGCCCAGAACCACACCTTTAGCTCTTCACCTAAAAGGGAAGGGGCTAAGTTACAGGCTTCTTTGGGTTCAGGTTGCCTGTCTGCTGTATTAGAGTGGGGGGTTACCACATCTTGTAGTAAACACCCTTCTTCCACTCTTTCTTCTGTTAGCTGAGGAGCCACCCACTCAGGTTTAACAGTTGCCGGACTAGCCAGGACTTCTTGTGGGTCAGGTTGGACTTTATCAGGGCCATTTTTGGAGTTCTCCCCTACTGGAGCAGAATCTCCTTGGCTTGCTGTAACCTTGGCTAAAGGTTGTCCACCCTTCCTACTCTGTTTTCTTTTCTTCTTCTTCTGGGGTCTGCTTGCATTTACTGCAGAGGCAGGACTTCCAGAATCCTTGGGAGAGGACTGGCACTGGACCAGTTCCTCTCTTGGGCTCTGACTAACCTCTGGGTAGTCATTTCCAAGGAGACAATCAAGGGGGAGGTCTGTACTGACTACTACCCTTCTCCAGCTAAGAGTGCCACCCACTTCTATGGGCACTAAAGCCACAGGCCTCTTAGTGACCCTGTCTAGGCTAACTCTTACCCTGGCAGTCTCACCTGGGATGTACTGGTTTGAGAGCACCAGCCTGTCATGCACAATAGTGTGACTGGCACAAGTGTCTCTCATGGCAGTGGTTGGGATTCCATTCACCAGTAGGTGGTGGAAATGTCTACTTCCCTCTGGAATCTCCAACCCACCTGTTGGGCCCTGTTTCCAGTTGAAGGCTATGAAGACCTCCTCATCTGAGGAGTCATCTCCCATGGCTACACTGGTTACCCCTGGAATCTTGTTCTGGGGTTTGTTTTTGGGACAAGAAGTGTCCTTGGTGTGGTGCCCAGACTGTTTACAGTTGTGGCACCATGCCTTAGTGGCATCCCAGTTCTTACCCTGGTACCCACCTTTGTTTTGGGTTGTGTCTTGGGGCCCACCCACCTGTTCTGGTTTTTGGGGGCCTACAGAGGACTCTTTTTCTTTGTTTCTAGTGTCACCCACTTTCTCCTGGGGAGTTTTTGTAACCCCTTTCTTTTGGTCACCCCCAGTGGAAGTTTTGGTTACCCTAGTCTTGACCCAGTGGTCTGCCTTCTTTCCCAATTCTTGGGGAGAAATTGGACCTAGGTCTACCAGATACTGATGCAACTTTTCATTGAAGCAGTTACTTAAAATGTGTTCTTTCATAAACAAATTATAAAGCCCAACATAGTCACACACTTCATTTCCAGTTAACCAACCATCTAGTGTTTTTACTGAGTAGTCTACAAAATCAACCCAGGTCTGGCTCGAGGATTTTTGAGCCCCCCTGAATCTAATTCTATACTCCTCAGTGGAGAATCCAAAGCCCTCAATCAGGGTACCCTTCATGAGGTCATAAGATTCTGCATCTTTTCCAGAGAGTGTGAGGAGTCTATCCCTACACTTTCCAGTGAACATTTCCCAAAGGAGAGCACCCCAGTGAGATCTGTTTACTTTTCTGGTTACACAAGCCCTCTCAAAAGCTGTGAACCATTTGGTGATGTCATCACCATCTTCATATTTTGTTACAATCCCTTTGGGGATTTTTAGGATGTCAGGAGAATCTCTGACCCTATTTAAGTTGCTGCCACCATTGATGGGACCTAGGCCCATCTCTTTTCTTTCCCTTTCTATGGCTAGGAGCTGCTTTTCCAAAGCCAATCTTTTGGCCATCCTGGCTAACTGGATGTCCTCTTCACTGGGGTTATCCTCAGTGATTTCAGAGGTGTTGGTCTCTCCTGTGAGGGAACCAGCATCTCTGACTATTATTTTTGGAGTCAGGGTTTGAGGGACCCTGTTCTCCCTAGATAGGACTGGTAGGGGGGAATTGTCCTCCAAGTCACTATCCTCTTCCTCTGAGTTGCCACCCTCAGAGGGGTTGGCCTTTTCAAACTCTGCCAAAAGCTCCTGGAGCTGTATTTTGGTAGGTTTGGGGCCCATTGTTATTTTCTTTATTTTACAGAGTGACCTTAGCTCCCTCATCTTAAGATGGAGGTAAGGTGTGGTGTCGAGTTCCACCACATTCACATCTGTGCTAGACATTATGCTTCTAAAAGTTGGAATACTTTTTAAGAAACTAAAACTGGTTCTAGAATCTAATTAAAACTTTTACAAACTTTTAAACTCTAAAAGAAATGCTAAACAGGATCTAACACAAGGCCCTAGCAGGTCTTTTAAGAATTTAGAAAACTTTTCAAATTGCAAAAATCAATTTCTAATGACAATTTTGGAATTTGTCGTGTGATCAGGTATTGGCTGAGTAGTCCAGCAAATGCAAAGTCTTGTACCCCACCGCTGATCCACCAATGTAGGAAGTTGGCTCTGTATGTGCTATTTCAAAGTAAGGAATAGCATGCACAGAGTCCAAGGGTTCCCCTTAGAGGTAAAATAGTGGTAAAAATAGATAATACTAATGCTCTATTTTTGTGGTAGTGTGGTCGAGCAGTAGGCTTATCCAAGGAGTAGTGTTAAGCATTTGTTGTACATACACATAGACAATAAATGAGGTACACACACTCAGAGACAAATCCAGCCAATAGGTTTTTATATAGAAAAATATCTTTTCTTAGTTTATTTTAAGAACCACAGGTTCAAATTCTACATGTAATAGCTCATTCGAAAGGTATTGCAGGTAAGTACTTTAGGAACTTCAAATCATCAAAATTGCATGTATACTTTTCAAGTTATTGACAAATAGCTGTTTTAAAAGTGGACACTTAGTGCAATTTTCACAGTTCCTAGGGGAGGTAAGTTTTGATTAGTTTTACCAGGTAAGTAAGACACTTACAGGGTTCAGTTCTTGGTCCAAGGTAGCCCACCGTTGGGGGTTCAGAACAACCCCAAAGTCACCACACCAGCAGCTCAGGGCCGGTCAGGTGCAGAGTTCAAAGTGGTGCCCAAAACACATAGGCTAGAATGGAGAGAAGGGGGTGCCCCGGTTCCGGTCTGCTTGCAGGTAAGTACCCGCGTCTTCGGAGGGCAGACCAGGGGGGTTTTGTAGGGCACCGGGGGGGACACCAGTCCACACAGAAATTTCACCCTCAGCGGCGCGGGGGCGGCCGGGTGCAGTGTAGAAACAAGCGTCGGGTTCGCAATGTTAGTCTATGAGAGATCTCGGGATCTCTTCAGCGCTGCAGGCAGGCAAGGGGGGGATTCCTCGGGGAAACCTCCACTTGGGCAAGGGAGAGGGACTCCTGGGGGTCACTTCTCCAGTGAAAGTCCGGTCCTTCAGGTCCTGGGGGCTGCGGGTGCAGGGTCTCTCCCAGGCGTCGGGACTTTAGGTTCAAAGAGTCGCGGTCAGGGGAAGCCTCGGGATTCCCTCTGCAGGCGGCGCTGTGGGGGCTCAGGGGGGACAGGTTTTGGTACTCACAGTATCAGAGTAGTCCTGGGGTCCCTCCTGAGGTGTTGGATCTCCACCAGCCGAGTCGGGGTCGCCGGGTGCAGTGTTGCAAGTCTCACGCTTCTTGCGGGGAGCTTGCAGGGTTCTTTAAAGCTGCTGGAAACAAAGTTGCAGCTTTTCTTGGAGCAGGTCCGCTGTCCTCGGGAGTTTCTTGTCTTTTCGAAGCAGGGGCAGTCCTCAGAGGATGTCGAGGTCGCTGGTCCCTTCGGAAGGCGTCGCTGGAGCAGGATCTTGGGAAGGCAGGAGACAGGCCGGTGAGTTTCTGGAGCCAAGGCAGTTGTCGTCTTCTGGTCTTCCGCTGCAGGGGTTTTCAGCTGGGCAGTCCTTCTTCTTGTTGCAGGAATCTAATTTTCTAGGGTTCAGGGTAGCCCTTAAATACTAAATTTAAGGGCGTGTTTAGGTCTGGGGGGTTAGTAGCCAATGGCTACTAGCCCTGAGGGTGGGTACACCCTCTTTGTGCCTCCTCCCAAGGGGAGGGGGTCACAATCCTAACCCTATTGGGGGAATCCTCCATCTGCAAGATGGAGGATTTCTAAAAGTTAGAGTCACTTCAGCTCAGGACACCTTAGGGGCTGTCCTGACTGGCCAGTGACTCCTCCTTGTTTTTCTCATTATTTTCTCCGGCCTTGCCGCCAAAAGTGGGGCCTGGCCGGAGGGGGCGGGCAACTCCACTAGCTGGAGTGTCCTGCTGGGTTGGCACAAAGGAGGTGAGCCTTTGAGGCTCACCGCCAGGTGTGACAATTCCTGCCTGGGAGAGGTGTTAGCATCTCCACCCAGTGCAGGCTTTGTTACTGGCCTCAGAGTGACAAAGGCACTCTCCCCATGGGGCCAGCAACATGTCTCGGTTTGTGGCAGGCTGCTAAAACTAGTCAGCCTACACAGATAGTCGGTTAAGTTTCAGGGGGCACCTCTAAGGTGCCCTCTGTGGTGTATTTTACAATAAAATGTACACTGGCATCAGTGTGCATTTATTGTGCTGAGAAGTTTGATACCAAACTTCCCAGTTTTCAGTGTAGCCATTATGGTGCTGTGGAGTTCGTGTTTGACAGACTCCCAGACCATATACTCTTATGGCTACCCTGCACTTACAATGTCTAAGGTTTTGTTTAGACACTGTAGGGGCACAGTGCTCATGCACTGGTACCCTCACCTATGGTATAGTGCACCCTGCCTTAGGGCTGTAAGGCCTGCTAGAGGGGTGTCTTACCTATACTGCATAGGCAGTGAGAGGCTGGCATGGCACCCTGAGGGGAGTGCCATGTCGACTTACTCATTGTGTTCTCACTAGCACACACAGGCTTGTAAGCAGTGTGTCTGTGCTGAGTGAGGGGTCTCTAGGGTGGCATAAGACATGCTGCAGCCCTTAGAGACCTTCCTTGGCATCAGGGCCCTTGGTACTAGAAGTACCAGTTACAAGGGACTTATCTGAATGCCAGGGTGTGCCAATTGTGGATACAATGGTACATTTTAGGTGAAGGAACACTGGTGCTGGGGCCTGGTTAGCAGGGTCCCAGCACACTTCTCAGTCAAGTCAGCATCAGTATCAGGCAAAAAGTGGGGGGTAACTGCAACAGGGAGCCATTTCTTTACACTTGGTATGAGTGTTGTGCAGTGTGTGCGCACGTTGGAGTCAGTGAATAGTGTGTATGTTGTGTGTGGGTATGACACTGTCCCTCCTTCCCCCTTGTGTGCTCTGCAGGTGTACTCACCCATGGCATCTGTGGTCAGAGGAGGAAGGATTTCAAGGTGGCAATCCATGGCTTCCTCAGACGTCTGTGTCCCTGGAGGTGAGTGGGTCCTTTTCTACTTGCTGTTTCTGCCAAGCTTTGGGGGGAGGCCGTCCAGCCCCAGAAATCGTGGATGGTCTGCAGTGTCATAATAGGGCGGGCGGTGGAGTGGCTACAGCCGGCCCGAGGATGGCAACTGCCATATTCTGCAGTCTAGCCGCACTGTCTGCAAACTGGCTTTGTTTCAGTCGGTTGACAGCAGTGGTCGTAATATTGTGGTCTGCACTGCCAGCCTGGCGGCAGTCCGACCACCATCACCAGCGTGGCGGGACCGTTACCGCCAATGTTGTACTGAGGGCCATAGTCTGGAGTATTCCAAGCTTAGTACAGGGACTGTATGCTGCACAAGGGGAGTTGGCACAGAAAAAGCAAAGGTCTTATTTGAAGATCTTCTCTAACTATTCTATAAATTAAAGGTTTTTTCACTCATTAAAATGAGTTATTTGGCAATGACTGAGTGCCTCACCAATGAGTAGTTTTTTTGTCACCTAATATCTTCCAAGTGTTTGATGTGAAGGAACTGGGTTGAGATACAAGGGACTACTTAACAGATAATGTGGGCACACTGGCTAAATTTGCTACAAACATGCACGAGTACCGAGGGCGCTGTGCAACAGTCTCCAGAAATTAGAGGCTGAAATAGCAGCGTTGGAAGCCAACTGGAATGAGGGTGGGGCAGGAGGGGGGGGGGGGAGGTCAATAGTCCAGTGCTGCATGCTATACAGGACAGGATGACCGAATTCCAGGAGGTAGCACATGCAGAGGTAATGCACATGGCTAAATATGCAGTAGCCCATTTCTATGGTGAAGGGAAACGACCTGGAGCTACACTAGCATCCACTCTTCCCCCCCCAGCCACAAAGATAATACAATATTGCTAATACTGGACGATGGTGGTGCGTGGAGCGATCCAGTCGGTGGTGCAGCAGTTCCATGATTATTATACAGGTCTATATTGATCACACTCACAGTTAGATGAGACGGCGGTTGAGGACTATCTAGCCCATATCGCCATGTCATGGCTTACAGATGAACATAGGGTTTGAGTGATGGGCCCACTGCAGCCGGAGGAAGTCAAGGTCGCTCTGGCGAGTATGCAGACAGATAAAGCACCAGGCACAGACGGACTAACGGTGCCTTTCTATAAAGCCTATCAAGGCATTCTCATTCCGCACCTGGTGACACGGTTCAAGGAGATGGCAACTGACGGCTGTATGCCTCCTACTACGCGGAAAGGCCCTGTTGGTGGTCCTATTGAAGCCTGGGAAGCCGTTGGACCGCTGCTCCTCATACAGACCACTGTCCCTTATGAATGTGGATGCTAAGCTGTATGCCAAAATCATAGCGAATAGGCTGGCACCTCTTCTTTCCCATGTGATAGGTCGGGAACAGACTGGGTTTGTTCCAGGACAAAGCCTATCGTATAACCTGCAAACTTTCTTTGGTGCAATGCAGCATCTAGATCCCAAAGTTAAGGCAGTGGCGGTGTTTCTACAGATCAAAAAAGCCTTAGACTCCGTGGAGTGGGGCTTCATGCGGGCAGTCCTGCGGTTAGTGGGAGTTGGAGAAATATTCATAAAGCTGATCAGGGTGCTGTATACTCAGCCGGTTGCCAGGCTACGGTTAAATGGTATGGTGACTCCCCCAATTCCAATAGAGAGAGGAACGAGGCAAAGTTGCCCCCTTTCGTCCCAACTCTACGCATTAGTAGCTGAGCTGCTGGCATGTGTACTGCGAGAATACCATTCCCATAGAGGGTTGCATTTTACTCATTACACTTAGGGCCAGATGTATCAAAGGGTTTTTCCCATTCTGTGTCAACGGGAAAATGTGTTTGTACATATGGCCCTTAGTATCTGCGTACGAAGACATTACTATACGTCAGGGAATCAGCGAGGAATCCTGTGCCTGTGCTCCGAGAACTGGTGTTATTTGGAGACCATGCTGAACTCGACGTAAACTGGGGAAAGTTCATGGTGTTACCTCTCATGTCTGACACCAACAGGGTACCTATGGAATACCCACTGCAGTGGTCTGAAGAGTCTGTGCGCTATCTGGGGATTAAAATTAACTCTTATCCAGCTATTATCCTCGAGATTGAACACTGGATTAAACTTCCTCTCTCTCTTGCCGGAAGAGTGGCCATCATGAAAATGGTGGTGCTGCCACACTTTCTCTTTTTGTTCCTTAACATCCCGATCATACTCACCCATTCTATTTTTGATAGGCTACTGGCTCTCGAGTAGATTGGCCGGGGCAGGTAAACATCCCAGGGTGCGATGGCGGACGCTCACTCTCCCATATGATATGGGAAGCCTAAGCGCCCCAGACCTGGAAGCATACTAGCTCACTAATGGGTGCATGGGCCCCCCAGTTGCCCCATCTCCAGCTGGAGCAGGGGATGATGACTTAGTCTACTCTACCCAGAGTCCACTTTGATAAACGAAATGATTTGGGCAACTGGATTCAATAAACGTGACTTTCTATGCCTGGCAGAAATTAATGGACAGGCAGGCGAGCTCCTTACTATATACACCTGAAGCACGGCTAGCCTGGTGCACGTGGTTTCCAATGTCAGAGGAGAGGGGGGTAACTAAGGCGCTCCAGGAGTTGGGCGGCGTCAATGTGGGAGACATGTTTGAAGAGGGCAGGCTTGGAAAAAGTACAAGATGGAAGGGCTATGGTCACACCTATCATCTGGTTTCACTACCACAGGGAATGCGCCGGGATACAGGAATTATTAGATGACCTCCAAGAGCCACATGCAGTCTATCCTCACTACTGTGGAATTCCGTGCCGGGTCATGTTATATCCAGGCTGTACGCCATTACGCAGGAAGCACAAAGACTGGAAATATCTCTAGCGCGATTAGCATGGCAAAGAGATTTGAATGTCAATATAGAAGACAAACATTGGGCATACTGCTGTTCGAGGACCAAGACACACACTCTCTCTCTCCCTCTCTCTCTCAATGGACTTCATTGACTCATACACTTTAAGTATCTTAATCAGGTCTACTATACTCTGTCCAGGTTGTGCAGGTATGGTCTTCGTGACAGTGCCAAGTGCTCTAGATGCCCGGAAGTTGGATTCCTACATATGTCGTGGGGTTGCCTGGGAATTCAAAATTTGTGGCAGGCAGTATTCGGCAGATTGAGTTCAATCGCAGATGAGTGGATAGCTCTGGACCCTCTGCTGGCCCTGCTGGGCGATGACAAGCAATTGCCCCCGACAAATAGGCGATTAATAGCAGTGGGGCTACTTATACCAAAGAGACTGTTAGCTATGTGTTGGGACAGGGGCCATTTACCAACAATAGGGGAGTGGATAAAAGATATGACATATTGTAATTTACAATCGGATAATTATGGAGCACTTCTCCCACAGTGTAGTCGCCCACAGGATATTTTGGGGCCTTTTCAAACCTACTTACAACGTCTGGGAGACAAAGAGGAAGACGGGCACGACTTACACAACACAGTGCAGCTGACCGCGACCCGTTAAGCCCTATGGTTGGCGATGGGTGCCCGGCTGTCCCCCCGTGCAGATAAGAACTATCGTTGGGGGGCTAGGGCTCACTGCTAGAAGTGCAGCTGGTCATTAAGTGCCAGCAACAGGATTGAGGGGGAAAGTTCTGTATTGAGTGGCTGAAAAGGGGCACAGGGAAATGATAACTACATTGGTGTTAGAATGGCTATTTACTTAAAAGGAAAATGTAAGAAAGGTCACTGCCTATATATACTACCATAGGATGAGTTTATGTATTGTCATATGTTGTGGGTTTTTGTATATTTCTAAAAACCTAATAAATAAAAAATAAAAAAAGTGTATGAGGTCTATGTTTGTGCATGCAGGGCCTATATGACAATCAGGCAATGCCCGATGGGCTGGTCTAAAAGATCAGTGTATGGGTCGTCTTTTAGCTGTTTGTGAGCATGTTTTGTGGCCATGTGAAGTGGTTTTTACTGTTGATTTCCCCGATATAACAACAAATGAAGACATGCAGTCTCCCATGCCTTGCAAACTACTCACTCAGCGTTTCACGGAGTTAGAAATATCCCTGATTTGCAAATGTGGGCCATTTTTTTTTTTTAGCTATGTGGTTTGATAATGAGGGCCACTTTTATTTTGTTGCATGGGCCTATTTTTTTTCCCAGTCCAACACTGTGTAGTTAACTATTGTAGTATGTGCATTGTATGCATAAGCAAAGCAGAGTGGCCATCAATTTTGGACGCCCCAGGCCTATTCCTGTGCACTTGTTGGGGCTGATGATGTTTTCCCAGGCAGTGGAAGTGTATCAGCATGCAGGAGGGAGGAGACCTAGACAATGAAGTGAGGACAAGAGAGACAAGGCTGCCACAGAATTTCAATTAGGTCCGTCCTATGGTACTGCCACTCAGTAGATGGTGAGGGTCAAGGGGAGCTGCAGTTTGTTGTTCAAAGCGAGAAGGGTCTTTTAGGAAAAGCCACCCTTTTGTCTCTTTTCTGATCCCCATCTTGTGTTTGTGCATAGCCAGGTGCAGACAGTTAACACCTCTTTTATGCCTACTGTGGGTACTCTAGGATGGAGACCACCCAGCTGGGAGAAGCATCATCCCACATTAAGGCTATGCCTTCAAAGGCCATAAAGGCATCTGAAAAAGAAAGTCACCCCAAAGCAGTTCTTATGCCTGCAAAACTCTGAAAAAATTAATCACACATTCCACACTTACTAGTGTGATGCCTTTATATAGCAGAGTACTGCTTTGTTGGCAAAGCTTGGTTGTTTACCAAGTATCTGCATGATATATATTCCTCCTAAAATAAACCATCCATTACAAAAATTGAAATAATTCCAGTCCATTTTTTCTCTCCTTTGATGGGTAGAGCAACATAACGTCACATCACAAGGTGCTACTCGCAGGCAGCCACCCAAGACCAAATGAACAGTGAGCAAGAAAATTACAACTACACGAGTAGACATTGTCCTCTACCCAAAGGGGGAGGTGGTCTTGTTTTATTTTCATACATCAGCAGGTGGTGGCAAGATGTAAATCCTGCTTGCGAAGGAAATGTCCCAAGCCCCTCTATGGATGTATTAGTTTGCATGCAAAATTTAACAATTTATGTATTATTATGAGAATATATAACCTGCAATGTGATGCAAGTGTTCAGCAAACAGGTGAGTTTACACACGCCCGAAACTACCAATAAAATCCTGCAGCCCGTAGTTGTGGAGTAAGGAAAATGTCACTTACCCAGTGTACATCTGTTCGTGGCATTAGTCGCTGCAGATTCACATGCTGTGCACAGTCCGCCATCTGGTGTTGGGCTCGGAGTGTTACAAGTTGTTTTTCTTCGAAGAAGTCTTTTCGAGTCACAAGACCGAGGGACTCCTCCCATTTCGAGTCCATTGCGCATGGGCATCGACTCCATCTTAGATTGTTTTGCCCGGAGAGGGTGAGGTAGGAGTTGTGTATGCTAGTAATAGTGCCCATGCAATGGAGTGAATGCGTATGTACATAATAAAGTTTTAAGTAATATATTTACAAATGTACAAATGTTTAAGATCTACTTCTAAACGGCTACAGGCTCCCGGGGAGGCGGGTGGGCGCATGTGAATCTGCAGCGACTAATGCCACGAACAGATGTACACTGGGTAAGTGACATTTTCCGTTCGATGGCATGTGTAGCTGCAGATACACATGCTGTGCATAGACTAGTAAGCAGTTATCTCCCCAAAAGCGGTGGTTCAGCCTGTAGGAGTTGAAGTAGTTTGAAATAATGTTCTTAATACAGCTTGACCTACTGTTGCTTGTTGTGCAGTTAGCACATTTACACAGTAGTGCTTGGTAAATGTATGAGGCGTAGACCATGTTGCTGCCTCACATATTTCGTTCATTGGAATATTTCCTAGAAAGGCCATGGTAGCACCTTTCTTTCTGGATGAGTGTGCCTTTGGTGTAATAGGCAGTTCTCTTTTAGTTTTAAGATAGCAGGTTTGAATGCACCTAACTATCCATCTAGCAATGCCTTGTTTTGAAATTGGATTTCCTGTATGAGGTTTTTGAAAGGCGACAAATAATTGTTTTGTCTTTCGAATTAGTTTTGTTCTGTCAATGTAGTACATTAGTGCTCTTTTGATGTCTAATGTATGTAGTGCTCTTTCGGCTACAGAATCTGGTTGTGGGAAGAACACTGGTAATTCTACCGTTTGATTTGGGTGGAACTGTGAAATTAATTTTGGTAAAAATGTAGGATTGGTCCGTAGAACAACTATTTTTGTGTATTTGAATAAATGGTTCTTGAATGGTAAAGGCTTGAATCTCACTCACTCTTCTTAGAGATGTGATGGCAATTAAAAATGCAACTTTCCACGTTAAGTATTGCATTTCACAAGAGTGCATGGGCTCAAAAGGTGGTCCCATGAGTCGAGTTAGGACAATGTTGAGGTTCCATGAAGGAACTGGTGGTGTTCTTGGTGGTATAATTCTCTTTAGGCCTTCCATAAACGCCTTTATGACTGGTATCCTAAACAATTAAATTGAGTGCGTAATTTGTAGGTAAGCAGAAATTGCCGTAAGATGTATTTTAATGGAAGAGAAAGCTAGGTTAGATTTTTACAAATGTAGTAAGTATCCTACTATTTCTTTTGCAGATGCGTGTAAAGGTTGAATTTGATTATTATGGCAGTAATAAACAAATCTTTTCCACTTATTTGAATAACAGTGTCTAGTGGTAGGTTTTCTAGCTTGTTTTATGACCTCCATACATTCCTGTGTGAGGTCTAAGTGCCCGAATTCTAGGATTTCAGGAGCCAAATTGCTAGATTCAACGATGCTGGATTTGGATGTCTGATCTGTTGTTTGTGTTAACAGATCTGGTCTGTTGGGTAGTTTGACATGAGGTACAACTGAAAGGTCTAGTAGTGTTGTGTACCAAGGTTGCCTTGCCCATGTTGGTGCTATTAGTATGAGTTTGAGTTTGTTTTGACTCAACCTGTTTACTAGATATGGAAGGAGAGGGAGAGGTGGAAAAGCGTACGCAAATATCCCTGACCAGTTCATCCATAGAGCATTGCCTTGGGATTGATCTTGTGGGTACCTGGATGCGAAGTTTTGGCATTTTGAGTTTTCTTTTGCTGCAAATAGATCTATTTGAGGTGTTCCCCAAATTTGAAAGTAATTGTTTAGTATTTGGGGGTGAATTTCCCATTCGTGGGTTTGTTGGTGATCTCGAGAGCGATTGTCTGCCAACTGGTTCTGAATCCCTGGAATAAATTGTGCTATTAGGCGAATGTGGTTGTGAATCGCCCAATGCCATATTTTTTGTGTTAGGAGGCACAACTGTGTCGAGTGTGTCCCTCCTTGTTTGTTTAGATAATACATTGTTGTCATGTTGTCTGTTTTGACAAGAATGTATTTTTGGGTTATTATGGGTTGAAATGCTTTCAGCGCTAGAAATACTGCTAACAGTTCTAAGTGATTTATGTGAAACTGCCTCTGATGTATGTCCCATTGTCCTTGGATGCTGTGTTGATTGAGGTGTGCTCCCCACCCTGTCATGGAAGCATCCGTCGTTATGACATATTGTGGCACTGGGTCTTGGAAAGGCCGCCCTCGGTTTAAATTTGTACTGTTCCACCATAGAAGCGAGATGTATGTTTGGCGGTCTATCAACACCAGATCTAGAAGTTGACCCTGTGCTTGTGACCATTGTGATGCTAGGCACTGTTGTAAGGGCCGCATGTGCAATCTTGCGTTTGGGACAATGGCTATGCATGAAGACATCATGCCTAGGAGTTTCATTACCATTTTGACTTGTATCTTTTGTGTTGGATACATGGCCTGTATTACCTTGTGAAATGTTTGAACCCTTTGTGGACTTGGAGTGGCAATCCCTTTTGCTGTGTTGATTGTCGCTCCTAAGTATTGCTGTGTTTGACATGGCAAAAGGTGTGACTTCGCGTAGTTGATCGAGAAACCTAGCCTGTGAAGGGTCTGTATGACGTAGTTTGTGTGCTGTGAACATTGTCTTAGCGTGTTGGTTTTGATTAACCAGTCATCTAAGTACGGGAACATGTATTTGCTGCCTTCTGATATGTGCAGCTACTACTGCCAGGCATTTTGTAAAAACTCTTGGCGCAGTTGTTATTCCGAATGGCAACACTTTGAATTGGTAATGTATTCCTTGGAATACGAACCTTAGGTATTTCCTGTGTGAAGGATGTATTGGTATATGGAAATACGCATCTTTTAGATCTAATGTTGTCATGTAGTCTTGCTGTTTGAGCAGTGGGATTACGTCTTGTAACGTGACCATGTGAAAGTGGTCTGATTTGATGTAGGTATTTAGTGTTCTGAGATCTAGTATTGGTCTCAGAGTTTTGTCCTTTTTGGGTATTAGAAAGTACAGTGAGTAAACTCCTGTGTTTTTCT
This sequence comes from Pleurodeles waltl, assembly GCF_031143425.1. Taxonomy (NCBI): domain Eukaryota; kingdom Metazoa; phylum Chordata; class Amphibia; order Caudata; family Salamandridae; genus Pleurodeles; species Pleurodeles waltl. The sequence goes on along the minus strand of NC_090445.1, from coordinate 415,820,663 downwards.
GTTGAATTGGAACTAATTCTATTGCGTCCTTTTGTAGCAATGCTTGAACTTCTAGTCCTAGAAGATCTATATGTTGTTTTGACATATTGTGTGTTTTCGGTGGGACGTTTGGAGGGAATTGGCGAAATTCTATGCAATAACCATGCTGGATAATTGCTAAGACCCAAGTGTCTGTTATTTCCTCCCAAAGTTTGTAAAATTGGCTTAGTCTTCCCCCCACAGGTGTTATGTGATGGGGGTGTGTGACTTGTGAGTGACTGCTTATTTTGAGGGGTTTTGGGGCCTTGGAATTTCTCTATTTTTTGGGAATTGGCCCCCTCTAAATTGCCCCCGAAAACCTCCCCTTTGATATTGACCCTGGTAGGTAGGCCTTGTTTGTGAGGTTGTGGTTTCTGTGGGTTGACCTCGAAGCCCTCCCCAAAAAGGTGTTTTCCGAAATGTGCCTCTGCTCTGCGGGGAGTAGAGTGCGCCCATGGCTTTGGCTGTATCGGTGTCCTTTTTGAGTTTTTCGATGGCAGTGTCTACCTCCGGCCCAAACAATTGCTGTTCATTAAACGCCATATTGAGCACAGCCTGCTGGATTTCCGGTTTGAACCCAGAAGTGCGCAGCCATGCGTGCCTTCGTATTGTGACTGCAGTGTTTATTGTCCTTGCAGCTGTATCTGCTGCATCCATGGAAGACCGTATCTGATTATTTGAGATACTTTGTCCCTCTTCCACCACCTGTTGCGCTCTTTTTTGGAAGTCCTTGGGTAAGTGTAAGTGTTCGATGAAATGTTGCATTTCATCCCAGTGAGCCCTGTCGTATCTTGCCAAAAGTGCTTGTGAATTGGCAATACGCCACTGATTTGCTGCAACCCTTTTTCCCGCAGCATCAAATTTGCGGCTCTCCTTGTCTGGAGGTGGTGCGTCGCCTGAGGTATGAGAGTTGGCTCTTTTACGAGCTGCCCCCACAACTACTGAGTCCGGTGTTAGTTGTGTTGTGATATATATTGGATCTGTGGGCGGTGGCTTATATTTTTTCTCCACCCTTGGAGTTATGGCTCTGCCTTTAACTGGATCCTGAAAAATTTGTTTTGAATGTCTTAGCATTCCTGGGAGCATGGGAAGGCATTGATACTGGCTATGGGTGGAGGATAGGGTGTTAAAGAGAAAGTCATCCTCAATTGGTTCCGAATGTAAGGAGACATTGTGAAACTCGGCTTGCCTTGCGACCACCTGTGTATAGGATGTACTGTCCTCGGGTGGTGACGGTTTTGTAGGATAAGAGTCTGGGCTATTGTCAGACACTGGAGCATCGTAGAGGTCCCATGCATCGGGATCATCCTGACTCATTGTGGTATGAGCTGGTGAGTGCATCAGTGGTGGAGTTGTTGCTGGTGATGCATGTATTGATGGTGGTGGGGTTGTTTTCCTTGCCACCTTTGCTTGTGGTTGCTTGTCCTTTTGTTGAAAGGCAAGTTTCCTTTTTATTCTGATTGGGGGAAGAGTGGTTATCTTCCCTGTGTCCTCATGAATATGAAGCCTTCTTTGTGTGTAGTCAGGCTCTACAGCTTGAAGCTCCTCTCCAAATCTGTGTAATTGGGAGGTTAATCCTTGTTCCTCTGTATAGGAACTAGTTTTCGGCTCCGAGGCTGGCTGTTTCGGAACCGAAACCTTTTCGGAAGTCTTTTTAGGCCCCGAAGAAACCTTCTTTGTTTTCGGCGTGGTCTCAATGCTGAAATTCTTCGGTGCCGCTGTCTCTGTGCCGAAGTTTCTCGGAGCCGCTGTCTCGGCTCCGAGGTTGCTGTGTGGCGGTATCTCGACCGGAGTCGGATGACTTTGACACTAGCATGCCCTTTTTCGGTGCCTTGGATGGGTCACCTAGTTTTCGGGTTAAGCCATGGCCTGTTGGTGGTGGCGTCTCCTGGGCTTTTGTAGACTTCTCGTGAGTCTTCATTTTCGACGTCTTACTCACGGTTTGGTGTGTTTCTTCGGCGTTGAGTTCTTCAGAATCCGACTCGCGGATGGAGAAAGCTTCTTCTTCCTCCTCGAAGCGTTCTTGACCTGTCGGCGTGGACGCCATTTGCAGTCTCCTGGCTCTTCGGTCTCTCAGCGTCTTCTTCGACCGAAACGCTCGACAGGCTTCACAAGTATCCTCCTTGTGCTCGGGGGACAAGCACAAGTTACAGACCAGATGGTGATCCGTATACGGATACTTGTGATGGCATTTTGGGCAGAAGCGGAATGGGGTCCGTTCCATGAGCCTTGAAGTCGCACGTGGCCGGGCCGACCAGGCCCCGACGGGGGATCGAAAAAACCCCGAAGGGCCACTGGAGCTCTTCAGAATTCGGTGTCGATTTGTTCCAACTAACCCGATACCGAACGCAAACAATACCGACGTTTTTTTCCGAGATTCTAACTAACTTTCCGACCCGAAACACGGAGCGAAAAGGAACACGTCCGAACCCGATGGCGGAAAAAAAACATTCTAAGATGGAGTCGACGCCCATGCGCAATGGACTCGAAATGGGAGGAGTCCCTCGGTCTCGTGACTTGAAAAGACTTCTTTGAAGAAAAACAACTTGTAACACTCCGAGCCCAACACCAGATGGCGGACTGTGCACAGCATGTGTATCTGCAGCTACACATGCCATCGAACATGCTATTATTGTGAGGGTTGGGCCAAGTCACTGAAGTCCCTCAAACACATTACCCCCTTCCGGGAATACCACACACTACCCATGCCCACCCCCCCCCCCACCCCACACACACACAGAATATTAATACCTTGTGTGTGAAGCTCTTTCCACTATGGAGTCTGGGTGTGGGAAGATGGGCAGATCCATGGTTTGATTCATGTGAAAAGGTGAGACTACTTTTAACAGGAACTTGGAATTCGTTCCAAGGACAACCTTGTCCCTACAAACCTGATTGAAAGTCTCCTCTATAGTTAAAGCCTGCAACTCACGGAGGCGAGTGAGGTAGGCGATTGCTATTATAGCGGCTGGAAGGACGGGTGGGCCTTCTTCCTCCTCAGTGCCTAACAGATTTTCTGGGCCGGTGAGGTCAGCAGGATCCTCTTTGAAGGCTTGAAATTGCTTTTATGTTATGCCCAACGCAAGTCAATCAAAAAGATAGTAAAAAGTTGTAGTAATACGGACTAACGGTGTAGTCAAGCACATTGTGAAGGAAAGCCATCAAATAAGATGTAAGCAAATGCGACTGAGAAGAAAAACAACAAAAATTAAGCTAACTCAAAGCCTACTTTACATATTAGTATTGTACAAAATATATCTTTTACAGCATTCAAATAAAAGCGGTCTCTAGGCAACAGCTAAAAAAAAATATCCACTTCTACTAGGATCCGTTCCCTTGATACATAACGATTCTCTGGATAATACGATGGGAGGGCTGGAGATGACAATATCACAGACAGTGAATCAAGAAAACACAAGGTTAGAAACAGTTGGTTTATTAACATTAGCTGGTGGTGTACACAGTACTTAAAGATACAGCTAACTGCATGAAAAATACCTTATTAAAAAAACTATATACAAATGTTTTTGCAAATCAAACTGTAGTACCTTGTACAACCCCCATTCCTTCTCTTGGATCCCTTTCACTTCAGTAAACCAACAGATATGAGACTAGCCTTGCAAAGGTCCTGGTTTAATGCCATACAGGAAGTTCTATGAACACTCTTGTCTCAAATGGTAATGCCATCCTGCCTCCCTCACAAACTCCTTTAGGTTCCTCTTAATTCAGTAAATAGATATGCGACGAACCTTGCAACGGTCTTGGTTTTATTGGTGCAATGGGCTAGTTCCGTGGCCACCCTGTAGTGTCACCTCCATCTAACATCTTCTGTATTCCATTGTTAAACCTCACACAAAACTTTTTACAACTTTCACATTCAGCAAGTAACAGCCTGCCGCAAACAGAAAATATCCCAGGAACAGCATTTCCCCCTCCCTCCCAAAGATTAATGGTAATGCAATGATCAGCATTGGCCCAATGTCTCTACCTGAACAATCTCTCCTACAAAGAGAGGCAAAGTAGACAAATATTCTGGAAACCAAGAGCTGAAAAGATTTTAGTGCTGGGCATCCCAAAGACTGAAGCTTCTGTAGGAATGGCTATTACCCTTCAAAAAAACATTTTCCCTACTGCAAAACATTAAACTACGTTTTCATCCAGTAATTAATAGCCAATACACAACACCTCCGCCACAACTTACCTTTTTCATTCCCACAAATTACAAGCTACAGTTTCAATCCTGGGTCAGAGCAATACAGATGCAGCACAAATTTAGATCTGTATACAGCACCACTGCATGAAAATAAGGTCCTGGAAAATTAGAAGAATGACCAAGAACACCATGGTTGGCAGTTCTCTCAGACAAGCACGCAAACCTAAAAGCGATGTGGACCACCAATTGTCCAGATGGCCTATGGATACCCCAGAAACAGTGCATGAGGGGGATAACAGAAGGAAAGTCAGGAAGGTAAATGAGATTCCAGAGAAGTGCCTGAAATACACCCCGTGGCTAACGAGGCAGGATCTTTTCCTGTTTCCTGTTGCGGCCGACAAGATGTGAAACATTATAGTCATCCATGTTGGGAGCTTTCCTGTGGTGTACAGCTGGATAAGTCAGATGGCTTCAAGCTGAGAGAATGCTCTAATTTGGAGCTGTTCTGGAATCTTAAGAAGTCAAACAGTGCTCTGTGAGATAGAAGGGGCAAGCACTGAGCCTTAACGTAAGTAAATGCTTTCCACCACATCATGGCCATTTGCAGAAGGCTTCTGGGAAATCAGTGCCCACTCCTTTTTAAAAAGCCAACCACATCTCCACAGAAAATCCAAACGGCAAACAGTTGCCTATGTGTTGGAGAGACAACATGATATGCCTTTTTCCATCTGCACAAAACTAGGGAAGCTGTTTAAAGTAGGACAATGATCACTGTCAGGCGTAGAGATTGATCCTCTATCAGTCTTATGATCGGAGAGGTTAAGATACTCGGATCATCGTTGTCATTCCATCATCACTTCCGTGTGAATCCTACAGACAGGAACAAAGATATAAAATAAAGTACCAACGGCTGCAATAGACATGTCAAACACACAACAGAAACACTGCCTGGCCTTAAAAAAAGAAATCAATTACCTCCCAAGAGCAGAAAACCATCACCCTTGAGCCCAGTTGTTTCTTCTCTCGGCCATCTTAAACTGAAATACATTTTTGCACAGGTCTCATATTGTAGAATCCTTGTACGCCACCAGCCGCCCCATAGCCCAATTCAATTGGTGAAAAATCAGTGCTCAAGGAGTATTGTCAATCCTTCCCCACGCAACCGCATCTAACGGCTATACATCAGGTGCCCATCTGGCACTGATCCATTGGCCAGAATACATATAAACCCCACTTCTAACACCAACAGTGCACCCACTCCCTACACCAAAAGTGCAGATATACTGTGCTTCAATACCCATCCCTTCACCCACCGTAGTTGAGTACCTGCACAGCATGTGCCCAGTCTGTCCCTATACCTCTCCTGTGGTTCAGTATACCTGTACTCCAGGTGGCCATCTGCTCCCTGCACCCTCCCACCGTCAGAAAACACTCCTGCGACACTTCAAGCTGTCCATGAAAAACAAAAGGCTAAGGAATGTGCACCTCACAAAATGAGAAATCATTAACATACGTGTCAAGAGGCTAGCCATTTTTAATGTGAAAAAGAGTAAAACCAGCCCCCATTAATATGCTTCTTAAAACTAATTACTGGGCGATCTAATGTGCACTTAAATAATCTGCATACGCTCCAAAAGTGGGGGATGGAGGGACTTAATGGTGAATTGTTTAACAAAGCAATTAAGTGCTAAACAGTTTGCTAGGTCTCGTTCAAGGCTTTATTCTCGCGAACCTATTGTGTCATGTTCACACGTGTGCTCGACCGAGACAGTGCTGCTATGACAAGAACTGATACAGTAGAGATCGCCTTAGAACAGAAATACTGGTGGCAGATCAAACCATGTTCTACCCAGAACTGGCCCCAAATTGATCATAAAGCAAACCAGCCATATGGTTTATGACCAGACTCCTACAAACTGATTAATCTGAGATTTCCCATTTGCCTAAATAAATTTCAAATTTAAGAATTTGTTATTACATGCATATCTGAGCCATCTTTTTCCTTGGGTGAGAAGAAGCGGCCACCATCTCCTCGTTTCCTGGCCATTGCATGGCGATGGCGTGACTCATGAAGGTATTTCTGTGGGGGGAAAAGAAAATCAGAAACCAAAAGTTTAGAGGCAGAAATAGCAAATAAATAATGCACAGAAGTGACCACAAAGCAGACTCATAATGCAAAACCAACAGTGTCAGCCAGGGAAAGGAAAGAATAACCAATGACCATCCTTAGGTCATTCTTTCAGGTGGATACTCTAACAGCATATTTCTTACCTTTTGAGCTCCCTCAGATGACTCACTGGCTCCAGAATGAAAATGTCACTTACCCAGTGTACATCTGTTCGTGGCATTAGTCGCTGCAGATTCACATGTTTGGCACAGTCCGCTGCCTGGTGTTGGGCTCGGAGTATTACAAGTTGTTTTTCTTCGAAGAAGTCTTTTTGGTCACGGGACCGAAGGACTCCTCCCTCCTCGGCTCCATTGCGCATGGGCGTCGACTCCATCTTAGATTGTTTTCCCCGCAGAGGGTGAGGATGGAGTTGTTTGGTATAAATAGTGCCCATGCAATGGAGTGAATATGTATGTACGTTAAGAGTTTCTAATAATTATTTACAAATGTTCAGATGTTTAAGGTTTATGATCTACTTCTAAACGGCTACAGGCTTCCCGGGGAGGTGGGAGGGTACATGTGAATCTGCAGCGACTAATGCCACGAACAGATGTACACTGGGTAAGTGACATTTTCAGTTCGATGGCATATGTTGCTGCAGATACACATGTTTGGCATAGACTATAAAGCAGTTACCTCCCCTAAAAGCGGTGGTTTAGCCTGTAGGAGTTGAAGTAGTTTGGAATAATGTTCTTAGTACAGCTTGGCCCACTGTAGCTTGTTGTGCATTTAGTACGTCTACACAGTAGTGTTTAGTAAACGTATGAGGCGTAGACCAGGTTGCAGCCTTACATATTTCGCTCACAGGAATGTTTCCTAGAAAGGCCATTGTAGCACCTTTCTTTCTGGTTGAGTGTGCCTTTGGTGTAATAGGCAATTCTCTTTTGGCTTTAAGATAGCATGTTTGAATGCATCTGACTATCCATCTAGCAATGCCTTGTTTAGAGATTGGATTTCCTATGTGTGGTTTTTGAAAAGCTATGAACAGTTGTTTTGTTTTCCTGATTAGCTTTGTTCTGTCAATGTAATACATTAGTGCTCTTTTGATGTCTAATGTATGTAGTGCCCTTTCAGCCACAGAATTTGGGTGTGGGAAGAACACTGGCAATTCTACTGTTTGATTTAAATGGAATGGTGAGATGACTTTTGGCAGAAATTTTGGATTTGTTCTTAGAACTATTTTATTGTTGTGTATTTGAATAAATGGTTCTTGTATGGTAAATGCCTGTATTTCACTTACTCTTCTGAGGGATGTGATTGCAATGAGAAATGCGACCTTCCAGGTTAGATATTGCATTTCACAGGAATGCATGGGTTCGAAAGGTGGACCCATGAGTCTTGTTAAGACGATGTTAAGATTCCATGAAGGAACTGGTGGTGTTCTTGGTGGTATAATCCTTTTTAGCCCTTCCATGAATGCTTTAATAACTGGTATTCTAAATAGAGACGATGAATGAGTAGTTTGTAGGTAAGCAGATATTGCTGCGAGGTGTATTTTTATAGATGAAAAAGCGAGATTTGCTTTTTGCAAATGTAGTAAGTATCCTACTATGTCTTTAGTAGAGGCATGTAATGGTTGTATTTGATTGGCATGGCAGTAGTAAACAAATATTTTCCACTTAGATGCATAGCAGTGTCTAGTGGAAGGTTTTCTAGCTTGTTTTATGACCTCCATGCATTCTTGTGTGAGGTCTAAGTGTCCGAATTCTAGGATTTCAGGAGCCAAATTGCCAGATTCAATGATGCTGGGTTTGGATGCCTGATCTGTTGTTTGTGTTGTGTTAACAGATCTGGCCTGTTGGGTAGTTTGACATGCGGTACTAGTGAAAGGTCTAGTAGAGTTGTATACCAAGGTTGTCTTGCCCATGTGGGTGCTATCAGTATGAGTTTGAGTTGGTTTTGACTCAACTTGTTTACTAGATATGGAAGGAGAGGGAGAGGGGGAAAAGCGTACGCAAATATCCCTGACCAACTCATCCATAGAGCATTGCCTTGTGATTCGCGGTGTGGGTACCTGGATGCGAAGTTTTGGCATTTTGAGTTTTCTTTTGTTGCGAACAAATCTATCTGGGGTGTTCCCCAAATTTGAAAGTACTTGTTCAGAACTTGGGGGTGAATTTCCCATTCGTGGACTTGTTGGTGGTCTCGCGAAAGGTTGTCTGCTAGTTGGTTTTGTATTCCTGGAATAAATTGTGCTATTAGGCGAATGTTGTTGTGAATCGCCCACTGCCAAATTTTTTGTGTTAGGAGGCACAATTGTGTTGAGTGTGTTCCTCCTTGTTTGTTTAAATAATACATTGTTGTCATGTTGTCTGTTTTGACAAGAATGTATTTGTGTGTTATTATGGGTTGGAAGGCTTTTAACGCTAGAAATACTGCTAACAGTTCTAGGTAATTGATATGAAATTTTGTTTCGTGTATATCCCATTGTCCTTGAATGCTGTGGTGATTGAGGTGTGCTCCCCACCCTGTCATGGAAGCATCTGTTGTTATAACGTATTGAGGCACTGGGTCCTGAAATGTCCGCCCTTTGTTTAAATTTTTGCTGTTCCACCATAGAAGCGAGAGGTATGTTTGGCGGTCTACCAACACCAGATTTTGAAGTTGACCCTGTGCCTGAGACCATTGTGATGCTAGACACTGTTGTAAGGGTCGCATGTGTAGTCTTGCGTTTGGGACAATGGCTATGCATGATGACATCATGCCTAGAAGTTTTAGCACATGTTTTGCTTGTATCTTTTGGTTTGGAAACATAGCACTTATTACCTTGTGGAATGCCTGCACTCTTTGTGGACTTGGAGTGGCAATTCCTTTTGATGTGTTGATGGTTGCTCCTAGATATTGTTGTGTTTGACACGGTTCTAGGTGTGATTTTGTATAGTTGATGGAAAACCCCAGTTTGTGAAGGGTTTGTATGACAAATGTGGTGTCGTTTGCGCATTTTTTTACTGTGTTGGTCTTGATTAGCCAATCGTCTAGGTAAGGGAACACATGTATCTGTTGTCTCCTGATGTGTGCTGCTACTACTGCTAGACATTTTGTGAACACTCTTGGTGCAGTTGTTATTCCGAATGGCAACACCTTGAATTGGTAATGTATTCCTTTGAATACGAACCGTAGGTACTTTCTGTGAGAAGGGTGTATTGGTATATGAAAGTACGCATCCTTTAGGTCTAATGTGGTCATGTAATCTTGCTGCTTGAGCAGTGGAATGATGTCTTGTAGTGTGACCATGTGAAAATGGTCCGATATGATGTAGGTGTTTAGTGTCCTGAGATCTAATATTGGTCTTAATGTTTTGTCTTTTTTTGGAATTAGAAAGTACAGGGAGTAAACTCCTGTGTTTTTTTGTTGTACTGGTACTAACTCTATTGCATCCTTTTGCAGTAGTGCTTGAACTTCTAGTCCTAAAAGTTCTAAATGTTGTGGTGACATTTTGCGTGTTTTGGGGGGGATGTTTGGTGGGAAGTTGTGGAATTCTATGCAATAGCCATGTTGGATTATTGCTAATACCCAATTGTCTGTTGTAATCTGTTGCCAAGTTTGGTAGAATTGGCTTAGTCTTCCCCCCACTGGTGTTGAGTGAAGGGGTTGCGTGACTTGAAAGTCACTGTTTAGGTGGAGGTGTTTTTGGAGTCTGGAATCTTCCCCTACTCCTTGGGAATTGACCCCCCCCGATATCCCCTGAAACCTCCCCTTTGGAAGGAACCCTGATATGGTGTGGTTCTTGTTTGTTGGCTGGTGGTGTCTGTGGGTTGGCCACGAAACCCCCCTCTAAATGGAGTTTTTCTGAAAGAGCCTCTGCTCTGCGGGGAGTAGAGTGCGCCCATGGCCTTGGCCGTGTCTGTGTCCTTTTTAAGTTTTTCAATGGCTGTATCCACTTCAGAGCCAAAAAGTTGTTTCTCGTTGAAGGGCATATTAAGGACAGCCTGCTGGATTTCAGGTTTGAAGCCTGAAGTGCGTAGCCAAGCGTGTCTCCTTATGGTGACAGCAGTGTTGACTGTTCTTGCTGCAGTATCGGCTGCGTCTAGTGAAGAGCGGATTTGATTGTTTGAGATCGTTTGTCCCTCTTCCACTATTTGCTGCGCCCTTTTTTGGTATTCCTGGGGAAGATGGTCTACGAGAAGTTGCATCTCGTCCCAGTGTGCGCGGTCATATCTGGCCAGCAGCGCTTGTGAATTTGCGATGCGCCACTGGTTGGCTGCCTGTGACGCTACTCTTTTCCCTGCCGCATCAAATTTTCGGCTTTCTTTGTCCGGAGGTGGGGCGTCGCCAGATGTATGTGAATTTGCTCTCTTGCGAGCTGCCCCTACTACCACGGAGTCAGGTGGTAACTGCGAAGTAATAAACACTGGGTCTGTGGGTGGTGGTTTGTATTTCTTATCCACCCTTGGGGTGATGGCTCTTGATTTTACGGGCTCTTCAAAAATTTGTTTTGCGTGCCGTAACATCCCTGGTAGCATTGGGAGACATTGATATTGGCTGTGTGTAGCCGAGAGGGTGTTAAATAAAAAATCATCCTCTATAGGATCGGAATGCAGTTGGACATTGTGGAATTCTGCTGCCCTAGCCACCAGTTGCGAGTATGAGGTACTTTCCTCTGGCGGTGACGGCTTTGTGGGGTATGACTCGGGATCATTGTCCGGCACTGGGGTGTCATACAGGTCCCAAGCGTCTTGATCCTGATCGTCATGACTTATGTTAGTTTGCGCTGGTGAGTGCATTTGTGGCGGTGTTTGTGCCGGCGATGCCTGTGGTGGAGAGGGCGGAGGCGTGACTGTTTTAACCACTTTGGCTTGTGGTTGTGCGTCATCCTTTGGAAGTCCGATCCTTCTTTTCCTCATGATTGGGGGAAGGGTTGATATCTTCCCTGTGTCGTGCTGGATGTACAGTCTCTTTTGTGTGTAGTCCGATTCTACACTTTGGAGCTCTTGTCCAAATCTGTGCATTTGGCCACTTATTCCTTGTTCCTCTGAGTAGGATGAAGGTGTGGTATTTTTCGGCGCCGAGAGAGAATCTTTTTTTGGTTTCGGCACCGACAGAATTTTTGTTCCTTTCGGCATGGATTCTCGGTGCCGATGTTTTTCGGTGCCGGTATCTTGTTTTTGTCTCTCGGAGCCGCTTTCTCGGCTCCGAGGTTGCTCCATGGCGGTCCCTCGACCGGAGTCGGGTGTCTTCGCTATGGGCGTGCCCTTTTTCGGCGCCTTTGACGGGTCGCCAGTTTTATGGGTCGAGCCATGGCCTGTTGGCAGTGGCGTCCCCTGGGCTTTCGGTTTGTCGATGGATTTACTTTTCGACGTCTTACTCACAGTTTGTTGCTGTTGTTCGACGTCGGAGTCTCCGGATTCTGATTCCGGAACCGAGAATGTTTCCTCTTCCTCGTCGAAACGTTGTTTTGTCGACGTGGACGCCATTTGTTGACGCCTGGCTCTTCGGTCCCGGAGTGTTTTTCTGGACCGGAAGGCTCGACAGGCTTCACAGGTATCCTCCTTGTGCTCGGGGGACAAGCACAAGTTACAGACCAAGTGCTGATCTGTATAAGGATACTTACTGTGACATTTTGGGCAGAAACGAAACGGGGTCCGTTCCATCGGCTTCGATGTCGCACGCGGTCGGGCCGACCAGGCCCCGATGGGGGATCGAAACTACCCCAAAGTCTTCCGATGATCGGTGTCGATGTACCTAACTATCCCGATACCGAACGGAACAATACCGACGCTTTCTTCCGAGATTCTGACTAACTTTCCGAACCGAAACACGGAGCGAAAAGGAATACGTCCGAACCCGACAGCGGAAAAAAACAATCTAAGATGGAGTTGACGCCCATGCGCAATGGAGCCGAGGAGGGAGGAGTCCTTCGGTCCCGTGACCAAAAAGACTTCTTCGAAGAAAAACAACTTGTAATACTCCGAGCCCAACACCAGGCAGCGGACTGTGCCAAACATGTGTATCTGCAGCAACATATGCCATCGAACACTCTTTTCTTAGCAAGTGCTCCCACGTACCACTAGGTGAGACTATCAGATTCCATGGCAGCAACATCAGTATATAGGCATCACAAAAGCACGCTGACATCTGTTTACAAACATGCATTCTGCACCCATATATATAAAACGGTAGTAACAGATTGGGAACCATGATAGTATGCAAATCTAACGTAGAACCTTATTAACCCACAGAAAACCATTTTGAAGAATGAGGAAGGCACGTCGGTGAGGAATCGACTGTTAGCTAGAGAATCCACCACAAAGAGCATAGCACACAGCTGATCGACCTAAGAAAACTCCCACCGGTCCTTCACATCAGGTGCCCACCTGGGCATTGCCCAATGTCCAGAAAAGATTGCCTTTGAGGCAAACAGGCTCAGCAGATGGGAGTACCAGATCCACGAAGCCCACTCCTGGGCAATCAGAACGAGCCCTGTCCCCTCATGACAGCTTTCAAAATACGGTGGAAGCAGTGACCGAGGTGGAACATGTAAAGCGGATAGAGTCCTATGGAAGGCAAAGCATTCCTCCCAAGGAACCATGAGGTGAAAACTATAGAGCAGGAAAGCTTGACAATGAAAGTTCTCAGAGGTGGTGACAAGATCCAAAGGAAAGGCACACTGGGTGAATACACCTTATTTAGAGTTTAACCCCTTCGTTGGTCTGTTAGGAACCGTATTAGCGCCGGGAGGCCCCCAGGTAGCCATGCGCTCTACAAATACATTAAAGTAAACTAAACCTTGATAACCTTCAGAGTGGAAGCCTAAGTGGGTCGGTCAGTGCTGAGGTAGGACCCCATCTCCACCCCCCAAAAAACGAAAAAAATAAGACTGGCTGCACCGGCTCCAGCTGTGGAATGGTGTCAAAGAGTTGGACAACTGGCACGAAGTTGGCCTTTACGTTTAGAGTGCAGACTGAATGACCTCTCCCTGGAGCAGGAGCGTTGGGGAGGGCTCTAGAAAAGACATATTGTTTTTGCACTGAGATTTGTCCTTGGACTTCTAAAGACGTACCCGAGGACGAGAGCCTAAAGACTGGGATATGGAACAGGAATAGGCACCCAAATGGGAGTGCGCTCTGATATGTAGAACCTCACCTCCAAATCCTTGATGACCTTACTTCAAGTCACGATTCAACACCAGAGGCAAAGTCACAGAACAATAGGCAAAACATAAGGAGTAGAGGAGAGACATGGTATGCGACACCACAGCCAAAACAGTGCAGAAGCCAAATACAAGACTGGCTCAACACAGAAATATGGATACTTGACAGGAAACATAGAAGAGTGAAATCTCAGTCAGTGCAATAAGCAGTAAAAATAAAAATGCATACTACAAGCAGCACAAATCTTTCCATCAGTAAGAAAAATGATCGGTAGACCTCACTCCCTACACACCTCAGGCAAGTTGTAGTTTTACTAATTACCCATGTTACCTCAAAAGACCCTGCACTGTGCATTTCATCTCTGCATGCAAATCTTACCCTTCTTTCTTTCGGAATCTTGCCTTCCGCCTCGAGCTTGGCACGGGCTTGCCTCCTCTTTAGTATCCGGTGATACTGTTTTGCATTCACATAAAGTGGCTCCTCCTCCAGCAGCTCTGCCCCTGGAAGAGGGATCCTCTGTATGGCTGGCACAGAACCAGCTCCAGGTACCATCTATGACACAAGAGGACATATGTTCTAATCAGTGAGTGCCACTGTTCAAATGCACAGAAAAATACTAAAGCACTGGACGACGAGGAAAGTTCTGTTTCTAGAAGCAGACTGAAGACAACTATAGGTTATTATTAAAGAAAAGGTACAAAATGCTTCTGAGTACATAAAGCTTTGGCAATCAGTATCGTCCAGTTCAGTAGATCGCTCACTCCAATGTTTACCAAGTACCACGACAGAAAGCATAGCAGAGGTGTTACAGTAAAGGAATGATTCATCCTTCCAGTAATCCTTTAGGACACACTGGAAGTCAAAAAGCCACAAAATGCAAAAAAATGTTTAAAAGGTGCTGTTTAAACGCTAACACCAGTTGCAATGTAATTTAAGTGACTTGCAGTCTTCAAATCTGTTACACTGGGTTGAGACACCCCATGTACTCGTGCTACATAAAATACTTACCATCACCATGCCACCAGAATTCACCATGTTGCCAGAGACAGGAAGTGTGACAGTAACCGTGCCTTGCCCACTGGTGGTGGTATTGGTGTTGCCTCCAGCTTGAACAATCTGTGCTCCCGCTAAGCTGGATGCTGGTATGGTGATCATGCCTGTAACAGGGACTGTAACTTTAAGTAACAAAACAAAAGAGAAATACACAAAGAACAGGGGTAATAGCATTAATTCTGTGTCTGTTCCAGTCAACTTTCGGCCTAAATTGGCTTTTGAAAAGAACATACCACCAATACGTCTAGACAAGTTTAGTACAGAACCCCGTTTACAAAATGTCAAACTATAACAGTGTCCCCTGCCCATCTCTGCAGTACCTTGCTGTAGGATGGTGCCATCAGCATTGACTGGCTGGTATACAATGGTCTGCCCTTCTGCAGTCTGTGCCACTTGTTGGCCCTGGACAGTGATCTGCTGTTGACCCTGATGGAACACAACCAGAGTATCAACAACGAGTTCAAGGACTATTTGACAACAGACGAGTGGATGAAAAGTATTTGCCAAACCAACGTAAACACTGGCAAAGTGTCAACTTTCTACCTGGTCTGTATTGTTCTGGGAGACCTACATTCTATCTATGTCAAACATTTTTATAAGGCTACAGAGTTGTAGACATGAACAATGCAGCACTAAGCCTCCAGCAGGTACGAATGGACATACAACGGGAAACACCAACCTACCTCAATAACACACTAAGAAAAAGGAAATGTTACTTACTTGCAGGCCTAGTTACCCATCGTACAACTGTTCAAAGACATCATTAGCACTGATATCATAGCCTATAGTTATGATCCCAGAACCCCCTTGCCCAAGACAAACTGCTCTTAAGTACGTCTATCTCTTTGTGGCATTTTTAAGGTGTCAAATGAAGACCTAAATCACATTTATTTCTGCCTTTAAATAAAAATAAGCAACTATGCTGAGGGGCAGCATGGCTTCTCAAACAGAAATGAAAATGTCACTTACCCAGTGTACATCTGTTCGTGGCATCAGTCGCTGAGATTCACATGGTATGCATGAGCTCGCCATCTGGTGTTGGGTCGGAGTGTTACAAGTTGTTTTTCTTCGAAGAAGTGTTTTCGAGTCACGGGACCGAGTGACTCCTCCTTCTGTGCTCATTGCGCATGGGCGTCGACTCCATCTTCGATTGTTTTCCCCGCAGAGGGTGAGGTAGGAGTTGTACTATAGTAATAGTGCCCGCGCAATGAAAAATGTAAGTATGTACCTATTAAAGGATTAAATAATATATATACAAATGTACAAAATTGAAGGTAACTTCTGAACTGCTACAGGCTTCCGGGGAGGTGGGTGGGTCCATGTGAATCTCAGCGACTGATGCCACGAACAGATGTACACTGGGTAAGTGACATTTTCAGTTCGATGGCATCTGTCGCTGTAGATACACATGGTATGCATAGACTAGTAAGCAGTTAGTTCCCCATAAGCGGTGGTTTAGCCTGTAGGAGTAGAAGTTGTCTGAAATAGAGTTCTTAATACAGCTTGACCTACTGTAGCTTGTTGTGCGGATAGCACATCTATACAGTAGTGTTTGGTGAATGTGTGAGGCGTAGACCAAGTGGCTGCCTTACATATTTCCTGCATTGGGATGTTTCCTAAAAAGGCCATTGAAGCACCTTTTTTCCTTGTTGAATGTGCCCTGGGAGTAATGGGCAGTTGTCTTTTTGCTTTAAGGTAGCAGATTTGGATGCATTTAACTATCCATTTGGCTATACCTTGTTTTGATATTGGGTTACCTGCATGAGGTTTTTGGAATGCAATAAATAGCTGTTTAGTTTTTCTGATGTTTTATGTTCTGTCAATGTAGTACATTAATGCTCTTTTGACATCTAATGTATGTAGTGCTCTTTCAGCCACAGAATCTGGCTGTGGGAAAAAAAACTGGTAGTTCTACCGTTTGATTTAGATGGAATGGTGAAATAACTTTGGGTAAAAATTTTGGATTAGGTCGTAGGACGACCTTATTTTTATGTATTTGTATAAAAGGCTCTTGTGTTGTGAACGCTTGAATTTCACTTACTCTTCTTAGAGATGTAATGGCGATGAGAAAGGCAACTTTCCAGGTTAGGAATTGTATTCCGCAAGAGTGCATGGGTTCGAAAGGTGGGCCCATGAGTCTTGTTAGAACCACGTTTAGGTTCCATGAAGGAACAGGTGGTGTTCTTGGTGGTATAATTCTTTTAAGCCCTTCTATGAATGCTTTGATAACTGGTATCCTATACAAGGAAGTTGAATATGTAGTTTGCAGGTATGCAGATATTGCTGCAAGGTGTATTTTAATAGAAGAGAAGGCTAGCTTTGCTTTTTGTAAATGGAGCAAGTAATTTACTATATGTTTTGGAGTTGCGTCTAGTGGTTGTATCTGATTATGATGGCAGTACCAAACAAATCTTTTCCACTTACTTGCGTAGCAGTGTCTAGTGGATGGCCTTCTGGCCTGCTTTATGACTTCCATACACTCTTGGCTAAGTTGTAAGTGTCCGAATTCTAGGATTTCAGGAGCCAGATTGCTAGATTCAGCGATGCTGGGTCTGGGTGTCTGATCTGTTGGTTGTGTTGCGTTAACAGATCTGGTTTGTTGGGCAGTTTGATGTGTGGTACTACAGACAGATCTAGCAGTGTTGTGTACCAGGGTTGTCTTGCCCACGTTGGTGCTATTAAAATGAGTTTGAGTTTGTTTTGACTCAATTTGTTTACTAGGTAAGGAAGGAGAGGGAGAGGAGGAAAAGCGTAAGCAAATATTCCTGACCAGTTCATCCATAGGGCATTGCCTTGGGATTGCTTGTGTGGGTATCTGGACGCGAAGTTTTGGCATTTTGCGTTCTCTTTTGTTGCAAATAAGTCTATTTGTGGTGTTCCCCAGAGTGTGAAGTAGGTGTTCAGAATCTGTGGGTGGATTTCCCATTCGTGTACTTGCTGGTGATCTCGAGAGAGATTGTCTGCCAGCTGATTCTGGATCCCCGGAATAAACTGTGCTAGTAGACCAATTTGATGGTGGATTGCCCACTTCCATATTTTTTGAGCTAACAAGCTTAACTGCGTTGAATGTGTTCCTCCTTGTTTGTTTAGATAATACATCGTTGTCATGTTGTCTGTTTTGACAAGGATGTATTTGTGGGTTATGATTGGTTGGAAAGCTTTTAGTGCTTGAAAAACTGCTAATAATTCTAGATGATTTATATGCAGTTTTGTTTGATGTATGTTCCATTGTCCTCTTATGTTGTGTTGATTGAGATGTGCTCCCCACCCTGTCATGGAAGCATCTGTTGTTATTACGTACTGTGGCACTGGGTCTTGGAAAGGCCGCCCTATGTTTAAATTTATACTGTTCCACCATAGAAGCGAGAGGTAAGTTTGGCGGTCTAGCAACACCAGATCTAGAAGGTGACCCTGTGCTTGAGACCACTGTGAGGCTAGGCACTGTTGAAAGGGCCTCATGTGCAGTCTTGCGTTTGGGACAATGGCTATGCATGAGGACATCATGCCTAGGAGCTGTAGTATTGTTCTTGCTTGTATTGTTTTGTTTGGAGACATGTGTTGAATGACCCTGTTGAAATTGTGGATCCTTTGTGGAGTTGGCGTTGCTACTCCTTTTGTCGTGTCTATTATGGCTCCTAGATATTGCTGTACTTTGCTTGGCAGAATGTTTGATTTTGCAAAGTTGACGGTGAACCCTAGTTTGTAGAGGGTCTGTATGACTTGATTTGTGTGGTTTGAGCATTGTGTGAGCGAACTGGTTTTGATTAGCCAGTCGTCTAGATACGGGAACACATGTTTTGCTGCCTTCTGATGTGTGCAGCGACTACTGCTAGGCATTTTGTGAATACTCTTGGAGCGGTTGTTAAACCAAAAGGCAATACTTTGAATTGGTAATGTATTCCTTTGAATACAAACCTTAGATATTTCCTGTGTGATTGATGTATTGGTATATGGAAATATGCGTCCTTGAGGTCTAGGGTTGTCATGTAGTCGTGTTTTTTGAGCAATGGTAACACTTCTTGTAGTGTGACCATGTGAAAGTGGTCTGATTTGATGAATGTGTTTACTACCCTGAGGTCTAGAATTGGTCTCAGTGTTTCGTCCTTTTTTGGTATCAAGAAGTACAGTGAATAAACTCCTGTGTTTATTTGTGTGCTTGGTACTAATTCTATTGCATTTTTTTGCAGTAGTGCTTGAACTTCTATCTCTAGAAGCTGTGAATGGTATTTTGATAAATTTTGTGATTTTGGTGGTATGTCTGGAGGGAATTGCATGAATTCTATGCAATAACCATGTTGGATAATTGCTAGGACCCATGTGTCTGTAGTTATTTTGTCCCATGCTTCGTAATATTGACGTATCCTCCCCCCCACTGGTGTTGTGTGGGAGGAGTGAGTGACGTGTGAGTCACTGCTTGTTGGTAGTGGTTTTGGGGCTTTGAAATCTTCCTCTATTCCTAGGGAATTGCCCCCCTCTATACTGGCCCCGAAAACCTCCCCTGTACTGTCCCTGGTAGGTGGGCGGTGCGGACTGTGAGGTGCTAGCTTGTGTGGCCTGACCCCGAAACCCTCCTCTAAAAGGTGTTTTGCGGAAGGTGTTATAAGATCCTCTGCTCTGCGGGGAGTAGAGTGCGCCCATGGCCTTGGCAGTGTCAGTGTCCTTCTTGAGCTTTTCTATGGCTGTGTCGACCTCCGGACCGAACAGAAGTTTCTCGTTTACTGGCATGTTAAGCACTGCCTGCTGAATTTCTGGCTTGAATCCAGACGTTCTGAGCCATGCGTGCCTACGGATGGTAACCGACGTATTAATGGTCCTTGCGGCCGTGTCTGCTGCATCCATGGAGGAGCGTATTTGATTGTTGGAAATGTTTTGACCCTCCTCAACAACCTGTTTTGCTCTTTTTTGCAGATCTTTTGGGAGATGTTCAATGAGATGCTGCATCTCATCCCAGTGGGCTCTGTCGTATCGCGCTAGCAGCGCTTGTGAATTTGCGATGCGCCACTGGTTTGCTGCTTGGACAGCAACCCTCTTCCCGGCTGCATCGAACTTCCTGCTTTCTTTATCTGGGGGAGGTGCATCCCCAGAAGTGTGTGAATTTGCCCGTTTTCTGGCAGCCCCTACCACCACAGAATCTGGTGGCAGCTGAGAGGTGATGAATACAGGGTCCGTAGGAGGCGCCTTATACTTTTTGTCCACCCTAGGCGTCACTGCCCTACTTTTAACTGGCTCCTTGAAAATGTCCTTTGCATGGCGTAGCATGCCTGGGAGCATCGGCAGGCTTTGGTAGGAGCTGTGGGTTGAAGAGAGGGTGTTAAATAAAAAATCATCCTCTACTTGTTCCGAGTGTAGTTCCACATTATGGAATAGTGCTGCTCTAGCCACCACTTGTGAGTAGGCTGTGCTGTCTTCCGGTGGTGATGGCCTAGTTGGGTATGTGTCTGGGCTGTTATCAGACACTGGTGCGTCGTACAAGTCCCACGCATCCTGATCTTGGTCATCGTGGCTCATGGCGGTGTGAGCTGGCGAATGTGATGGGGTGTAAGTTGGCGAAGCCGGAGTTACAGGTGGAGGCGAGGGAGGAGGTGTTACCTTTTGTGCTGTTTGTTGCTGAGGAGTAAACTGAAGCGTTCTCTTTCGTTTGACAGGTGGAAGGGTACTGATCTTCCCAGTCCCCTGCTGGATAAAGATACGCTTTTGCGTGTGATCCACGTCAGTGGATTGCAGTTCTTGTTCAAATCTATGTTTCTTCATTTGTGAAGACATAGAATGCTCTTCAGTATAGGAGCCTGAAACAGGGTCTGATGTCGCTTTTTTCGGCTCCGAAAACCCTGTTGATTGTTTTTTCGGCTCCGAGGTAACCTTCCTCTTTTTCTGTGCCGAAAATTCTTGGCCTCTATGGTCTTCGGCGCCACTGTCTCGGCGTCGATCCGTGTCGACACCGAACTCTCGGTGTCGATGCTTCTGTTTAGCACTCTCTCGGTCCCGAGGAGGCTGCGTGCCGGTGTCTCGACCGAAGTCGGACGATCTCGACACTGAATGGGCCTTTTTCGGTGCCGATTGTTGGTCACCGAGAATTTGGGTGGAGCCATGGCCGGTTGGCAGTGGCGTCCCCTGGGCCTTCTTTCCTTTTTTAAGTTCTGATCTCGACGTCTTACTCACAGTTTTTGTAGAGTGTAGCTCGTCGGAGTCTGAATCCTGGATGGAAAAGGATTCCTCCTGTTCCTCTTCTGTCTCGAACTGTCGACGCTCCTTTGGCGTGGACGCCATCTGCAGTCTTCTCGCTCGACGGTCGCGCAGAGTTTTTCGGGACCGGAACGCCCGACAGGCCTCACAGGATTCTTCGCTGTGCTCGGGTGACAGGCACAGGTTACAGACCGAGTGTAGGTCCGTATAAGGATATTTGTTGTGGCATTCGGGGCAGAATCGAAACGGGGTCCGTTCCATCGGCGTTGTTCTCCACGCGGTCGGGCCGACTAGGCCCCGACGGGGTGCCGAAATCTACCCCGAAGGGCACCGAAGCGCTTCGATGTTCAACGCGTCGTCGTATGTGTCTATCTCGAACCGGATCGCAACGATACCGTCGAAAATCTTCTGGTTTCAGCTATCTTTCCGTTCCGAAACTCGGAGCGACAGGAACACGTCCGAACCCGATGGCGGAAAGAAAACAATCGAAGATGGAGTCGACGCCCATGGGCAATGAGCACAGAAGGAGGAGTCACTCGGTCCCGTGACTCGAAAACACTTCTTCGAAGAAAAACAACTTGTAACACTCCGACCCAACACCAGATGGCGAGCTCATGCATACCATGTGTATCTACAGCGACAGATGCCATCGAACACTACAATTTCCTTTACTGCCTCAGCTTGCTACTGCAATCCCAGAATGCACCACTTTAAAGTTGACTCCGTTCCTTTTGAAACTCAGGTAAAGGCTAAGGATCCTAAGCTCTTAAACTGTCAATGTCCACAATCCTCATTTTCTTGGGAAGCGTATCACTTCGTGATGAAATCAATGAAGATTTGTATGAAGAATAAATAGGATTTTAAGTTAGTAAGATGACTTTATCATGGCATCTTCACCAATATTCACGATCAATAAGCAGGCTCTTGCAGGACACTAATGGCACAGCTAAGAGTACATGGTTTGGTAAAGTATACTTCTTGCCCAGCTTCAGCAGGGTGGAATGCTGTACGTGTGCCTAAATTAGGAGGCTTTAGGGCCGATATGAACGTGTTGAGGACTTCCCAGGAAATTGAGACATGTGTATGAGTTAATACTTCAATTATTTACAGCTTAGACACGGCCTTTACACCAACGTTAAAAGGCCTCGTGTATCTGTCTGATTTTAATTCCTTATCAGTGAAACTACTGATGGATGATATAGAAGGCAGGAAATGACCACCCCGTTGAGAGCACTGGTGCCACTACACGGATACATTCAATAATCTCGGAGACCTTGGGAAAGGCGTTGGCGTCCTCACAATGAGGATTGCCAAGAAGACTAAATGGTGCCACTAGTCACCACTGCCACTTAATTCGGAATAATTTACGTTAAGTGCCCCTTACAGAACATCAATTAGATTTTGAAGTAGACAGCACATATGATGTAGAAACAATGCGCTGAGAATGCCATAAATGGTATGGTACAGTGTTCTACCCAAACTACATTTTTGAATCAATGATCTTTTAAACGTTTAATAAAATTGTTACCCCAGCTGTTACAAAATTAAAAAGGAACATCCTCGCTGCCCAGGTGGGCCGACCTCTCGACTACTTACCTCATTTTTCCACTGTTTCTATTACACCAACACCCCGGGCTACGGACTTGCATTCCAAGTTAGCCCGCTCCTCCCTTTTTTCCCCTAATCCCACTCCTGGTTCCAAAACTGGGCAAACTTCCTCTTTCTCCAAAGCGTACTAATGCAAAATCCATACCGCCCCCTCTCCCCCCGGTCCCCTTTTGCGAACATTTGCTAAGCGTTTATGTCAAAACAACTGCATTAGCTAAATATTCCCCTAAATAGAAGATGCTATAGACATTTCCTCGTTTTCTCCTCCTTGTAACCAGCAAACTCGAACAACATTCATGAACCCTGAGTATCGCTGTATATGCCACCTGTTAATCATGACGACCTTGCGGTTATACCCCACCTGTGTTATTTTTCTGAATCTTCTTGCAGTGCTCAGTCTTGCAATTACATTGATATATGCTGTGCCCTTCCTTTGTTTTTGGATTACATTGTATTGTATTATAAAAATACAATAAAACAGATTTTGAGGGGAAAACAAAATAGTACAATTGTTTTATGAAATAAATGCAGGCTCACCTACAACCTCAAAAGCAGAAAAACACTGTTCGGAGAGCAAAACAATAAAGGCAGCTCTGCATTTTATATTTTTTATTTAAATTACAATAATGTGTGCAATATATATGGACTGAGCTCAAACTGACCGCTATTAAGATTTCAGTAACCGGACCTTTCTGGAAGAAGAAGAAGAAAAAAAAAAAAAAAAAAAGGCTGTGGAAGTTACTCTTTCTTTAGTACAGTGGGTTCCTCACGATAACACCACATTTAGTGCTTTTTGATCAATGTTCTTCAGAATACAATACAGAACATGTTAAGTGACAATTTGCTGTTGCCATCTTTTGCTCCTGTGGAAAACAGTATAGGACTGAGAACAAGGCCTATATTTCACTCTCGGAATGGTAGCTAACCAGTATAGCTATTTTTCATGACACAAAGGCTTAATTAGATTTAGGGAGGGATTCAAACTGTCGGTGTGATGCTTTCAACAGTGTTAAGAGGGAACTGTTTTACTGACTGGAGAAAAGACACGTCCAAGCCCTTTAGGAGAGTTCTTAATTTCCAGAACAGTGAAAAAAAGTTTGAAAAGGATTGTTCTCTGTATTCTGTAATTGTAGTTATTTGCAGTTTTACACTTAAAGGGGTCAACCCATATTCAGACGCACTAAAAGCAAAATCACTGTACCTGAAATATTAAACCGACCATGTCAAAAATCAAGCCGTACATGCTCTGGCATACAGAAGGAAATTAGAAGGCAACAGCGTTAAATTCTGAGTGATCATGTCCTATGCACTGGAGAGTAAACCTAGTCTGCTCTGTAGTCCCACGAGCTTTGGTAAATAAACTGGATCTATAAACCACCAATGACAACTGCTTCAGCTTGATGGCTCTCTTTGGTATGAGAAGAATTAGTAGGAAAGCATTATTACACACACACACACCAGTCCTTGTTTAACGCAGCAACAGTTCACTTCCCTTTACTTGGCTCTTGGTATCGGATTTGAAGGAGAGGCATTCTGTATTTTTTGCTCTGCCAATAAATCTGAGGTTGTTTCGAGATGAACCTCAAGAAATTTGGGCAACTGCAGCACGAAAATCTGTATAAGTTATAAACATGGCACAGATATATGTGCCAGGAGGTACTGTTCGATGTTGTAGTTTGTGCGATCGCAATGTCTCTTATATCTTTAGGCATTACCTAGGTAAATGCATTTGCCCTGGAAATACCTGTGGCACTATATCCACAGCCTACCTAATACACAAGTATGCACTTTCTGCAATTCCTTCAGTGTGAGTGTTTGTACAGAGTGGATACTATGTTTCTAGGTGCTGTTTTCACAGCACACCACTGGCCACAATAGAGTGCATCTAGGTGTTTATTTTCTTGCCAATCTTCTACATATGAAGCGATGAGTTTGTAGCAATATGAGTGAAGCCGGTGTGGATGTTATCATTCATTTGATCATTTGAACATTTGTATACATTTAAAAACACACAAAAAAAAAAATGTTAAAAGCGTATCAGTGCAATGTAAATTAAAAAAGGCTGAGAGTACACAGCCAGGTGCCTAGAGATTGTAAATATAGGGATGTTAAAGCACATCGTATATAACTTTTCAAATTATTAAATCCGTCCACCCAAACATGCTATGTAATTAGTATAAATTAGTTTTTTTTTTTATTCAAAAAGGTCCATGTCCCTGATACCTTCCCGATCTTTTTTTATTTTTTTATAACAGACTATTTATTTTGTCACTGCAAAATGTAGCAGTGGTTGAAACGAAACTGCCAATTCCGATTACATAGCAAGCAGTAAGCAGAAAGAAGATAAAGTAGAATAAATGAGTAACCGCACCTGAGGAATGTGTCTTGCACTCACTTCTCACAGTACTCAGTCCACTCAATATTAACATAGTCCTCATTTTTCTATCCAGTGTTAGCTGATAGCTTGAATCACCAAGTTTCTCTAGGATTTCCTTTTTGAAATCCTGACTGTGACAAGTTTCACACTTCGAGGGTAATGTCCAGCTACTAGTGCTTGGGAAATGATGGGAGTTATTTCTAATAGGGCAGACAGATTTTGGCACATCATCACTGCAGGCATTTGCCTTTAAGAGAAGCTAAGCTGGCTGCTTTGGCATATAAAAGGATTTTAATTGAGTATTTAATAACACAGGAACACATGCCATGAGCATAACAAAATATATGAATCAAAACCTCAATGTCAAACATTTGCAAGAAATACCACGGCGTACACGTACAAAGGAGCAGTAGCTCAAGTACTATCTAAATTCACATATCAATCAACTTAGTTAACGAATCACATTCGCCAACACACTTTGAGTCACTCACTCGAAATTCATTTCTGCCATTAACACATGAAGGCAAAGAAAAGATTAAGGTAATTTTGATTGCCATTTTTTTCATTCTGCGCTTATAACCAATATTTAAGCCTTCCTCCCTCCAATTTTAATTTTCGCCTTAACTGAAGCTTACCACATATGAATATATAGAGTACATTTGACGAGCTCTGAACCTCACTACTAGGTAAAATATGAAAAATCCAGGAGATACCATAAAGGGACCTGCAGAGCTGATCAAAGCTGGTAGCTTACTTAAAACCATAACCTGCGTGCATAGCGCAAGACAATTCTTCACCCATCACACTCCTAAGTGCCGAGTCCCCCGAAAAGATAACCATACCTCAATGGTGTCAGGCCCAATATGAAATTACCTCCCACAAACGAACAAAACAGGCAACATCCTTTCAACAACACACCCCACACAATGTAGTGCAGTGCCCGTGAAGGCAAGTACTTCCACACCCCATACAGTAGTATAGTAAGCACGATAGACATTTTCCAGCACAATATATAAAGACAGAAAGCGGAGGCAGGGTTGAAACAATAGCAATTATTAACATACAGGCTCATCCATATAACCTTTTCCCGGATGCTGAGAGAATTACAATTTTATATATACATGTTTGGGTGTTTTATTGTACAAAAAGTAGAAATATAAAACCCAATAACTCAAAGGTTTATTCCAATCTACAGATTGGTCAGTTTATGTCCACGTATTTGTAAACTTAGTGCACTATGTCCCTGACGACTTTTGGTAACATAGGAGTTAAAGTACTAAGCACTGACCCAGACCAAAAATAGCAACATTAATCCTAAACCAGGTTAACAGTACAGAAACTCTTAACACTTAAATATAATTCTACAGCAACTCATAACACAAAATAATACACACAACTAAAAAGACCGCCACAAAATGGTACACTCCAATATAAAAACAAGACCGGATACCACAACATAGCAGTACAACACAATTATAAAACATAAAATCATAACTAAACACCACAACATGCAAACACCACATCATCTCAACACCCGGGTACTACCAAACAATTTCCCAAGGACCCAAAAGGACAGGTGTGTTACGGCTGGTAGTGTACCAAGAGGCTGTACTGATGCCAGCAGAGGAGTCTGGCTGGGGGAGAATGGAGGTTTAGGTGGCAGTAGGGGAAGTAAAGCATGTATATGGTGTGAGCTGGGAGTCGAGGGTTTCAGTCCATACTGCCTTCTAAACTGTCTCTAGAAGAGTCATACATTTGACAATACTGTGTTATACTGTGTTTAAATTGCCATCCCCAGGGATGTGGAATTTATTTACATTTCTAATCGTCAATTGGGCAGGTTGCTTCTTAAATCTATTAGTCGTGTAAAAAAAAAAAAATATATCTTCTTATCCCTTTGATGCCATGCAGTGCAGTGACAGCAATATCTACGTGAGAGCTCTGATAATAGCCTCTTTGATTATGCCAGAGCTACTACCATAGTAGGGTTTGAATACTTGCAATTTCGATCCCAACTCTTGGCAATTTTCTTATTTTACCTCCTTTCTGCAGATATACATACTGGCGTTGGAGGAAGCAGTAAGCAATAGTTCCAGGGCTGGAATGCCTTTAGTCTGCAAACCTACTAACTTGCATGTTTTAAGGATTTTCACCAGCTCTTCTCTAATCTTTTCCCATACTGAGAAAGGTTTGAAATTAACTTCTGACAATGGCATAAGTAGAAGTTCTTTCAGGGTCAAGAAAAAAGTGGTTGGACGGAAAGTGAACTTGTAAACGTTCAATAGATTTTCACATTGGCAAATCTACACATGGATATTTGCTGGGGCTAAAGTACAGTTCACAAATATTTTCTAGAAGTCCGACTTTCTGGTCTACTTGTGTAAGTTCTTGTGAATTCATGAAAGCCACTAATTAAAAGATATATAGCATGGGTGCACTTTTGTGTCTTTCTTTAAGAACAGGGTCCCTAATTAGGTCTGGCGTTAAAGACATTTTGTTTTTATTAAAATTCTATTTCTATATCATCTGGCTTTACGATGAGTGATCGCATCCGCTTTTCCACAAGGAGCATATATGCACACAAAATAGTTGTATTCAGCGCGAGGAACTACTGTGCAAATCAGTGACGTAACAAACCAGGAGGGGGGGCCCCCATGCAAAGAAGATGGAGGGCTCCCCCCTCCAGACTCACTCAACCCAGGCGCTCTGCTGGGGGGGCCCCTTTGAGGGAGGCTGTGGGGCCTTTGATAAACCACTGGTGGCAATGTGTGGTTTTTGAGACCAAAAACCTTTTTTCTTTTTGCCAGTGTTTGATACAATGGTGAAGGCCTGGCAACTCCCACAACAATAAAGTGTTACAAAAACCATGTCAAAACAAGAAACGCATTGATAAAACCAAAAGACTTGCAAAAAAAAAAAAAAAATAATAATCTTGATCGGTTGGATTTGCTAGTGCTTGTTTATTTTAATGCTTACCATATTGTTGTTGAAAACGGTTACAATGATTTTTCCATTAGGAATATTTTTGGGAAATACTAGCAGGCATAAACACATTTAACTAAGTGAAGCTTCAAAGAAATAGCACCTAAAATTTCCTACTCGCATTTTTTTCTGAACATTTTATTTTGAAAGCAAAGAATCATAACTCCTGCTTACAAGCTTCTGCAAACATTTGCATCTAATCAGAGCATTCTGGGAGCATTAAATTTAACCTCATATTGTTAAACTTTTCGAACGTGTGCACACTTTTTTTTCCCACTTGAATCACTGCCAGTAGTGCAGTGTGACCTTAAAACGTTTATTTACAGTGCTCACCCTAATGAAGGCTTTTCATTAATGAACCAAAAATACAAGTTTGAACCGCATTAACAAATGGACATACATATTACCTCAACTGCACAGTTCCCTTCTCTGTAAAATGGCAGCCAAAGGGTTTGTGCTGCAGGGGGTTGGGCCTACTTGTCGCAAGGACAAAATAAACAAGGGCGTCTGCGATAGGAATTCCACATCACTGCATCCCTCTACAGCACCTTGGGGGTAAGCCTTCTCTACTTGCTATTGCTACCATAGGAGAGTCGAGTGCAAAAAGGAAGTAACTTGAATACTGGAACGAAATATAATTGCACAATATGAAACCAGAAAACCTGGGATCAACCCCAGCTTTCCCACTTGACCAAACTGTGTGATCCTAGGCTATTGTTTTATTTCACTTTGTCTACTTTTTCTTTCTAACCTAAATCATATATGAGAGCATCTTGAAACATCCGTTCAGGATGTTAACTGTAGAAAACCTTCTCTTGTGTTTATTTTAATAAATTATAAAGTCCATGTACAATACCAACTCTGGTGATCCAGAGGGTTCCATTTTTGTAAAGCGAACATCACATTTTATGACCAGACCGGAGGCTCCTATTATGCAATAGACTTTTCTTTATTTTAATAGCAGCTCCAGTCAAGATCAACTACAAGTCCCATAAGGCAAACAACAAACAGCCTATGGGAAAATAAAAGTCGTTCGTAGTAATGCACCAATCACAGCCGTATCCATGTAATAATACCCACCTTGACTGAAAACAGCTCTCTTTTCTTGCTGCTCCTCAGTCAAGATAAGTATTTTCTTCTTGTTTAATTAATGTATTAGCGCGTTTCATTCATGCGCTGGGTGATTGCACGTTTCAAACGTTTAATATGCCTGGTTGTCGGCTCGTCAGGCGCATTCATTGAACAGAGCTTGCGTCGCGCGCGCTTGGTAAATGGTCACTTTGACCGATTTCTCTCTTCAGCGCGCGTAGGCATTTTTAGCCTTCGCGCGTTGAAAAGACACTCGCACATACCTCAGCTCGTATGCTGGAAGTCTCCTGCTGCGCTCCGGACCTCGGTCGTAGTGGTGCTCAATTGAAGCCGGTCTCCTCACTGTTTGCTCTCTGAGCTCCCGGGTCAGATTTTTCAGTAAACCCCGCCTGTAGGCGGAGCCGGACACCTCTTTTTCCTCTCTTTGAGAGAGGCTTAACCCTTGCCTGCCCTATAATAAGTTTGTTGATTTCAGCCATCACCATGGACAGCACTCATTCACACTTATCTCAAGAGGAGGAGGAGGACGTCCCGAAGGAGCATTTAAATGATTTTATTCAAACTTCGGTGGATCAGGCTATGGCTGCCTGTAGGAAGTTGGCTCTGTATGCACTATTTCAAAGTAAGGAATAGTATGCACAGAGTCCAAGGGTTCCCCTTAGAGGTAAGATAGTGGCAAAAAGAGATAATACTAATGCTTTAATTTTGTGGTAGTGTGGTCGAGCAGTAGGCTTATCAAAGGAATAGTGTTAAGCATTTGTTGTACATACACACAGGCAATAAATGAGGAACACACACTCGGAGACAATTCCAGGCCAATAGGTTTTTGTATAGAAAAATATATTTTCTTAGTTTATTTTAAGAACCACAGGTTCAAATTCTACATGTAATACTTTGCATGAAAGGTATTGCAGGTAAGTACTTTAGGAACTTTGAATAATCACAATAGCATATATACTTTTCAAATAAAACACATATAGCTATTTTAAAACTAGACAGTGCAATTTTCAACAGTTCCTGGGGGAGGTAAGTATTTGTTAGTTTTTGTAGGTAAGTAAACCACCTACGGGGTTCAAGTTTGGGTCCAAGGTAGCCCACCGTTGGGGGTTCAGAGCAACCCCAAAGTTAC
This sequence comes from Pleurodeles waltl, assembly GCF_031143425.1. NCBI lineage: Eukaryota > Metazoa > Chordata > Amphibia > Caudata > Salamandridae > Pleurodeles > Pleurodeles waltl. The sequence continues at coordinate 415,790,813 of NC_090445.1, read as the reverse complement.
CACACCAGCAGCTCAGGGCCGGTCAGGTGCAGAGTTCAAAGTGGTGCCCAAAACGCATAGGCTTCAATGGAGAAGGGGGTGCCCCGGTTCCAGTCTGCCAGCAGGTAAGTACCCGCGTCTTCGGAGGGCAGACCAGGGGGGTTTTGTAGGGCACCGGGAGGGACACAAGTTAGCACAGGAAGTACACCCTCAGCAGCACGGGGGCGGCCGGGTGCAGTGTGCCAACACACGTCGGGTTTGTAATTGAAATCAATGGGAGACCAAGGGGTCTCTTCAGCGATGCAGGCAGGCAAGGGGGGGGGGGGGGGGCTCCTCGGGGTAGCCACCACCTGGGCAAGGGAGAGGGCCTCCTGGGGGTCACTCCTGCACTGGAGGTCCGATCCTTCAGGTCCTGGGGGCTGCGGGTGCAGGGTCTTTTCCAGGCGTCGGGATCTTAGAGTCAGGCAGTCGTGGTCAGGGGGAGCCTCGGGATTCCCTCTGCAGGCGTCGCTGTGGGGGCTCAGGGGGGACAACTTTGGTTACTCACAGTCTGAGTCGCCAGAGGGTCCTCCCTGAAGTGTTGTTTCTCCACCAGTCGAGTCGGGGTCGCAAGTCTCACGCTTCTGGCGGGAAACGCTGTTGCCTTTAAGTTGCTCCTTTAGAAACAAAGTTGCAGTCTTGGGTGAACAGGGCCGCTGTTCTCTGGAGTTTCTTGGTCCTTTTAGAGCAGGGCAGTCCTCTGAGGATTCAGAGGTCGCTGGTCCTGGGGAAAGCGTTGTTGGAGCAGTTTTCTTCCGAAGGGGGGAGACAGGCCGGTAGAGCTGGGGCCAAGGCAGTTGGTGTCTCCGTCTTCTCTGCAGGGTTTTTCAGCTCAGCAGTCCTCTTCTTCTTAGCTTGCAGGAATCTGAGTTCCTAGGTTCAGGGGAGCACTTAAGTACTAAATTTAAGGGCGTGTTTAGGTCTGGGGGTTAGTAGCCAATGGCTACTAGCCCTGAGGGTGGGTACACCCTCTTTGTGCCTCCTCCCAAGGGGAGGGGGTCACATTCTTATCCCTATTGGGGGAATCCTCCATCTGCAAGATGGAGGATTTCTAAAAGTTAGAGTCACCTCAGCTCAGGACACCTTAGGGGCTGTCCTGACTGGCCAGTGACGACTCCTTGTTATTCTCATTATTTGCTGCGGCCTTGCTGCCAAAAGTGGGGCCGTGGCCGGAGGGGGCGGGCAACTCCACTAGCTGGAGTGCCCTGTGGTGCTGGAACAAAGGGGGTGAGCCTTTGAGGCTCACCGCCAGGTGTTACAGCTCCTGCCTGGGGGAGGTGATAGCATCTCCACCCAGTGCAGGCTTTGTTACTAGCCACAGAGTGACAAAGGCACTCTCCCCATGTGGCCAGCAACATGTCTCAAGTGTGGCAGGCTGCTAAAACCAGTCAGCCTACACGGGTAGTTGGTTAAGGTTTCAGGGGGCACCTCTAAGGTGCCCTCTGGGGTGTATTTTGCAATAAAATGTACACTGGCATCAGTGTGCATTTATTGTGCTGAGAAGTTTGATACCAAACTTCACAGTTTTCAGTGTAGCCATTATAATGCTGTGGAGTTCGTTTTTGACAGACTCCCAGACCATATACTCTTATGGCTACCCTGCACTTACAATGTCTAAGGTTTGGCTTAGACACTGTAGGGGCACAGTGCTCATGCACTGGTGCCCTCACCTATGGTATAGTGCACCCTGCCTTAGGGCTGTAAGGCCTGCTAGAGGGGTGACTTATCTATACTGCATAGGCAGTGTGAGGTTGGCATGGCACCCTGAGGGGAGTGCCATGTCGACTTACTCGTTTTGTCCTCACCAGCACACACAAGCTGGCAAGCAGTGTGTCTGTGCTGAGTGAGGGGTCCCCAGGGTGGCATAAGATATGCTGCAGCCCTTAGAGACCTTCCCTGGCATCAGGGCCCTTGGTACCAGGGGTACCAGTTACAAGGGACTTACCTGGATGCCAGGGTGTGCCAATTGTGAAACAAAAGTACAGGTTAGGGAAAGAACACTGGTGCTGGGGCCTGGTTAGCAGGCCTCAGCACACTTTCAATTCAAAACATAGCATCAGCAAAGGCAAAAAGTCAGGGGGTAACCGTGCCAAGGAGGCATTTCCTTACACTGCTTCTTGGCAAAAAAAACTTTCAAAAAATTTAGAGAACTCTGTGGTAAATATTGTGTTCAAGACCATGCTGGCCCATTCTGCGGGGGAAAGCAGAAAGCGTCAAATCCCAGCAAAAAATGTAAAAGCGACGCTAACTGGAAGTGACAGTGTTTCACACATGGTGGAGAACGTGGTTCCTCAAGGGCCTCCTAACAAGGAGGTGTTAATATCTAAGTCTGTACGGAAATGCATGGCTAAATCTAAACACATTTCGTCCCCTATTAAAATAACAAAAATTTTGGACAAAGATGACGAAATGAACGACCCTGACTCGGATGCGGATAGTTCCGACAAGGACGTTGGAGAGTTGCTCTCCCCTCCTCCACACAAAAAAGCCAAACATTCTTCAGGGTCCAACACGATTCTTGATTCAAAAGGGGTTCCTATGTTTGACTCTTGTGATATTCAACACCCAAATTCCACAGAGTGGGTCCCCTCAGATCATGTGGCGGACTACGTGACTGCCAGACTCCGAACCCCCCTGGATAAACAGGTCCGGGCGAAACTGAAATCAGAGTGTCCCCACCCTGCTTTGTCTTAAAAAATAACAGTGACACCGGCGACTGACTCTTCACTCCTTATGTTTTTTTTTACTAAATACGGCAAAGGACCCCCGTAAAGGGGTAGATAAAGCTTGGTCCACGTGCCAAGATAAGCTTTTGGACATTGTGGGTCCCTTGACCCGCATATTTGATATGGCGGAATCAGCTCGGCTGGAACATGTGTCCATTGACCCAGAGGAACTCTCTCTATGGGCACAGCGTGCTGTTTGCCTGTTGGGGAATGCTAATTCTTCCATTACTCATGAGCGGAGGAAAGGACTCCTACTCAAGCTGGACCCAAAACTGGCTAACCTAGCTGGGTTCAGATCCGGGTGTAAAAGCGGAAGGCTTGCTGTTTGGTGATTCGTTCATCAAGGAGCTCAGCAAGTATGTGGCTACCTTCTCCTTGTTGGACAAGGCGCAGCAATCGTTAAAAAATATGTTTGCTTCTCTGGTTTTCGCCAGGGCCGACAGAGGTAGAAACCACTTTGCCGGCCGATCCTACGCCAACCAAGGTTCCCGCGGTCCCTATCATAACACCTCTCAAGACTACATGCCTCAATTCTATCCCCGAAGAAGCAGGGGCTTCAGGGCTAAGGGAGGCCGTAACACCAGATACGCTGCATAAACCGCTAAGTCAGACTACCTGTACTCCTGTGGTGGGGTGGGGGTGGGGGTGGGGGGGGGGGTCGCATTGCTCAATCTCTGTCAAAATGGGAAGATCTTACAAGAGATCCTTGGGTTTTAAATACAGAACAAGGTTATGTTATAGAACTCTTTTCAGAACCTTTTCAAGAGAATTTTCCTCCTCCTCAATTTTCGCTTCAAATGACAAATTTAATTTCGTTAGAAGTCCAGTCTCTTTTGCAAAAACAGGCGATTATTCCTTGTTCACTAGATTCTTCAGGTTTCCTCAGCTCTGTTTTTCTAGTTCAGAAAAAGAACAAAAAGGTCCGTCCAATCATCAATCTGAAACAGTTCAGTTTGTTCTATATTGTCATTTCAAAATGGAGACCATTCTTCATCTCAGAGATACTCTACTACAAGGAGATTGGTTGGTAAGGTTGGATCTTCAGGATGCTTACCTTTCGGTCCCCGTTCATCCCACCTCGCAGAAGTTTCTTCAATTCCACTGGGCAGGTCAGTACTTTTGTTTCACTTCTCTTCCCTTCGGCCTTTCCTCCGCCCCGTGGTGCTTCACGAAACTAATGAAGCCAGTGGCGGCTTTTCTCAGAGCTCAAGGCATCCGTCTGGTGATTTACTTAGACGACATTCTGATCATGAGTCAGAGTCGCACCTTGCTACTGTCTCAGGTTCGCCTTGCTTGCACTCTGTGGGAGGATCTGGGTTTTATCATCGTAAATTACGATAAATCTTCCTTGGATCCTGTTTAACAAATCGAGTTTCTAGGTTTTTTAGTAGATTCCGTATCAGCTACTCTCCTTCTACCATCAAAGATCAAATCCATAAAGCCCGAAATTCTTCTGATCCTTCGCAGTTCTTGTATATCCCTCAGATCTTGAGCAAGGATTGTGGGTCGGCTTTCTTCCTCAATTCAAGCGATCTTTCCGGGTCCTCTGCATTATCATGCGTTAGAAAGGCTAAAAATGTGTCATATCCAAACGGGTCTAGCTTATTCAGATGTTATAGCTCTAGACCAAGATTCACGTGCAGAACTCCAGTGGTGGATAGACCATTTAGACGTCTGGAACGGCAGGACTATCTTCGCATCAGCCCCAGATCTTGTATTGGAGTCAGATGCAAGTCTGTCGGGTTGGGGAGCCCGGTGTGGTGCAACCTCGACTGGAGCCTCATGGTCTCTAGAGGAGTCAAAATTGCACATACGCTGTTTAGAGATGCTTGCCGGCTCCTTTGCAATCAGGAGCCTCGCAAGAGACAAGATTTCTTGTTCGGTTCTGCTCAGAATGGACAACATTTCAGCGGTGCGCTACATCAATCGGCTAGGAGGCACAAAATCCAAACCTTTAGCGGAATTATCGAAAGGGTTTTGGGAGTTCTGTCTTCAAAACAAAATCTCTGTTCAAGCCGAATATCTTCCGGGCAACCTCAATGTAGTAACGGACTGGTACTCCCGTTTTTTTTCGGGATTCCAGCGACTGGATGCTCAACCTACAGGTGTTCAACGTCCTGCTACACAAGTGGGGACCCTTCCATATAGATCTCTTTGCATCACATCTAAACGCTCAACTTCCATGATTTTTCAGCTGGCATCCGGACCCTCTAGCTCTAGCCTTCGATGCGTTTACTCAGGATTGGTCGTCTTCCCTCAATTACGCCTTTCCTCCTTTTACCTTGATTCCCAGCGTACTGGCACAAGTCAGACGTCAACAAGCTTCTATAGTCCTCATAGTCCCTTACTGGCACTCCCAGGTGTGGTTCCCTTCCCTCCTGGAACTGTCAATCGAAACCCCGATTCTGATACCCTCCTTTCCAGACCTTCTGACCAATCCCCAAGGCCTCCGTCACAGTCTAATTCTTCAAGAGTCCCTGATCTTTTCGGATTGGAAAATTTCGGAGAATCCCGATCTAGCGTTTCTATTTCGGCAGAAGCGGCAACCTTCATTGACCGGGCTACAGCTCCTGGGACAAAGAAGGCTTATAGATCAGCTTGGTCTCTCTGGTGTTGCTGGTGTTTGGGAAGACAAGTTGATCCCTTTACAGCAGATGTGTCTTTGATGGTCAACTTTCTGGCGGCGGAAGCCAGTAAGGGTAAGTCCTTCCGTACTATTAATTTATATAGGTCGGCAATTTCTTCTGCTCACGATTACTTTCAAGGAAAGCCTATTGGTGAACACCTGTTGGTCTGCCGTCTGTTAAAGGGAGTACAATTTTCTAATCCGCCAAAACCTAAATACAGTTCTTTATGGGATGTTAATGCAGTGCTAAAATTGTTTGTTTCTTGGCCTGACAATTCTTTGTTATCTTTAAAGCAGTTGTCATCTAAGCTGGCTATGCTCTTATGTTTAGTGTCTTTCAAACGGTTATCTGATGTTAGAGCTCTCGATGTTACCGCTCGCTATTTTACCCCCTCAGAGTTCTGTTTAATGTGTTGAGAAGTACAAAAACTAACCTCTCTTCAGTTTTTTACCCCCTTTTCCACCCATCATCCCAAACTCTGTGTGGGTCAATGTTTAAAAGTTTATGAACAATGGACAGCCGATCTTAGAAACTCCTCATCTACCCAATTGTTAATCTTCTTTAGGAAACCTTACAATCCTGTGTCTTCTCCTACTTTGGCCCGCTGGATTATGTCTTTAGCTTGTATTGATACCTCTGCTTTCGGAGCGCATTCAGCTAGAGGAGCCATGGCGTCCAAAGCTTTTTGGGCCGGTTCTCGTTAAGAGGATATTCTCAGGTCGGCTGACTGGTCTAATGATAATGTGTTTAAAGTATTTTATTGTAAACCAATTCAACATGCCTCTTTAAATGTGATTGATTTGCTTTAAAATTGCATAATAGGAGCCTCCGGTCTTGTCGTAAAATGTAGATTTTCCTAGTAACTTATGAAGGAAAGTCTTAATTTTATTAAAGACACGGAGGAGAGTATTACCCCGCTTCTACAAATTCTAACTCTGTGATTTTGTAACCCTCCCTTTTAGCTTCTACTTCAACACAGCAAACCTCTTCATAGAGATTCTTTATGTACGGTGTCCTCTCCGGTGTTTCCTTTCAAGGACTGTCAAGGGACGGATCGTCAAAACCTGCCGGTCTTCCTCCAGAGACTTTTGTTCTATTTACAAGAAGTTTTATCGCTCTGTTTGGCTTTTTGTATTTGTTGTGTTATTTTACCATTGTTTAATTCTCATTGAGTTTCGCACAAGAAAAGAGGGCTGTTTTCAGTCAAGATGGGTATTATTACATGGATACGGCTGTGATTGGTGCATTACTACGAACAACTTATTTTCCCATTGGCTGTTCGTTGTTTGCCTTATGGGACTTGTAGTTGATCTTGACTGGAGCTGCTATTAAAATAAAGAAAAGACTATTGCATAATACTCGCATCCGTGTCTTTAATAAAAATTAAGACTTTCCTTCATAAGTTACTAGGAAAATCTACATTTTTGTTTATTTGTTGCAAGAGGTTCTTAAAAGCGAATGTGTTCCTAATGTTAGGTGGTGCAAGACACCTTATTTGCTTCTTTTCTTTTACTTCAGATAGCATGTAAATAAATGTGTGTTTATGTAACATCTTTCGGAATGTTGGTGCTCTCTCATGTAAGCATCAGCCTAGGGCTGTTGTTTGCAAGGGGGGGGTAAGGGGGCACATTTAAAGGGCCAGAAGGCCACAAGCAGTCCCCAGGTCATACTTAGAGTATAACTGACCTTAACAAATATCACATTGAATCATAGCACACAAAAAATATAAGAACATATAAATGCACTACTTAAAACACTGGACTAGAACAAAGCAAAGAAATTCAATACCACAAAGAACACAAGAGTGCAATCACACAAAACTTGTCTACCACTGATCCTCTGTCACCACTAGGTGATTTGCATCAAGTGGACATTTATTAACCCTGAGCAAGAGTTTTTTTTTTTTTTTTTTTTTTTTTTTTAAACATGGAAAAAGTGCATTGTGGAGCTCCATATATAAAAGAAATAAATACAGAGATCCTTTTGTGGGTTCAAGTCAACTTTTGTGTTGATCTGGCTGTGTGTGCTGTCAGGCGGACAGTGAAGTAGATGGGGCAAAAACAGTTTCCTCTAAACCTCCAACACGAAATGTTTCTCATTGCTACAGCAGAGGCTTGCCATAAAACCAAATTAAAAGATAAATCATACTGGTATAAGGGAGCATTTTATTACCATGATTCATAAAACTGGGATGCAGGAAACCTAACTGGCTGGCAACATCTGAAAACTACCCAGACCACATTACACACTTATTTTTCAGGCACAGTGAGATTAAATAATCTGACCAGAATCACAAAATTTTGAGTTGAACCAGGACTTGAATCTGGTTCCCCATTTCCAAGGTTGCCAGCCATGGCTGTTAGACCACTTCTCCTGTGGGAAATGGCAGGCCTCAAGACTAGCGCTCTGAAAAAAGAGAATCATAAGGAGGAGGGGCACGAGGAGAGTTATCTTAGAGGAGCACATACTACTTATTTTAATAAATGAAAAATAAAATAAAATCAGTGATTGCTGCAGTAGTCACAGATATGGAAACAGGTTGACGGAGTTGCTATGAGTTAATACTGAAAAAAGCCAAAGTGTACCTATTCTTGATCAAAGACCAGGTGAAGTAAACACGGTCATCACAGAGGCGAATACTGGGCCTGGCCATAGGCCAGGTTCTCATAGGTCAAGATACTCCGACAAAGGCTGTGACTCCTGGTGATGTGGCACAGGAAGAGGTCACAGATAATGTTAAAAGCAACCTCATCAATGATGCAATGTGTGAGACCAGTACATGGAGATGGTGTGAGTTTTAGATAACCATAATTGGCCTATTTCAGGAACTTTTATGGTTTGTTACCATAGCCATGTATATTTCTCCTGTAAAATTACTGCATGTTCTATCGTGACCAGAATCCCCCATGGTACATGAATATCCGTCACAATCGCAAAAATTCATGAGGCAAATGACTACATTTTTCCAGCGAGACACACACAGGTAAGCCATTCACATGCAGGTACACTCGACCATTCCTCTGGAGTGAATCCAAAGCATGAGTGTGACCATGAAGTGTGGTCAGTTTGCACTAGCTTCAACCTAAATTACCTGGTTCTGTCCTGCAGTGACAGCAGTCTGTGGCTGCTGGATTATGATCTGCTGGGTTTGCCCCTGTTGACCCTGCACCTGGACTGCCTGTCCCCCTTGGATCTGTATCTGGCCCGGCTGTACGAGCTGGATCTGAGAAAACAGAAGAGAAACAGGGAAAAAACTAGAGCCACTGCATCATCGGTTTTCTTAATGTGGACTTATACAACCCACACAACAGCAGAATTCTACTGTAGGCACTCAAATTGCAGCCAACTAATGGCTCAACTGAATGAGCATCCTGTCCACCACCAAAACCAAATAGACCACAACCTGCTGAACCTTTAACTACCAACACCACGCCAATATGTTCCAGTCAAGTTTCTACAAGGTCCTTGTTTAGTGTTCTCACCTGCTGTAGTCCCTGTGCCCCAGAAACAGGCACCTGCATGATGGTTTGGCCTTGCCCACTGGTCATTGCCTGCACCATGATGGGCTGTCCTGTAGATGTGATCAACTGGCCACCACTCACTTGTACCATGAGCGGCTGACCCTGGACCTGCAGTAGCACACAGAAAAACAATGCAACAACATTAGCAATTTCAAATGGTTGAAAAGTGTCAAATAAGGGCAAGTGCATGTGATGACAAAAGCAAAACCCAAAGTTAACCTGCTGAGAATCCTGAATTTGAAAAACTGATGTCCTAAGCTTTAAGCAGAGGGGTTAGAAACAGATATTGCTTCAACTCTAGTGCCGACCAACACAAAGAAAAACTACAATTTTTCAATGTGTTCATCTTCTCTCAAGATCTTAACTTCAGCAAGATCTGAGCTCCTCTGGCTAATGACCCCATTCTACTGATCACTTCAAAACAGGGAAGTTAAAAAACGATATGGTCTTCCTACTATCCAAGCTTCTTCACTCATGCGGAACTGCTTGAGTGTCCTGGTCTTCCTGGTAGAATCACAATTACCTACTCTCCAATCTGTAGAATAGGAGGATTCAAATTAACTCTATTCTCCTAAACCTTTACAACCAGCTCAATCCTGTTAAATCGCCACCAGCTGCAGTGACTGCTCTTTCCTCATAATGGAGATCTTCAATGAAGCACAGTCACAAAATCAATGTACACATTATTTTGGATCACTTATGACATGCCCTATAGACATCTTATAGAACTGAGATCAGCCCCACGTTGCTATTCTCCACCCCACTGATGCACTAATATTTTCACTTCTAAAAGATATGACATCCAGGCAGATCTAAGCATGTGCATGAACGTGTGTGCAGCCAATGCAACATGGAAGACTCAAACAACTTGGGAACAAATGAGGTGGTGGTGACCAAGGCACAGGTTCATGCAATGATCAGACACAGAGCAATCACCACTACCTGCAGAGTCTGGACTTGTTGGCCTGAGGTGGAAGCCACCTGCGCCTCTGTCTGTAACTGGACAGCAGTGACTGCACCCTGTTGCAGGAATAGGAAGAACAACAACTGCTAGAAGCCAAGTCTCAGCAAGAGAGCACAACATGAGTATGACAGAGTAGAAGGTAGGAGAGGAATGAGTTGGAAGATTACAGTGTAAGAACCTAGATGAATACAGGTGGCTTATGACAGATCGGACAGTGAAGCTAAACGTGAATTAAATGTTAAAAGATAACCAAAAATCTAAGTGTAAAGAGAGAAAGATGTCAAGAATAGATTGTCACTCTTTGCTAAACATCGTATACTGGTTGTATCATTATTTATTTTGGGAACTAGCCCTTAAAACTAAACAAGCAATTTAAAAAATTGCATAAAAAGTTATTATACAGTTAATATTCTCTAACACGACCAACAATAAATTATACATTTCCAGCAGTCTAATGAAAGTGCGGTTATACAATTAATAATATAGCAGCAAAAAGATAATTCACAAGAATGAAAAATAATGCACTTTGCAGAGCATAGCACCCAATTTTCCCCCCAAACTGCGAGGATATATAGCAGCAAAAGAGAAATATGTACAGTTTTCAAAACATAACACCCGACTTTTTCCTGAATAATCATACAGCATACAAGTATCGTCTGATACCCAATATTTGTAGCTGACTGGTGTCAGACCACAGAATTTGATATGCCTTCTTATACTAGCTCACGTCAATAGAGATGTACAGTGATTTAATCCACACCCACCTGTGTCTGCCGTGCACAGGACAGAAAAATAGCACGTGTTCAACATCCTCAATCCTATGGTTACAAAATGCATACACTGCCAATGTAGAGCAATGGAGTTTCCAACTATTTATGTATTTATTAAGTTATAGTGTATCCATCCTAAATTTAATAAACAAATTGCAAGCCAAGGACGGTTAGATCATGTCCATATATATTTCCTTTGCAGGTGAACGCTTTAACGAAGGGACATCATGCATCTAGCCCCCGGCTCTGGCCTTCCGGGGATATCTAATGATGTTACTATTCCAAAAGGCTTTTTTAATGTTGCCCTTGGTACCAGGATTAAATAGAAATTACTGAAATAATTGTGAATGAACGGCATTTCTCACAGTGTCAGCCTGCACTTGCCAGGTCTGACAGTGGATGAAACCTATTACAGAGTGAAACAGCAGTACTATACAGCTCACCTGTCCAGTCACAAGGAGGACCACTTCCAGCCTTTGCCCTTGAAAGAAGGGGTTTAAGACGTTTATACAAAAAATACCCCAAAAGAACAATGTTAATGCCCAGTGCCAACGCTCTCATGCTGGTTCCTGGTGCCACAGTAGATTAATCGTTGGGCAAGACCTAGATTTTTACAATACACTACTTTACAATCCCCCTTCTTATGCTTGGCCGAAGGATCAATCCACCCAACCCTTCTCTCAAACAGAATGTCCTCAAATGTATTAATATCAAGGTCTATGTTACAGGACAACCAGTGGCAAACTGTTTTTCAACTGGAGGGTTGGTTCTTCTCTGGCAGGATTTAAATGTGGTACCTAAGTCAGGTATAGCCACGTAGGGGCAGCAATCAGGGGGGAGACTGAGTAGGGATGGATTGGTAATAGATTGCTGCTTAATGCTAGGGCCTTCCGGTTGGATTTCCTAATGAAGCTCTTATACCCCCCCCCCCCCAACTCCCCAACCCTGGCACACCAACATGTGGTGCATCTCCACCCTTATATGTACAGCAAAACCTCCTGCATTGATCGAAAGGGGGTGGGCAGGATCGGGACAAAGGGAGGGCCACCGGACCAGTGTTGAACCTTAGACCGTGGTAGGAACAGAACTCAAAGCTTGTGATATTTTATCTGCCAGTTCAGGGTCCTGAGCAGTGTTCCTGCGGTCCAGCAAATTAGCAAGGGAATTTGACAAATGAAAAAATGCGACTTTCAATTTACATAGTCTAACATCGGAAACAAACTCGCAGACACCATAAGCTGGAATTCACTACAAAAACGAGATCCCAGTCCAGATTAGTTGAACCTATTTGACCACCAGTATTGTAAGGTACAGCTGCAGTAATCAGCGGTGGTAAGGTAGGCGTGTTGTCCTTAGCACAAAACACCCTAGTGGTCCTAGGCAGACCTGTTTGCTTAGCTTTCTTATTTCTCTTACCTGAAGGCCCATCCTCTCTGATGTCTTGGGGAGAAGAGTTCAGCAACGTACTGAATGTCAAGATTGGAGACTGATGGCTGAACTATCACATTCGGTTGAGGACTATGTGGTACTGAAGGAGTCTCTACTCCAGTGCTTCTTTATGACCCCATATGACCCTGCAGACACACTCGCAGCTCCAAAGACAGACACCGTTCTGCTAAAACAATTTTGATGTCTATGATCCCGACGGCTCTCACAGGAAAGAAGTAAAGGGGAGTGACGCCAGGGGTTTTAGAGGTGACAACTTTATCCCCTTGCAATTTGCGTTTCACCGTTGATGCATGACAAGGGCCCTAATGAAACGGAAGACAAGCTCAGGGCCTGAATGGAAAACTCACCTGAGTAAGTTCGACGGTTGCAAAGCCATACATCTTCCTTGCACTGATGGGCACAAATCTGGGGAGCCACATGCTAGCAGTACGTTCAGTACTCAAACCAAGCGTTTTTGCACCTTTGGGTGGGTCTAATGTAGTTGTTCAATAAAGAAGTCTGAATTCCAGGGACCATCGTTGCAGACCCCAAATTGTTGAATCCCTTGTCATTAGACCAAAGAACATCACCAACATTGTTACCTAGGTATTACAGGTCTGACTTCAAGCTTTACAAGGGAGGGCAGAGCGGGGAAACCACCTGTCCCACGAAACTAACCCTCTGCCTCTATAAAGGTGTTCCTAGCCGTGTGGAAAGGTTTCAAATTGATAGGTAAGTGTAACCTCAGCAAGCTGTGCCATGTCTTTCATTTTTCGTTTATTGCTAAAAGCACATGACGAAAGACAAAACATTACGTCCCAGGCCTCAAACACACAACCAGCAGAGCCTTTGAGCAAAGCAATATTCATACCTGCTGCTGGATCTGCCCGGCCTGCACAACAATCTGTTCAGTGGCACCATTGCTGTTAGTTGTGTACTGCTCCATGTCCTGACAATCTCAAGGGCACCCTTACGGTGTTAGCAACAGCAGAGCACCTGAGAAAAAAAAGCAAACCATTACATTATGGGGAGCTCTTAACATTCTGCAAGACAAAATACAAGCCTTTTCATGTTCTAAAACTTACTAGAATTATAAAATCATTGTAAATGACATTACATGACCTTTAGCTCAAGACCGAAAACACATGAAATGAGGCAGCAAGGGCATGTGACCCAGGTGACGCCATGAAAAATAAATGACAAACGAGACCTTGAATTAGGCTTGAGTGTACTGTAACCATTCTCAACCTTTATCAAACATACAAGTGCAACGTTGGCAAAGACTTCAGCAGCTGCAAAAGGGAATACATTTCACAACACTGTGCCTTTTTCAGGGTTTTTCCGCTACAGCTCGAGGAATTGGCGTTACCCTCTAAAACCTAACACTTCATGTTACAGCAGATGCAAGAGAGTTGTCGGTACTACCAACTCAAAAAGCAACGTTTCTTTACAGAATCCACAAAAGCAGTGGGCCTGCTCAGGAGAGTGATGCTCCTACAAAAAATACCGTAACTGAACACTTCAACTGTTAAGGCAATCACGTATTATGTACAGAGACAGAAAGAACTCTAGCAGCACTTACAAGATGCAATGGAATAGAGTCTGTACCGTAAGGACAAAATATGCATTGTGTCCAAAACACTAAGAAAGTGGATGCCACTTCCCAAGTTTGAGGCTGCTCTCTAGGACATCTGTATTCTATAAAGGGCATGTATTGGGGCTATTTTATGCTGGAGTGTGAGGCAGTGTGCTCCCTTTTTGTGTGTGTCTAATTGACGGCTCCTGTGAGCCTACGAGCTCTGGCGAGGCACCTGTTCTCCTATTGAGTTGTGCAAAAACCCGTGAAGACGTTCGGCGGCATTTCAAGCAACCCCTTCAGATATATTTTCTCTCTGCTGATGACAGCCAAAAGCCCGAAACATGTGTCCAGAGATACTGCACTTGCTGCACCTACTTAAGGTGTAAGACTTTTTGAAAAATGTCTCTATCTTTAAATCAAATGACTGCATTTACCATGATGCATTGGGGCTATTTTATGCTGGAGTGTGAGGCAGTGTGCTCCCTTTTTTTTGTGGGACATGGATAACAGTTCTACTACGAATTAAGTGGGAAGGGGTCGTCCATGAATAGTGGACTGTTGGCTTAATAAAGTCTATGTCTGAAATAGTCACACATTGTTTACTAAGAATGATTTTCAGATGTATACTGTGCCTACTACATGTGTAGGCTGCGCAAAGATTATTAATTCTAGACATGGAAAGATGGCCTAGAAAGCCATTGTTTAACTGCTGTAGAATTGCTTGCACGCCCAAGATTTTTTTTTTTTTTTATAAAACACCAAACTTGATGAGTATAAGACACCATATAACATTCAGAATAAGAACGCCTAGCTTGTGCTTAACTGGCGAAACATGAAAAGCATCAGTAAGATAACTCCGAGAAGTAACGTTGTTGCATTGGGGCAAACCTTGTTTGATGACGGGAGGAAACCGGAATGGCAGACCTATCTATTTTTGAACAAGGGATGAATCTGTTCCAATAGCTTTAATTCAGTTACCAGACGTACTGTTCACAATACACATCATTTGAAGTGGAGTCTGTGTCAGACTTTTGGTCATGACTGGATGGCTCTGTTCTCCCTTTGTTTTCTACTTTGATTTGCTAGCATCCCCCCCTTATTTTTTGCGCCTCACCCAGTAGCAACCCAGCAGCATTTCTGGTCTAACAATGGTGCGGCTGAAAGATTGATCCTTCCACTGCATTACCAGGGGGAGTTTTTCCTCCCACTCCCCTTTTCGATAACCTGATCTGCTCTCCTCAAAAGAGCAATGGCAAAGCCAATAGCTTGCTTCTTTAAAGCAAAAGACTATTGGCTTTGCTATTTCTTGTCTTCTTCTATTCGCAATCGTTCATTGCTTTGTCTATATGCACAGTTGAATAGTGTTTTAGCCAATGCTTCTCCAACTCCTGTTGATTTTTGTCTCTATGTAGTCAGTTTAATTTAGTTGAGCTAGTTACCATATTTTTGACTTCAGCTAGGCTGCAGACAGCAAAGAATGTTTGGATGAGGATTTTTTTTTGTCCCTATCAGAGGCAAGTGCATTGCAGAGACGTTTTCCAGGGGGATAAAAAAAATGATCCTGCAAACGGCACTGCGAGTAGGTCTTTCATTATACTTGACATGTTTATTGGGGCGACTCGCCATGTCACCCGCTTAGCTGTTGGTGAAGAAATTTAAATCGGTGATTGTATTTTGTGGGCAGCTGCAGTAGCCTCTTTGGCAGTGGTCACCGAATTGTGCAGAAACCGTCTTTTCAAAGGGTCCTTTGTTAGTTTGGAAAGTATTGACGGTTCAGTGGGGGTGAAGGGGAGGGGGGCCACCCATCTCTGAATAGTGACATCTAGGTGGGATGAGGGAAGGTCCAACTTACACAGTCCAAATTCCGATATGGCTCCAAGGTGAGATTTTGTGACAAAAATCTGTGGGTTTTAGGCTTAATTTACAGCTACGTTTCGCCCTCTATTCAGACTTATCAGGAGTACATCCTGGGAAAGTAAATGGGCTTGTCAATTATTAGGAGCTAAAATTATATTGGGGTGCTGCGCTTCTCTAGCTGCGCCAGTACAATGTTAGTAAATCTGTGGACTCATCTTAGGTGGTTTAAAATACCATTGTTTATTTAGGAGCCTGCAGCATGTTTAACGTTCCCCTTTTCTTCAGACTACAAAGAAGCTAAATCGTAATGTGCAAGCTATAAATCTTTTGTTTTATCCATGTGCGCACTTTTAGTTTTTGAAACTGAAATAAACTAATTGATGACGATTTCTTTAAATAAACACGCAGCTCTACAACATATGATACTGAAGCACTGATATGAAGCGTAGAGAAATTCTGCTTAAGTAACCCTTTCTAAGTGGTAATGCATTTATTTCATGTTAACTGATGCTGCACTAGGAACCAAGATTAACTATGCACTCTGAAACGAAACAATGTCATCTAATAAATACTATTGACTGAATGAACTAAATGTTTTAGCATCTACATCGGACTCCTATATGCGTTTCTTGACTGCCTTCTTTCTGTCGACTGCTCTGCCACAATTCAACCGTCAACTTTCCTTTCCTCGTACAAAACAGTGAATGCGCTGTATCACAAGGTCCAATCACTCTCTTTTTTCAACGTCTGTGGCATCTCTTCTGTGTCATTCATTTCAGATAATATGAATGTCAAATTACACACCAACAACGCAACTGGTTGCGCAAGTAGATGGTTTACAGAACCAATACAGCAATCTGTTTCTGCTTAACGAATATAGACGAATGAATTAATGTTTGGTGACTGCAACTGAACAAGCCAGAGGCCGTCATGTCTGGCTCACAGATTAATCTAATAAAACTGAATATGAAAGCTACCTGTGGGTGTTGCCAAAATGAAAGCAAAGACAAACAAGCATTTGAATGTAATAGGTCTTGCATTTACTTGAGTTGGAGCTATTGGCACTGTAAATTTATAAGTGGATTTCTTTTGCCAAATTTACTGATGAGCTTTATTTTGGTCCTGCCTGCCACATAGTTCCATTGGCCATACCTAAACGATTAGTGGGGCTACTGGAATATTTCTTTCCAACAAGGCCCTTAAAACACAAACTACTCGAAAGCAAAACAAAAGTTCCAGCCACAAGAGAGCTTACAAATATACTGAATGGTGGGATGGGTTGTTATTTTGGGGTCCCCACTAACCTAGTGTGGGCCAGGGATGATCTAGACAGAAAGAGCATGTTGTGGTGAACACATTTTGAAGGCAGTCCCATTGTCCTAGGACCACCACAGGCCGAGTTATGAGCAAAAATGTTTTGTAAAAGGAATGCCCTGCAAAACATTATGAGGCAAGTTTTTGAGTGCTACGAATATTGTAGTATGTTGACTGTAATGCTCAGCCACAAAAAGAGGGACTCTGAATTCCTAAAGGCCACAGGTAAGGGAAAGATACAATTGAAGAATTAAAAAAAGACCACCCTCCCCCTTTCAATCCAACCTGGTTAAAATAAAAATAAAAAAAATAAAAATTAATCATATCACCATACAAGGCTCAGTGGTATAGAGAAAATGTTTGATATTTTGTATTTTTATTAGTGTCACAATTTACAAAACTCATATTCATAAAAATTCCAATACTATGACAACATATTACAACTAGACAATCTCTACTTCCAAACAATCCTTACACTCACACCTTACAGACTCTTACCACCTCATTCACTTAGTACTGCTCGCTTTCAAAGTCATTCACCCAACATCTTACAAACTAACTCCCAACTGTCTAAAATACTTTCATGATTCACAAAAAGTCTTACCTCAACCTAACAAGTCAAGACTAAATATCTATACATAATGTCAATGAACAATTCTCAAGGTGATGTTAGATTCAAATTCAGCAATTGGTCCACCTAAAATACTTTTGATATGGAGTTCTTATAGTCCTGCAATAGAATGCTCAGAACAGCCCAGAAGACACCACAATGAAAACAGCATTTGTAAGAAATATGGTCATGTAACCATATAGTCAGCACCTAGAGGGCATAACCACATGAAAAGAAAATGGCATAAAGTAATGCACTGTAACCATATATTTAGCCCCTAGAGTGCATAGTGCCTTACACATGTTTTGAGCTAACAGGCCTACTGCAAAAATATTACAAACAAGACCCTTAAAACACAAACTACTCCCAGCTGTAAAACAAAAGCTCCAGCCATGCAAGCTTAAAAAGACACAATGGTGGGAGGGGTTGTTATTTTGGGGTCCCCACTAACCTAGTGTGGGAACCCAGAGATGATGTAGACAGAAAAAGCATGTTGTTGTGAACGTTTTGGTGGTGGTCCCATAGTCCTAGGATCACCACAGGCTGAGTTATAAGCAAAATATTTTCTAAAAATAACAGCCTGCAAAGCATTATAGGGTGTTTCCAGCGTGTAGTGCATACTGTAGTATAAGCACTCCTGCTGTGTCTAGAGAGCTGTTTTGAGGATTTCTGTGTTTTTTCATAAAGCATTTATCAATTACAACTGTTTCTGTGAAAACTATGCAACGTGAAGGGGCGAGCCAAAATAAATGTCTGATTCAGTAACAGTGTGAACAATGCTACCACCAATAGTTTGCAGTGTTCTGCGCTGTGAGCACTATGGAGCACGAAAGGAAGCGGCAAAATAAAATTAAAAAATAGATTGCCCACGCTGAAGTATATCAGCAACCTTGCAATAACTCATAACAGGGTCAGTCTGCAAGGGGGTAACAAAACCTCCCCAGGCAGAAGAAACAAAGCATCTATCAATAACATCAAGGAATTTTTGAAAGGCAAGCCCACAAACCAGTTAAAGTGATGGGCGTGGTTAAAACACCACAGAATACTTACAATAGGTCGAAAAAGCGCTTGCATGCTCAATGTAAGAGGATGCAGAGATGTCTATTGAAGGGCTACTTTGATAGTCAGCAGTGGCTAGTAACGGGGTGTTCACTAGAGTGAACTACAGAGATCCTCAGATACACAGGAACCCAGAGAGCCAAGACAAGGAGGCACTGATCAGTGGAGCGGATATAGAAGCCAGGCAGCATAAAGTACTAAGCCACTGAAAAAGAGACTACTCTCCCCTCTTGCAGGAACTACGAGTGAAAGGTAGTCTGGAGTAGTAACCAGATAAATGGTTAGGTGCTGTTTTTGGTGTGGCGTAAGCAACTGGAAAGGGACCAATGTGCATTAGTTTAAGGACAAGTGTAAGTGAAATCACTAGCCTTTTTAGAGGGGTAGGACCTGGGTGATTATATGCATGAAACCCCACCATGCCCAGATTCCTTTGGCTGTCATCTGCCATGTCTAATACAAAAAGGTTCCAAAGGAGGACACAACTCAGCGTGCAGGGAATGCATGCCTCTACTTTATTTGCGGAGCTGTAGAGAATGATCTCACAGGGGCCATATAGGGGGCATGGATAATCTCTTTAGTGCGGTTGATTAGTTACGAGGCCCAGCCGTCAATAAGAAGCTGAAATTAGAAGACTCCCTTTCAATTGAAGGTCTGAGTGTTTTATAACGGGTTCCACTGTCATGCTCCCAAGATGCTGCTCACTGTTGGGAACCCTGGGGTGAACACAGACAGATTGTGTTAGTAGTGATTTCGTAGTTAATCGACTGCAATACCTACGAGTGATAACGAACGATACAAAGCTCCATCGTGTAAAATACGTCAATATGTAACAAGCCATGCAACATTAAAAGTGTCAAACCACCTCAGTCCATGTCTAACTTCATATCGCCTCTACATCTCCACGTAACAGCCCTCACCGGGTGTCCGTTTTACGTCTTAATCCCCGCTTTCCCGTTATCGTTCTGCCATCTCAAACTTTTATGGGAATCTTACACAACCAAATCCCAGAACCTTCACTCCTGTCACAGATCCCCGAATTCTGCGTCTTCGTTCTCTCACTAGGTTTCTTCTCAACGTACGATAATACAATTCCTTCGACTACTTCGGCCATTCAATTCTTCAATCTGTTATGTCCCCAGCTTCGCTATGCTGTCCCTCCTGGTCTTGCTCAGCATTACTCTGACCCTAGCCAAGGCCTCTCCCCTCGGTTTCGGCATCCCAGTCTCCAGTTATGCTTTCTCCATCTCCTTTTTAAAACGTTACCGGTCATGCATGCAGCCTCAATTCCGTACCATCATTATGTCAGTTCACTGAATAGGTTTCTTCACTCCCACAGTGATCTAGCTTCAGGTACCGTCTTCCCATATGGGCCTTTTGGATCTAAGCCTCGCCACTTAAGTCTTTGTCTTTAGCAAACCTATATTACTGAAGCCACCACCTACTGGCCTCCTATGGGCCCGCAACCATGCTTTCAACCTAACTGCCCTCTGTTCCGAGACACCCATTCTGGCTCTCTGTCCACTGCTTGCTCGGTTTGCCTTCCGTGAGACCCTTCCCCGGACGGGCTCGCGCTCCCTCGGCCCCGCGCTCTCCTCCCCGGACTCTGACTGGTCTCCCAGCCCCTCCAATCCGCACCCGCGCTCCCCCACATTGGCCGCTCGCGCTCACCGCTCCCGGTTTCCTTCCCGCTCTGATTGGCTCCACAACCGGACTCCAGAACCCAATCAGAGGCCGATCACCCTGCGCAAGATGGCGCCCGGGACAAAGGAAGACAAACGAGAAACGTTGCGAAGCAGTGCGCGTGCGCAGCTAAAAGCCACGCCCACTAACGGGAGGAACTTCGCTTGCGTAGGCGGTACGTAGACACGGACTGCGGCTAGCCATTAATAATGCCCCGGTGAATGTGGTTCTCATCTTGTAATAGCGTCCCTATCTGCAGAGATACACGCATAAAAATTTCAAAACATCACAATTCCTTTTTAAATCGATTGTATTTTTTAAAATTGAGAGATAAATGTGTCTATTTCAACAATTCTTCAAAGTAACAATCGAATGTATATCTAGTATATAATACTTGCCTGTCTATAAAACGGAACATCTTTAATAATAATTCATGAATTAATGTATTAGTTCACGTGTCAGTGTTATTGTATCTTCGACAATTTGTATAACCTGTCCCTGACACACAGTTAATGTTCACTTTCAGAGGTAAAGAGACTGGATGGATTGCCAATTATCTAGGTTGGTTACTCATTGACGCAGCAGGTTTCAGTCCGTGTACAATGTAGTCTGTAGAAAGAGTTGCCCCAAAACTCAAGTGGTTTAAATTAAAAAACGTAAAATTCCTGGTCTGCTTTTGGAACAGCGACGGAAATTATACTGTTGCGAAATGGTAGCTGTTGAAAAGGTTACGTTGCTTTCTTGTCCTTCGTCTGTTTCAGTCGCGGCCGGTCTCAATAGGGACGGCTAAAGAAGAATGTTCTGGAGGTAGCTGGTGGGAGGGATCAATTGGGGTTCTTGAGCTTCAGACCGTTCCGATGAAACGTCACCTCAAGGTATACATAGTTCCACGTAAACAAATTAAGATAAAACATCTCTCTTATCGAACGACAAGTAAACCTTTGTTATTCAGTGGCTTTTGGATTGTCGCGTAGTAAATGACGAGGACCACTGTTTTTTTTTGTTCTTTTTTTTTTTTTTGTAACAATGATAAAACATCTCAAATGCATCTTTTAGACTGTTCTTAAAAGGAATTATAAACCCAGATCTCTGGGACTTGGGGGGCAAATGTTTGCATTCCTCAGCCTTCCATCCATCATCTGTTCTTTATCCTAAAAGGAATTTTAGGCAGTACTAGGGAAGATGCGTTGCTCCTACCAGCACAATAAAAACCTTTCTAGCATTCGCACCAAGAATGAAACATTTCCTATCTGACGTGATGAAAGTTTCGATTCTGTTAGGGACATGGAGGTGAGGATTATGATTTTCTTCTTTACTTTAATAAATAGCAGGTTCAAACTAAAAGAAAAAAACAGTCACTACTTTTCCGATGAGTATTCCGTCTTAGGTGAGCATGACAACCAATAAACAATTATAATGCAGTCCACAGTGTATAAAGATCCATGATATATTTTCCTCTCCCTTCTTCGTTGTAGGAAGTTAAGGTTCATGCGCCAATAGTCGTTCTCTGAATCCGTGCCTACGGAGGAAGTGATGTTTATTATACGGATTCTGATATGTCTCGAAAACCATAAGAAAGTTATTAAGTCACAACCAGAGAGCGGAAGAATCAGAGGAAGAACCGACTACTGATACTGTTCAATAACATGCTTTCTTATAACAAAGAACATCCAGGAAACTACATGTCAAATTAACAAATGATACATCTACAAAGATACAGTTCAATTCTTATTAACTCATTTCAAGAAAAAACAGTCCAAAGTTCTCATCAGTGCATCTAAACTCGGGTGGGTAAAGTTTTATTTATTTTTATTTATATATATATATATATATATATATATACATATATATATATATATATATACATATATATATATATATATACATATATATATATATATATATATATCCTGGATGGGCTAATCCTCACCTCAGTGTCCTTAATAGGATAGATACTTCACTCCTCGTTAGCTAGGAAATGTTTCTTTCTATTTCAGGACCGGAGGCGAGGATTATGCAGGTTCAAAGCTTAGTTACCACCAGAGATGCCGCTTCATAGACAGGTTTAAAGTAAAACCTTTTGAACGTAGGCTGAGAAGACCAATCGGCCACTTTCATTATATTCTCGAGTCTGCGGCCTACCTGAATGACTTTGGAGCCCATTGTTCCTCTGCGCTGGCAGAGTGAGCTCAAAACTGATGAACGTCAGTGCCTGCCTCCGACATAATCTACCTTACCAACCTGGCAATAAAAGGGGAGGAGGCCGCCTTAAAAGGTTTCTTCAGAAAAATCAAAAGGCCGTCTCTCTCCTGGAGGCCTGATAGCCGCCTTCATATGTCTTAATGCACCTTACCACACACAGTTTAGGAGAATTAGGGGGTGTGGAACTTAATTAAAAGATTCACTCGTCCATCGGACAGGTTGCGTCATAAATTTACTTGTCCTGTAACAAAATCCACTGTCCCTTTGGTGCCATATAGTGTGGCGACAAATTATGGCAGCAATCTCAATATATAATAGCCTCTCTGATTATCCGCAAGCTCCTACTATAGTAGGGTATGAATACTACCAATTCCCTTATTTTGACATCTTTTCACAGATATACATACTGGGGCTGGACGTAGCAGTAAGCAATAGTTCCACAGTTGGAATGCCCTTTTGAATCTGTACAAGCCTACTAACTTGCATGTTTTATGGGGTTTTCACCAGCTGTTCTCTAATCTTTTCCTATACTGGGAGAGCTTGGACATTTATTCATGACAAAGGCAGAAGTAAAATTTCTTCCATGGTTGGGGAAAAAGTGTTTAGAGGGAAAGTGAACTTGTAAACGCTCATCAGATTTTCACATGAGCAAATCTACACATACATATTTGCTCGTGCTAAAATGCAGTTCACAAATATTTTCTAGGAATACAATTTCCTGGCCTGCTTGTGTATATTCTTGATAATTCATGAACGCTGTAAATCTGCACTAATGCATGAACATATACTATGGGTGCAGTGCAGTTTTGTGACTTAATTTAAGAATTGGGTCCCTTATTAGGTCTGGTGTTAATCTTAGACCTTTTGTTTTTATTACAATTCTGTCTTTGTCTCCATCGCGTGGCTTCACTACGCATGACAGAATTGTGCTCTTTCACAAGGAGCATATCAGCACACAAGGTAGTTTTGTTCAGACAGGAACTTCTGTGACAATATGTGCTTTTTGAGACCAAAACATATTTTTGCTTTTTGCCAGTGTTTAATAGTGAAGGCCAAGCAGCTCCCACAATACATTTTTACAAAAAACATGTCAAAACAAGTCACACATTGACAAAGCCACCAATATCAAACCCACTGATTTTGCCAATGCTTCTTTATTTTCATGTTACCCATAATCGTCTGAAACTAGTTACAATGATTTTCCATTCTGAATATTTTTTTTAGAAATACCAGCATGCCTCAACACATTTGTCTAAATGATGCTTCACAGAAATGGTACCTAAAATTTCATAGTTCTTTAGCAAACCGTTTTTTTCCTATTTGCATTTTTTGTGTACATTTTATTTTGAAAGCAAAGAATCCACAATCTTGCTTTCAAGCTTCTGCAAATATTTGCATCTGATCTGAGAGCATTCTGGGAGCATTACATGTAGCCTCATATTGTTAAACTTTGCAAACATGTGTACTAATTTTTATACTGAACTACTATCAGTAGTGCAGTCTGAGTTTTCAACATTTACTTAGGGCGCTCACCCTAACAATAAAGGCTTTGCATGAATGAAGCATAAATACAAGTTCGAACAGCAATCACATATGACATAAATATTACCTTCGCTGCAGACAATGCCCTTCGCTGATCCATAATGTGGTAGTGTAAACTGGTACCTAGAGTGTTTGTGCTGCAGGGAGATGGGCGTACTTGTCCCAAGGACAAAAGGAATATGAAAACTTGTTGTCCTTGACCCCAAACAATATATCCTGGGTGTCAGGTTATAGGAATTTCACACCCCTGGGAAGTGATTATCCTGCCAGCTAAGCAAAAGTCTCAAGACAAGATTGACATCCCATAAGCCAGCGTACCTGGGTTCAGGAGGCTTGGATAGTCTGATACTTTTCATAAGCTTGCACACCCAAGGGTGTTCACCAGCCGGTAATTTGTTGATGGGGCAGTGTACCACCATAATCGCTGACCTGAACGAATTGCAGTTAGCCAAACCAAATTTTGCGAGCTATCATAGGAAGTTCAGATATTCCGTAATTTCTTGATCAAGATGTCTCTCCACACACCAACGCATCCATCGTGTCCAAGCTGATAGATATCTTGATGGTACTGGAGTCCCAGGCTTGTTGAATTAAACGACCAGCGTCGTTCGAAAGTCTTCCATCTTACCAATGTTACCTGAAATTTTCCAAGCCATGAGCTTGAGATGTCCCTGGAGAACAAGAGGATGTTGTTGGCTGTGGGGATCCAGAAGTGTGTCTGGGTAGGGTGTTAGTTCAATCAGAGCCACCCAGGACAGTTCTAGCAGGGAAGGGAACCATGCCTGCGACTTCCATAGTAGGGTTATCAAAATTATCAATACTTTCTGACGCTGGACTTGGGCTGCCAGTCCCGGAATCAGACGAAAAGGAGGTAAGGCATACAATTGTTCCTTTCTCCAATTTTGGAGGAATGCATCCGCTGCCATGGCTCCAGTATCTGGTCACCAGCTGTGTTGGAAATTGGGTCTTTGGTTGGCAGTCAGGTTGCCCCCTGTCCAAGCAAGGACCCTCACTCTAATCAGGGCAAAGGAGAAAAACACTTGCTTAACCCCCACCCACCCCCTTGGTAGCCTGGCACGAGCAGGCAGGCTTAACTTCAGAAGCAATGTGTAAAGTATTTGTACCGACCCACAGTAATACAGGGAAACACTATAAAATGGACACCACACAGGTTTAGAAAAAGTAGTAAATATTTATCTAAGTAATCAAGACCAAATACAATACAAATCCACAATACACAATTAAAAATATGATTTTAGCAATTAAAACCACAAAAATAGTGCCTAGAAGTACCGATGCTGCAATTTGATGTTAAGCGGCGTTGTAACAGAGTCGTTTCCCACAATGCAACGCCAATGGTGCAGTTTACGGAGTCACACGGACCCCCAGGTACAATACCTTAGCGAAAGTGTGAATAACAGGCCGGTGGACAGAGTCGAGGAGCGAGGCGTCGCTGGATCCGATGCGGTGTCGGTTCCGGTGCTGCGAGGCGAAGGAGCGGAGGCATCACAAAGAGGCAGTCGGGTCCTTGCTGCGAAGTAGTGGAGGTGAGGCAGCGTTTGAAGTGCTGGGTCTGCGCACTTCCGGCGGGGTCTCTATCCAACAGTCCTGGCGTGGTGCAACAAAGTCGGGTGTCACTGATGTCGGTTACACAGCACTTTGGGACTTACGGAGTCACAGACTTCAGCGGGGCTGGTGCAGCATCTGGCCTGCGGGGTCGTGGCACTCCAGCAAGGACCACGGCTTCAGGTGCAGACGGCGGTGCAGAATCCGGTAGCAGTGTCAGTCTGGGGTTGTCCGAAGTCGGTACACTTGTTTTTTCTGGACTTTCACCAGCTTCTTCTTTCAAGGGCCCAGGGACTGGATTAGGTACCACTTGGCAGGGCAGGAGTATCAGCAGAGAGTCCAGGTGCTGGTAGAGGAAGTCTTTGATGACCCAGAGACTTCAGAACAGGGGGGCAAGCTCAGTCCAAGCCCTTGGAGATTCTTCTGAAGCAGGAATATACCACAAAGTCCAGTCTTTATCCCCTTTCACAGGAAGAAGGAGCAACTGCAGGATAGCCCAACAAAGCACAGTCACAGGCAGGGGCAGCACTTCTGTTCAGCTCTTCTCCTTGGTAGAGGTTCCTCTTGAATCCAGAAGTGATCTAAAGTCTGGGGTTTTGTGTCCAATACTTATACCCCTTTCTGCCTTTGAAGTTGCCCAGCTTCAAAGAAAGGTCTCTCCCCAGACACACAACAGGGGGTTGGAGACTGCATTGTGTGAGTACAGGCACAGTCCATTCAGGTGTAAGTGACCACTCCTCCCTCCACTCTAGCCCAGATGGCAGGATATGCAGACTACACCCCAGCTCTCTTTGTGTCACAGTATAGAGGAGATTCACAAACAGCCCAACTGTCAGTCTGACCCAGACCAGGAATCCACAAACAGAGTCCCAGAATGGTTTAAGCAAGAAAATGCCCACTTTCTAAAAATGGCATTTTCAAACGAACAATCTAAAAACCAACTTCACTAACATGTATTTGTAAATTGGGAGTTCAGAGACCCCAAACTCCATATTTCTATCTGCTCTCAAAGGAAAACTGCACTTTAAAGATATTTAAAGGCATCCCCCATGTCAACCTATGAGAGAGATAGGCCTTGCAACAGTGAAAACTGATTTTGGCAGTATTGCACTGTTAGGACATGTAAAAACACACAAGTAAATGTCCTACCTTTAACATACACTGCACGCTGCCCATGGGGCCTACCTTAGGGGTGCCTTAAATGTTCAAAAATGGCTTGGCAAGTGGATCCACTTGCTAGGTCGAATTGACAGTTTAAAACTGCACACACAGACATTGCAGTGGCAGGTCTGAGCCAAGTTTACAGGGCCACTTATGTGGGTGGCACAATCACTGCTGCAGGCCCACTGGTAGCATTTGATTTACAGGCCCTAGGCACCTTTAGTGCACTTTACTAGGGACTTACTAGTAAATCAGATATACCAATTATAGAAAAGCAATTACACGTACAATTTCACATAAGGAGCACTTGCACTTTAGCACTGGTCAGCAATGGTAAAGTGCCCAGAGTAACAAAAACAGCAAAAACAGAGTCCAGCACACAGGAACAACCTAGAAAGTAGAGGCAAAAAGTTAGGGGAGACCACGCCAAGGATGCCAGGTCTAACAATCTGACATAGAATGGAAGCTGGGCGTTCAGTCTGGATCTGAACAGGCCCATGCTGCACAGACCCCGTCTGTCCATCAGAGCTCGGAACACTGAAGGGAGTAGTTGCCAGTCGCTAGAAACCTTGATGTAACAGGAGTTCCAGTTCGGCACTGAGTTCTGAGCTCCTGCTAAATATTCCTCCATCACCAGTATCTGGTGGTGAAGGCAGTAGTGCCATAGTCCTTTGCCAGTTCCACCAATGCTTTTGATTTCATGCCTTTCAGCCGGTTGATGTACTGTACCGCCGAAATGTTGTCCATCTTGAAAAGGAGCCTGAGGAGGATAGGGCACGACACTCTGTCCCAGGGAAGGGAGCGAATGGCAAAGAAGCCCATCAGGCAATTGATGTGGAGGTTGAGTTCTCACAACCTCCCCCCCCCCTTCAAACCATGACGACTGGCATCTAATTCTATAACCAGATCCAGGGCCGAGCTGAAAATTGCCCTGCCACTGGATCTCCGTCGTGGCTTTTGTCGTCAGGGAAATCAATTCCGAGTACATAAGGCCCCTCTGTAGGTGGGCGGCCTTCTGTCATACTATGGCCCTGTAGTGCTGAGGACTGGGAAATATCGCCTAGATTCACGATGACAATAATTCAACAATTCTGGCTAGCTGACATAGCAAAATCGTGTCTCTCCTTGGAATCTTGGTCAGTTCCTTCCTGATTTTGTGTATTTTCTGTGCCAGCAAATTCAGGGTTGCCAATCTGGAGTTGCGCAGATGTCCCATTTTGCGCAGACGTCAGCTCTACTTCTGAACATTGATCACGAATCACAGGTTCTGGAGAAGCGTAATAGTCATGGTCAAGAGTGCGAGCATTTGCAATCAAGACTGATCCATAAATAAGGAAGTCATCCAGGTAGATGATCAATTTGCCCCCTTTCGATTGCAGGACTTCCACCACCGGTCAGAGAAGTTTGGTGACGCACCATGGTGCAGAAGAAAGTCTGAACTGTAGCATCTGGAATTTGTGTATATGTTTCTTCGATGCAAATTGGAGGAAGCGTAGGTGGGGTGGAAAAATTGAGGTTCGTGTCAGTGAAGTCTACTCGAACCATCCAGTCATCCTTTAGGAGGAGGTCCCTCAATAGGTGTATCCCTTCCATTTTGAAGTGGCGGTATACTAGCCACTTGTTAAACTGTTTCAGATTTATTACTGGTTGATAACCCTTGTCCTTCCCTACAAGGATGAGGTTGCTGAGAAATCCAGGCGGGTGAAGTAGAGACCATCAAATGGCCTTTTTGTGCAACAGTTCCTGAGCCTCTGAGTTGATGAGATTTGTCTCTTCGTCTGAGAAATAGAAGGAGGAAGGTCTTTTTAGTTGCATCAGAGTCCCGTAGAACTCTATGTGGTACCCTTGTACCGTTTCTAGTACTCATGGATCTGCGGTAATCTCTGCCCATTTGTGAACAAAACATTTCAGTCTCCTCCCGAGGTTTTGAGGGAAAGAAAGGATATACCTTAATGTCGAAACATCTGAGGGCTTTGGCCTCTCCTCTTGCTGCTCGTCTGGCACTGCCTTTATCTCCAACCCAGATGGGGGAAGAAGACACCTTAACGGCCGTCGTGCCACCCATTATTCCTCCTGGATTGGCCTCTGCAGGAGCCTTGGTGGTGTGGATGGATGGAGAAGCGGCCCCTGCCTCTTCCGGCCCCAGCGAAAACCTTGTTCTGGAAAATCTTTTTGATGGAGCACTGGGCCTTATCCAGAGCCGAGATGGTGGCAGGAAATTGACCCAGCTCCTTATCAAAAGGGTCTCCAAATAAGTGCAACTGTGCCACTGCGCCTGCCTCTGATGTGGCAAGTTCACCAAGTTTGGGGTCAATTTTGATTAACAAGGACCGTCTTCTCTTAGCTGAAAGGGCACAGTTGGTGTTCCGCAGGAGGCACATCACCCTCTGCGCCCAGCCAGCAAGTTGCTCACCCATTTGTGTGGAGATTTCAGCCAATTCGATGATCTTGGTAAGGGGTACCAACAAATTGAGCAGTTCACCTTTGCAGCCCGCCAAGATCGATCAATCCCCTTCTTAGGGTCCTTTACTTAATTGGAGAAGAAAGTTAACATTTTCGGATCAGTGTCCAGGGTTGATGCAACCCTCCCGTCAAGAGAGGGTCATGGGCATTCCGCTCGTAGACAAGTGTGTACCTCTATGTCTAAGGGTTACCTGATTTTGCCAGCCATGTAGTCTGCCACTTTCAGGCCAGGGAGCCACCCTGAAGACCTGGGATGAGATATAACTTTTGGTTCAAACATATCCATGGAGCATGCCTCCCCTTCCATAGAACTGGAGCCAGCAGATCCGGGATGCCATAAGCGTCCAGATTCTTGGTCCTCATCAGAGGGGCCACCTTCGTCCATCTCACCCTCCCTTTTTGCAAGTGACCCTTTGCCCGGATCAAAGTTTGGAACGACCAGGTCGCTGTTTTCTCCGGGTGTTTCATTCCCCCGGAAGGGTGCGTGTTTTAACATATACACGCTTATGGAAAGCTTCCTGAAAATGGTCCAAGCCCTCCAGGTGTCACGTTTCTGGGCCTTATGTGTACTCTTTTAGAGTTGTTTGCTGGGCCCCTGGCCTGGGTCAAGCAGAGACCCCAACACCCCAGAAATCTGTGACATCAGCCTATCTACACTCTCCTTCAGAGGTGCAAGTGCTCTGGATATGGCCACAAAAAGAAGCTTGCCTACCTCTGTAGGGAGATGGCTTTGGACTGGCCACTTCTCTTCAGATGTAAACCCAGGGGTATATTCGTGGTCCCTCATGGGTTCCATTGATGCGAGGGTGTGAACACCTGGGTAGAAACACCTTAAAAACACTCAAACTGAGTATATTATAATGGGCAGCCAGCCCCCTCGCAGGTGCTCTGGACTGACAAAATATATGCCAAGTTTGAAATATATGAAAAACTGCTTTAACTGCTGTGAAACACACTTGTAAATCTGCGCGATAGTCAAGGGAAGAAGCAGACTGCACTCATGGTGTAAATGCGGCCGGGAACGGTTAACGTACCACGTTCACGGTGTCAGGCGAGGGTTCATAGGGCTATGAAAACTAGAAGAGATCTACTGTGTAGGCTGTCTGGATTGAGCCCTAACACGTGTCACGGGACTGAGGAGCACAAATGAAGCTGCTCTCTCAGACCGCAATGTGCTGCAGGTACGCTAGTGGCACGAAAGAGTGCCCTCTAGTGGACCCGCTCTGTATTTAGAAATAGAATGCGCTCGGGACAAAGCCTACTGCACAGCATAAGTTGTTAATATAAACAGTGGCAAATACACCGCACAACAGTGAACAAAATGCAGGCAAGCAAAGCTGTTTTATCCTGTTAGGACCGCCCTCCCCCCCCATCTGAAAAAATAGAATCATTCTAATATCGCATAGTCTTTGACTTACAAATATAATTATAGGGTGGGAAACACAATATTAACGCATTCCAAAGAGACTTGATATAGAGTTTTTGAGTTTGGGTTTATTTATAAAGTGAAAGCAAATGCCCAAAGGGCGTCTCGGCGCTGCCTTGTGGAGAAAAGCTGAGAAGAGGAAAGAAAGCGAAAATGAAATACGTAGTAGACCAGAGATCTTCATGGAAAAGAAGGGAGGGATGTAAGCCTAGATAATTCCAATGACAGCAACTAGGGCTGACTAAACTGCCAGGTTTTCAGCAATGTTTTTTAAAAAATGGACAAAGTTGGCTCACTTCTAAGGTGACCGGGCACAGAGTTCCAAAAATGAGAGGTGAAATGGGTAAACCTGCCACCCCATGAGGTTTTAAAAATTCTAGGTGTGGTTAGAAGATTGGCCGTCGAAGATTTAAGTGACCGGGTAGGAACATGCCAAGCGATTCTACTATTCAAAAGAGTTGAACAAGCTGAGTGAAGAAGTTTGCGGGCAATACCAACGGATTTAAAAGCCATTTTCTGCAGTTCACAAGGAAGGAAGGGTAGGATCTTTTTTTATCATTTTAAATGTGAAGAAACATGAAGATGTCGATTGGTTTGTGTGCTCAACAATAGTAAGCCTAGAGTCGAACAGGACACCCAGATTCCTAACTTTGCTGACAGAGGTAGGTGGTGGTCCTAAGCAATGGGGCCACCAATTTGCTCCCCATAGCTTTTCGTAAAGGCGAAAGAGTAAAATCTCAGTTTTGTCGGTGTTCAGTTTTATACAATGCTCACTCATCCACCTAACAATAGCTGACATGCAGCCGTTAAAACAGTAAGCACCTCTTCACCCAGAAGGTGGAGTTAATTAGGGCTTACGCTTTCGAGACCCCGTCACCAGCCATAGCCCCCCCACTATGTCCCCTTCTGTCTCTCCGACACCAGTCCCCCCCCTTGTCTCTCTGTTTCTACCTCATCTATCCCCCCTTTTTTCTCCTTCCGCTTCCATCTTCCCTCTCCCGGCAAGAAGGGCTGACTCACTTAACACCGCAAAGACCTTAGTAAGAATCCTTTCAGTGGCGAAGCAGAGCCACAGCATTACTTCATTATCCATTAGTTTATCCCACAAGATAGTTCGTGGTCTGGGGACGGTTCCTCCAGCATGCCTTCCCACCCTCCCATATCACTTGCATTACCTACCCCGTGACTCCCCCCCCCCCTTCCCTCATCCAGGCCTACTACTGGCTTTCACACCCCTCCCTCTTTGGAGCGCCGCCTATCCGGTACAACCAATCAATGATTTCCCAGACACCCTCTGCAGTCAACAAACTACCCCAGTCTCCCTTTGCCCTCTGCAAACCATACCTTTAACCGTGGGTCTCTTTGAAACACAGATCAATATTGAATGATGGCTCCTGCCTCCACACTGCCCATGGGTGCGTTGCAAGCACGCCAGATACACTGACCCTCAGCGACAGGGGAAGCCACGTACAGGGGTCTTACAGACGTGCGAGGCGAGCGCATCCTGGAACGCAGCTTAACATGGTACACAATGTTATTTTTGGTAGCAGAGTGCCTCATGGCCTGCGCCTCTACCCCCCCCCCCCCATTACCTGTCCCTGTTATTATTATTCATCCTTTCAATAGCCACTGTCTTTTGATAATTGTTTGTAAATGCTGTTTAATGTATTTAGTCTACCCTGTTCCACACGAGATGCAGTTTGTTCGGCTTCCGCAATGCAATGTACAGGGATCATAATCCTTCACCCATCAACACTTTATCAATCCGTGTTATTACCGATAATAAAAAATTACAACACAAAAAAAAAAAACAGTAAGCGGTCTCCTTGATGTTATCCATAACTGGAACAATGATTTGAGTATCAGCATATAAAATAGCAACAAAACCGAACTCCCTGATGAGGTTCAGAAGTGGGGCTATATAGATATTAAATAGGGTGTGGCTTAATGAATAACCCTGTGGAACTTCACAGTGAAGAGTAATAGACTTGGAGGTATAGGCTCCCATAGCAACCAACTGCTCCCTGTCATCTAAAAAGGAGCTTGATAGCATCAGGACTGGACCTGCAAGCCCAGTTTCTCTCAGTCGTTGCTTTATGATCGAGTGATTAACTGTATTGAAGGCAGCAGACAGGTCCAGCAGGACCACTGCTGCCTTCCCGCCTTTGTCTATAATGTCTCTGACTTCTTCCGACACTGAGAGAAGGGCGGTTTTCATGCTATGAGCTTTACGGCAACCAAATTGCACTTGATCTAAGATGTCGTAGAGAGACAAGGGGTGGACTGGTGTCGGAGAGACAGAAGGGGACACAGTGGGGGGGGGGGGGCTATGGCTGGTGACGGGGTCTCGAAAGTGTAAGCCCTAGTTAACTCCACCTTCTGGGTGAAGAGGTGCTTACTGTTTTAACGGCTGCATGTCAGCTATTGTTAGGTGGATGAGTGAGCATTGTATAAAACTGAACACCGACAAAACTGAGATTTTACTCTTTCGCCTTCACAAAAAGCTATGGGGAGCAAATTGGTGGCCCCATTGCTTAGGACCACCACCTACCTCTGTCAGCAAAGTTAGGAATCTGGGTGTCATGTTCGACTCTAGGCTTACTATTGTTGAGCACACAAACCAATCGGCATCTTAATGTTTCTTCACATTGAAAATGATAAAAAAAGATCCTACACTTCCTTCCTTGTGAACTGCAGAAAACGGTAGTCACCTCACTAGTTCATGTCAAATTGGACTACTGCAATGCCTTGTATCCTGGGACCCAGAGTGGGATTCTAAACAAACTTCAGAGAATTCAAACTGTGGCAGTTTGCTTGCTAAAGAAATTGAAAAAACACAAGTCTGTTTCCAAAGCATGGGAAGATCTCCAATGGCTCCCAATCCACAAAAGAGTGGCTTTTAAATCCGTTTGTATTGCCCGCAAACTTCTTCACTCAGCTTGTTCAATTCTTTTGAATAGTAGAATCGCTTGGCATGTTCCTACCCGGTCACTTAAATCTTTGACTGCCAATCTTCTAACCACACCTAGAATTTTTAAAACCTCATGGGGTGGCAGGTTTACCCATTTCACCTCTCATTTTTGGAACTCTGTGCCCGGTCACCTTAGAAGTGAGCCAAATTTGTAAATTAAAAAAAAAAAAATTGCTGAAAACCTGGCAGTTTAGTCAGCCCTAGTTGCTGTCATTGGAATTATCTAGGCCTTCCATCCCTCCCTTCTTTTTCATGAAGATCTCTGGTCTACTACGTATTTCATTTTCGCTTTCTTTCCTCTTCTCAGCTTTTCTCCACAAGGCAGCGCCGGGACGCCCTTTGGGCATTTGTTTTCACTTTGGGTACCAGAGGTACTTACACCTTGTGCCAGGTCCAGTTATCCCTTATTAGTGTAGAAGAGGTGTTTCTAGCAGCTTAGGCTGATAGAAGGTAGCTATGGCAAAGTGGCATAGGCTGAACTAGGAGACATGTAAAGCTCCTACTATACCACTGGTGTCATATGCACAATATCATAAGAAAACACAATACACAGAGTTACTAAAAATAAAGGTACTTTATTTTTATGACAATATGCCAAAAGTATCTCAGTGAGTACCCTCAGTATGAGGATAAGTTATATACACAAGATATATGTACACAAACCAAACTTAGGTAAGTAATAGCAGGAAAAGTAATGCAAACAGTGTAGAATTACAATAGATTGCAATAGGAGCACATAGGTATAGGGGCAACACAAACCATATACTCCAAAAGTGGAATGCGAACCACTAATGGACCCCAAACCTATGTGAGCTTGTAGACGGTCGCTGGGACTGTAAGAAAACAGGGAGGGTTAGAAAAATAGCCCACCCCAAGACCCTGAAAGGTAAGTGTAAAGTGCACCTACTACCCCCAGAGAGCACAGAAGTCATGATAGGGGGTTTCTCCAGGAAGAACAAACACCAGCAATGCAACAACAGTGGATTTACGGACCTGAGTACCTATAAGACAAGGGGACCAAGTCCAATAGTCGCAACAGTGTCGAGAGTGGGCAGGAGCCCAGGAAATGCCAGCTGAGGGTGGAAGGAAGCTGCCACCGGATGGAAGAAGCTTGGAGTTCTGCAAGAAAGAAGAGAGCTAGGGACTTCTCCTTTGGAAGACGGATGTCCCACGTCGCGATGAAGCTTGCAGAGGTGTTCCCACGCAGAAAGACCGCAAACAAGCCTTGCTAGCTGCAAGGGTCGCGGTAGAGGTTTTTGGGTGCTGCTGTGGCCCAGGAGGGACCAGGATGTCGCCACTTGGAGGAGGAGACAGAGGGGGCACCCAGCAACTCAGGGAGCCCTCACAGAAGCAGGCAGCACCAGCAGAAGTACCTGAACAGGCATTTGGAAGTAAAGTGAACCAGAGTCCACGCGAAGTCACAAAAGGGAGTCCCACAAAGCCGGAGGACAACTCAGAAGGTTGTGCACTGCAGGAAGGAGTGTCGGGGGACCCAGGCTTGGCTGTGCACGAAGGAAATCCTGGAAGAGTGCACAGGAGCCGGAGCAGCTGCAAATCACGCGGTACCCAGCAATGCAGTCTAGCGTGGGGAGGCAAGGACTTACCTCCACCAAACTTGGACTGAAGAGTCACGGGACTGTGGGAGTCACTTGGACAGAGTTGCTGAGTTCCAGGGACCACGCTCGTTGGGCTGAGAGGGGACCCAAAGGACCAGTGATGCAGTCTTTTGGTGCCTGAGTTAGCAGGGGGAAGATTCCGTCGACCCACGGGAGATTTCTTCAGAGCTCCTGGTGCAGGGAGGAGGCAGGCTACCCCCAGAGCATGCACCACCTGGAAACAGTCGAGAAAGCCGGCAGGATGAGGCAATACAAGGTTGCTAGTAGTCATTTCGCTACTTTGTTGCGGTTTTGCAGGCGTCCTGAGCAGTCAGCGGTCGATCCTTTGGTAGAAGGTGAAGAGGGAGATGCAGAGGAACTCTGGTGAGCTCTTGCATTCGTTATCTGAAGAATTCCCCAAAGCAGAGACCCTAAATAGCCAGAAAAGGAGGTTTGGCTACCAAGGAAGGAGGACTGGCTACCAAGAGAGGTAAGAGCCTTTCAGAAGGAGTCTCTGACGTCACCTGCTGGCACTGGCCACTCAGAGCAGTCCAGTGTGTCCCCAGCACCTCTAAATACAAGATGGCAGAGGTCTGGGACACACTGGAGGAGCTCTGGGCTCCTCCCCTGGGAGGTGCAGGTCAGAGGGGTTGTCACTCCCCTTTCCTTTATCCAGTTTCGCACCAGAGCAGGGCTGGGGGGATCCCTGAACCGGTGTAAACTGGCTTATGCAGAGGTGGGCACCATCTGTGCCCATCAAAGCATTTCCAGAGGCTGGGGGAGGCTACTCCTCCCCAGCCCTCACACCTATTTCCAAAGGGAGAGGGTGTCCTTTGTTCTGCCTTCCTGGGCCAGGGCTGCCTGGACCCCAGGAGGGCAGAAACCTGTCTGAGGGGTTGGCAGCAGCAGCAGCTGCAGTGGAGACCCCGGAAAGGCAGTTTGGCAGTACCCGGGTTCTATGCTAGAGGCCCGGGGGATCATGGAATGGCATTGGGGTGACAATTCCATGATCTTAGACATGTTACATGGCCATGTTCGGAGTTACCATTGTGACGCTATACATAGGTAGTGACCTATGTATAGTGCACACGTGTAATGGTGTCCCCGCACTCACAAAGTCCAGGGAATTTGCCCTGAACAATGTGGGGACACCTTGGCTAGTGTCAGGGTGCCCACACACAAAGTAACATTGCACCCAACCTTCACCAGGTGAAGGTTAGACATATAGGTGACTTATAAGCTACTTAAGTGCAGTGGTAAATGGCTGTGAAATAACATGGACGTTATTTCACTCAGGCTGCACTGGCAGGCCTGTATAAGAATTGTCAGAGCTCCCTATGGTTGACAAAAGAACTGCTGCAGCCCATAGGGATCTCCTGGAACCCCAATACCCTGGCTACCTCAGTACCATATACTAGGGAATTATATGGGTGTACCAGTATGCCAATGTGAATTGGTAAATTTAGTCACTAGCCTGTTAGTGACAAATTTGGAAAGCAGAGAGAGCATAACCACTGAGGTTCTGGTTAGCAGAGCCTCAGTGAGACAGTTAGGCATCACACAGGGAACACATACAGGGCACATACTTATGAGCACTGGGGCCCTGTCTGGCAGGGTCCCAGTGACACACAGACTAAAACAACATATATACAGTGAAATATGGGGGGTAACATGCCAGGCAAGATGGTACTTTCCTACACTCTCCGACACCAGTCCCCCCCCCTTGTCTCCCTGTTTCTACCTCATCTATCCCCCCCTTTTTTCTCCTTCCGCTTCCATCTTCCCTCTCTCGGCAAGAAGGGCTGACTCACTTAACACAGCAGAGACCTTAGTAAGAATCCCTTCAGCGGCAAAGCAGAGCCACAGCATTACTTCATTATCCATTAGTTTATCCCATGAGATAGTTTGTGGTCTGGGGACGGTTCCTCCAGCATGCCTTCCCACCCTCCCATATCACTTGCATTACCTGCCCCGTGACTTACCCGGCCTACTACTGGCTTTCACCCACCTCCCTCTTTGGAGCGCCGCCTATCCGGTACAACCAATCAATGATTTCCCAGACACCCTCTGCAGTCGACAAACTACCCCAGTCTCCCTTTGCCCTCTGCAAACCATACCTTTAACAGCGGGTCTCTGTGAAACACAGATCAATATTGAATGATGGCTCCTGCCTCCACACTGCCCATGGGTGCGTTGCAAGCACGCCAGATACACTGACCCTCAGCGACAGGGGAAGCCACGTACAGGGGTCTTACAGACGTGTGAGGCGAGCGCATCCTGGAACGCAGCTTAACATGGTACACGATGTTATCTTTGGTAGCAGAGTACCACATGGCCTGCGCCTCTACCCCCCCTTCCGTTACCTGTCCCCTGTTATTATTATTCATCCTTTCAATAGCCACTGTCTTTTGATAATTGTTTGTAAATGCTGTTTAATGTATTTAGTCTACCCTGTTCCACACGAGATGCAGTTTGTTCGGCTTCCGCAATGCAATGTACGGGATCATAATCCTTCGCCCATCAACACTTTATCAATCCGTGTTATTACCAATAATAAAAAATTACAACTAAAAAAAAAACAGTAAGCAGTCTCCTTGATGTTATCCATAACTGGAACAATGATTTGAGTATCAGCATATAAAATAGCAACAAAACCGAACTCCCTGATGAGGTTCAGAAGTGGGGCTATATAGATATTAAATAGGGTGTGGGTTAATGAATAACCCTGTGGAACGTCACAGGGAAGAGTAATAGACTTGGAGGTATAGGCTCCCATAGCAACCAACTGCTCCCTGTCATCTAAAAAGGAGCTTAATAGCATCCGGACTGGGCCTGCAAGCCCAGTTTCTCTCAGTCTTTGCTTTATGATCGAGTGATTAACTGTATCGAAGGCAGCGGACAGGTCCAGCAGGACCACTGCTGCCTTCCCGCCTTTGTCTATAATATCTCTGACTTCTTCCAACACTGAGAGAAGGGCAGTTTTTGTGCTATGAGCTTTACAGCAACCAAATTGCGCTTGATCTAAGATGTCGTTATGCTCCACAAATTCAGTTAAGACGTGATTAAGATGTTTTTCAAGAACTTTTGCTAGAAAAGGAAATCGGGCCAGTAGTTTATTTTCAACCCAAGGGTCTAAGACAGTGGTTCCCAACGTTTTGACTTCTATGGACCCCCACTGTATCATTACTGGAACGCGAGGATGCCCACTAAACCTTAATGGAATCCGAGGAGCCCCCACTGAGTCATTACTGAAAGCTGGAGACGTAATCAGTTAATAATATTTAATTTTCTAAGCAGTTGCGGACCCCCTGAGGAGGCTTCGGGGACCCCCAGGGATCCCTGGACCATAGGTTGGGAACCACTGGTCTAAAGTGCTTTTTTCAGTAAAGATAGACTCTTTTTTCCAATCCAAAGGAAAGGAGTCTGTGGCCAAGATGCTGTTAAAAAAAGTGGTCAAAGTATAGGCAATAAGAGTAGCTAGTTTAGAAAACAAACTTGGCAGGACATGGGTTGGCTGGGGAGCCTGATTTAGTAAAGCCTAAGAACTCTGCTGTCCATTTTGGCAAAATCTCTGGGAACTCAGTAAAGAGAGTATACCCTAACTCCAAAACCCTTGTGTAGGAAGTTGGCTCTGTATGTGCTATTTCAAAGTAAGGAATAGCATGCACAGAGTCCAAGGGTTCCCCTTAGAGGTAAAATAGTGGTAAAAATAGATAATACTAATGCTCTATTTTGTGGTAGTGTGGTCGAGCAGTAGGCTTATCCAAGGAGTAGTGTTAAGCACTTGTACATACACACAGACAATAAATGAGGTACACACACTCAGAGACAAATCCAGCCAATAGGTTTTTATATAGAAAAATATATTTTCTTAGTTTATTTTAAGAACCACAGGTTCAAATTCTACATGTAATATCTCATTCGAAAGGTATTGCAGGTAAGTACTTTAGGAACTTCAAATCATCAAAATTGCATGTATACTTTTCAAGTTATTCACAAATAGCTGTTTTAAAAGTGGACACTTAGTGCAATTTTCACAGTTCCTAGGGGAGGTAAGTATTTGTTAGGTTAACCAGGTAAGTAAGACACTTACAGGGCTTAGTTCTTGGTCCAAGGTAGCCCACCGTTGGGGGTTCAGAGCAACCCCAAAGTCACCACACCAGCAGCTCAGGGCCGGTCAGATGCAGAGTTCAAAGTGGTGCCCAAAACACATAGGCTAGAATGGAGAGAAGGGGGTGCCCCGGTTCCGGTCTGCTTGCAGGTAAGTACCCGCGTCTTCGGAGGGCAGACCAGGGGGGTTTTGTAGGGCACCGGGGGGGACACAAGTCCACACAGAAATTTCACCCTCAGCAGCGCGGGGGCGGCCGGGTGCAGTGTCGAAACAGGCGTCGGGTTCGCAATGTTAGTCTATGAGAGATCTCGGGATCTCTTCAGCGCTGCAGGCAGGCAAGGGGGGGGGGTTCCTCGGGGAAACCTCCACTTGGGCAAGGGAGAGGGACTCCTGGGGGTCACTTCTCCAGTGAAAGTCCGGTCCTTCAGGTCCTGGGGGCTGCGGGTGCAGGGTCTCTCCCAGGTGTCGGGACTTAGGATTCAAAGAGTCGCGGTCAGGGGAAGCCTCGGGATTCCCTCTGCAGGCGGCGCTGTGGGGGCTCAGGGGGGACAGGTTTTGGTACTCACAGTATCCGAGTAGTCCTGGGGTCCCTCCTGAGGCGTCGGATCTCCACCAGCCGAGTCGGGGTCGCCGGGTGCAGTGTTGCAAGTCTCACGCTTCTTGCGGGGAGCTTGCAGGGATCTTTAAAGCTGCTGGAAACAAAGTTGCAGCTTTTCTTGGAGCAGGTCCGCTGTCCTCGGGAGTTTCTTGTCTTTTCGAAGCAGGGGCAGTCCTCAGAGGATGTCGAGGTCGCTGGTCCCTTTGGAAGGCGTCGCTGGAGCAGGATCTTTGGAAGGCAGGAGACAGGCCGGTGAGTTTCTGGAGCCAAGGCAGTTGTCGTCTTCTGGTCTTCCGCTGCAGGGGTTTTCAGCTAGGCAGTCCTTCTTCTTGTTGTTGCAGGAATCTAATTTTCTAGGGTTCAGGGTAGCCCTTAAATACTAAATTTAAGGGCGTGTTTAGGTCTGGGGGGTTAGTAGCCAATGGCTACTAGCCCTGAGGGTGGGTACACCCTCTTTGTGCCTCCTCCCAAGGGGAGGGGGTCACAATCCTAACCCTATTGGGGGAATCCTCCATCTGCAAGATGGAGGATTTCTAAAAGTTAGAGTCACCTCAGCTCAGGACACCTTAGGGGCTGTCCTGACTGGCCAGTGACTCCTCCTTGTTTTTCTCATTATCTTCTCCGGCCTTGCCGCCAAAAGTGGGGGCCTGGCCGGAGGGGGCGGGCAACTCCACTAGCTGGAGTGTCCTGCTGGGTTGGCACAAAGGAGGTGAGCCTTTGAGGCTCACCGCCAGGTGTGACAATTCCTGCCTGGGGGAGGTGTTAGCATCTCCACCCAGTGCAGGCTTTGTTACTGGCCTCAGAGTGACAAAGGCACTCTCCCCATGGGGCCAGCAACATGTCTCGGTTTGTGGCAGGCTGCTAGAACTAGTCAGCCTACACAGACAGTCGGTTAAGTTTCAGGGGGCACCTCTAAGGTGCCCTCTGTGGTGTATGTTACAATAAATTGTACA
Source organism: Pleurodeles waltl (assembly GCF_031143425.1). Lineage (NCBI taxonomy): Eukaryota > Metazoa > Chordata > Amphibia > Caudata > Salamandridae > Pleurodeles > Pleurodeles waltl. Next base: position 415,750,072 of record NC_090445.1, on the reverse strand, counting down.
CTGGCATCAGTGCGCATTTATTGTGCTGAGAAGTTTGATACCAAACTTCCCAGTTTTCAGTGTAGCCATTATGGTGCTGTGGAGTTCGTGCTTGACAGACTCCCAGACCATATACTCTTATGGCTACCCTGCACTTACAATGTCTAAGGTTTTGTTTAGACACTGTAGGGGTACCATGCTCATGCACTGGTACCCTCACCTATGGTATAGTGCACCCTGCCTTAGGGCTGTAAGGCCTGCTAGAGGGGTGGCTTACCTATACTGCATAGGCAGTGAGAGGCTGGCATGGCACCCTGAGGGGAGTGCCATGTCGACTTACTCGTTTTGTCCTCACTAGCACACACAAGCTGGCAAGCAGTGTGTCTGTGCTGAGTGAGAGGTCTCCAGGGTGGCATAAGACATGCTGCAGCCCTTAGAGACCTTCCTTGGCATCAGGGCCCTTGGTACTAGAAGTACCAGTTACAAGGGACTTATCTGGATGCCAGGGTCTGCCAATTGTGGATACAAAAGTACAGGTTAGGGAAAGAACACTGGTGCTGGGGCCTGGTTAGCAGGCCTCAGCACACTTTCAATTGTAAACATAGCATCAGCAAAGGCAAAAAGTCAGGGGGCAACCATGCCAAGGAGGCATTTCCTTACACAACCCCCCCCCAAACGAAAGAGGATGAGACTAACCTTTCCCAAGAGAGTCTTCATTTTCTAAGTGGAAGAACCTGGAAAGGCCATCTGCATTGGCATGGGCAGTCCCAGGTCTGTGTTCCACTATAAAGTCCATTCCCTGTAGGGAGATGGACCACCTCAACAGTTTAGGATTTTCACCTTTCATTTGCATCAGCCATTTGAGAGGTCTGTGGTCGGTTTGAACTAGGAAGTGAGTCCCAAAGAGGTATGGTCTCAGCTTCTTCAGGGACCAAACCACAGCAAAGGCCTCCCTCTCAATGGCACTCCAACGCTGCTCCCTGGGGAGTAACCTCCTGCTAATGAAAGCAACAGGCTGGTCAAGGCCATCATCATTTGTTTGGGACAAAACTGCCCCTATCCCATGTTCAGAGGCATCAGTCTGCACAATGAACTGCTTAGAATAGTCTGGAGCTTTTAGAACTGGTGCTGAGCACATTGCTTGCTTCAGGGTGTCAAAGGCCTGTTGGCATTCCACAGTCCAGTTCACTTTCTTGGGCATTTTCTTGGAGGTGAGTTCAGTGAGGGCTGTCACAATGGATCCATATCCCTTCACAAACCTCCTGTAATACCCAGTCAAGCCAAGGAATGCCCTGACTTGAGTCTGGGTTTTTGGAGCTACCCAGTCCAGAATAGTCTGGATCTTGGGTTGGAGTGGCTGAACTTGGCCTCCACCTACAAGGTGGCCCAAGTAAACCACAGTTCCCTGCCCTATCTGGCATTTGGATGCCTTGATAGAGAGGCCTGCAGATTGCAGAGCCTTCAAAACCTTCTTCAGGTGGACCAGGTGATCCTGCCAGGTGGAGCTAAAGACAGCAATATCATCAAGATAAGCTGTGCTAAAGGACTCCAAGCCAGCAAGGACTTGATTCACCAACCTTTGGAAGGTGGCAGGGGCATTCTTTAAACCAAAGGGCATAACAGTAAACTGATAATGCCCATCAGGTGTGGAGAATGCTGTTTTCTCTTTTGCTCCAGGTGCCATTTTTATTTGCCAGTACCCTGCTGTCAAGTCAAAGGTACTTAGAAATTTGGCAGCACCTAATTTATCAATGAGCTCATCAGCTCTTGGAATTGGATGGGCATCTGTCTTGGTGACAGAATTGAGCCCTCTGTAGTCCACACAAAACCTCATCTCTTTCTTTCCATCTTTGGTGTGAGGTTTGGGGACTAAGACCACTGGGCTAGCCCAGGGGCTGTCAGAGCGCTCAATCACTCCCAATTCCAGCATCTTGTGGACTTCCACCTTGATGCTTTCCTTAACATGGTCAGACTGTCTGAAGATTTTGTTCTTGACAGGCATGCTGTCTCCTGTGTCCACATCATGGGTACACAGGTGTGTCTGACCAGGGGTTAGGGAGAAAAGCTCAGGAAACTGTTGTAGGACTCTACTACAATCAGCCTGCTGTTGGCCAGAGAGGGTGTCTGAGTAGATCACTCCATCTACTGTGCCATCTTTTGGGTCTGATGACAGAAGATCAGGGAGAGGTTCACTCTCTGCCTCCTGATCCTCATCTGTTACCATCAACAGATTCACATCAGCCCTGTCATGGAAGAGCTTAAGGCGGTTCACATGGATCACCCTCTTGGGGCTCCTGCTTGTGCCCAGGTCCACCAGGTAGGTGACCTGACTCTTCCTTTCTAGTACTGGGTAAGGGCCACTCCATTTGTCCTGGAGTGCCCTGGGAGCCACAGGCTCCAGAACCCAGACTTTCTGCCCTGGTTGGAACTCAACCAGTGCAGCCTTTTGGTCATACCAAAACTTCTGGAGTTGTTGGCTGGCCTCAAGGTTTTTGGTTGCCTTTTCCATGTACTCTGCCATTCTAGAGCGAAGGCCAAGTACATAGTCCACTATGTCCTGTTTAGGCTCATGGAGAGGTCTCTCCCAGCCTTCTTTAACAAGGGCAAGTGGTCCCCTTACAGGATGACCAAACAGAAGTTCAAAGGGTGAGAACCCTACTCCCTTCTGTGGTACCTCCCTGTAAGCGAAAAGCAGACATGGCAGGAGGACATCCCATCTCCTTTTGAGTTTTTCTGGGAGCCCCATGATCATGCCCTTTAATGTCTTGTTGAATCTCTCAACTAAGCCATTAGTTTGTGGATGGTAAGGTGTAGTGAATTTATAAGTCACTCCACACTCATTCCACATGTGCTTTAGATATGCTGACATGAAGTTGGTACCTCTGTCAGACACCACCTCCTTAGGGAAACCCACTCTGGTAAAGATACCAATGAGGGCCTTGGCTACTGCAGGGGCAGTAGTCGACCTAAGGGGAATAGCTTCAGGATACCTGGTAGCATGATCCACTACTACCAGGATATACATATTTCCTGAGGCTGTGGGAGGTTCTAGTGGACCAACTATGTCCACACCCACTCTTTCAAAGGGCACCCCCACCACTGGAAGTGGAATGAGGGGGGCCTTTGGATGCCCACCTGTCTTACCACTGGCTTGACAGGTGGGGCAGGAGAGGCAAAACTCCTTAACCATGTTGGACATATTGGGCCAGTAGAAGTGGTTGACTAACCTCTCCCACGTCTTGGTTTGTCCCAAATGTCCAGCAAGGGGAATGTCATGGGCCAATGTTAGGATGAACTCTCTGAACAGCTGAGGCACTACCACTCTCCTAGTGGCACCAGGTTTGGGGTCTCTGGCCTCAGTGTACAGGAGTCCATCTTCCCAATAGACCCTATGTGTTCCATTTTTCTTGCCTTTGGACTCTTCAGCAGCTTGCTGCCTAAGGCCTTCAAGAGAGGGACAGGTTTCTTGTCCCTTACACAGCTCCTCCCTTGAGGGTCCCCCTGGGCCTAAGAGCTCAACCTGGTAAGGTTCAAGCTCCAAAGGCTCAGTTCCCTCAGAGGGCAGAACTTCTTCCTGAGAAGAGAGGTTCCCTTTCTTTTGCTGTGTTGCAGTTGGTTTCCCAACTGACTTTCCTGTTCTCTTGGTAGGCTGGGCTATTTTTCCAGACTCCAGCTCTACTTTTTCACCCTGTGCCTTGCATTGTGCTCTTGTTTTCACACACACCAGTTCAGGGATACCCAGCATTGCTGCATGGGTTTTTAGTTCTACCTCAGCCCATGCTGAGGACTCCAGGTCATTTCCAAGCAGACAGTCCACTGGGATATTTGAGGAGACCACCACCTGTTTCAGGCCATTGACCCCTCCCCATTCTAAAGTAACCATTGCCATGGGATGCACTTTTCTCTGATTGTCAGCGTTGGTGACTGTGTAAGTTTTTCCAGTCAGGTATTGGCCAGGGGAAACCAGTTTCTCTGTCACCATGGTGACACTGGCACCTGTATCCCTCAGGCCCTCTATTCTAGTCCCATTAATTAAGAGTTGCTGTCTGTATTTTTGCATGTTAGGCGGCCAGACAGCTAGTGTGGCTAAATCCACCCCACCCTCAGAAACTAGAGTAGCTTCAGTGTGGACCCTGATTTGCTCTGGGCACACTGTTGATCCCACTTGGAGACTAGCCATACCAGTGTTACCTGGATGGGAGTTTGGAGTGGAACCTTTCTTGGGACAGGCCTTGTCTCCAGTTTGGTGTCCATGCTGTTTACAGCTATGACACCAGGCCTTTTTGGGATCAAAGTTTTTACCCTTGTACCCATTGTTTTGTGAAGAGGCTCTGGGCCCACCCTCCTGTGCAGGTTTTTGGGGGCCTGTAGAAGACTCTTGACTATTTTTAGTTTTGGTTGTCTCATCACCCTTCCCCTGGGGAGTCTTTGTGACCCCTTTCTTTTGGTCACCCCCTGTTGAAGTCTTGGACACCCTTGTCTTGACCCAATGGTCCGCCTTCTTTCCCAATTCTTGGGGAGAAATTGGTCCTAGGTCTACCAGATGCTGATGCAGTTTATCATTGAAACAATTACTTAACAGGTGTTCTTTCACAAATAAATTGTACAGCCCATCATAATTACTTACACCACTGCCTTGAATCCAACCATCTAGTGTTTTCACTGAGTAGTCTACAAAGTCAACCCAGGTCTGGCTCGAGGATTTTTGAGCCCCCCTGAATCTAATCCTATACTCCTCAGTGGAGAATCCAAAGCCCTCAATCAGGGTACCCTTCATGAGGTCATAAGATTCTGCATCTTGTCCAGAGAGTGTGAGGAGTCTATCCCTACACTTTCCTGTGAACATTTCCCAAAGGAGAGCACCCCAGTGAGATCTGTTCACTTTTCTGGTTACACAAGCCCTCTCAAAAGCTGTGAACCATTTGGTGATGTCATCACCATCTTCATATTTAGTTACAATCCCTTTAGGGATTTTCAACATGTCAGGAGAATCTCTGACCCTATTTATGTTGCTGCCACCATTGATGGGTCCTAGGCCCATCTCTTGTCTTTCCCTCTCTATGGCTAGGATCTGTCTTTCCAAAGCCAATCTTTTGGCCATCCTGGCTAACTGGATGTCCTCTTCACTGGGGCTATCCTCAGTGATTTCAGAGGTGTTGGTCTCTCCTGTGAGGGAACCAGCATCTCTGACTATTATTTTTGGAGTCAGGGTTTGAGGGACCCTGTTCTCCCTAGATAGGATTGGTAGGGGGGAATTGTCCTCCAAGTCACTATCCTCTTCCTCTGAGTTGCCACCCTCAGAGGGGTTGGCCTTTTCAAACTCTGCCAAAAGCTCCTGGAGCTGTATTTTGGTAGGTTTGGGGCCCATTGTTATTTTCTTTATCTTACAGAGTGACCTTAGCTCCCTCATCTTAAGATGGAGGTAAGGTGTGGTGTCGAGTTCCACCACAGTCACATCTGTGCTAGACATTTTGCTTCTAAAAGTTGGAATACTTTTTAAGAATCTACAACTGGTTCTAGAATCTACTTCAAACTTTTACAAACTTTTAAACTCTAAAAGAAATGCTAAACAGGATCTAACACAAGGCCCTAGCAGGTCTTTTAAGAATTTAGAAAACTTTTCAAATTGCAAAAATCAATTTCTAATGACAATTTTGGAATTTGTCGTGTGATCAGGTATTGGCTGAGTAGTCCAGCAAATGCAAAGTCTTGTACCCCACCGCTGATCCACCAATGTAGGAAGTTGGCTCTGTATGTGCTATTTCAAAGTAAGGAATAGCATGCACAGAGTCCAAGGGTTCCCCTTAGAGGTAAAATAGTGGTAAAAATAGATAATACTAATGCTCTATTTTGTGGTAGTGTGGTCGAGCAGTAGGCTTATCCAAGGAGTAGTGTTAAGCACTTGTTGTACATACACACAGACAATAAATGAGGTACACACACTCAGAGACAAATCCAGCCAATAGGTTTTTATATAGAAAAATATCTTTTCTTAGTTTATTTTAAGAACCACAGGTTCAAATTCTACATGTAATATCTCATTCGAAAGGTATTGCAGGTAAGTACTTTAGGAACTTCAAATCATCAAAATTGCATGTATACTTTTCAAGTTATTCACAAATAGCTGTTTTAAAAGTGGACACTTAGTGCAATTTTCACAGTTCCTAGGGGAGGTAAGTATTTGTTAGGTTAACCAGGTAAGTAAGACACTTACAGGGCTTAGTTCTTGGTCCAAGGTAGCCCACCGTTGGGGGTTCAGAGCAACCCCAAAGTCACCACACCAGCAGCTCAGGGCCGGTCAGGTGCAGAGTTCAAAGTGGTGCCCAAAACACATAGGCTAGAATGGAGAGAAGGGGGTGCCCCGGTTCCGGTCTGCTTGCAGGTAAGTACCCGCGTCTTCGGAGGGCAGACCAGGGGGGTTTTGTAGGGCACCGGGGGGGACACAAGTCCACACAGAAATTTCACCCTCAGCAGCGCGGGGGCGGCCGGGTGCAGTGTCGAAACAGGCGTCGGGTTCGCAATGTTAGTCTATGAGAGATCTCGGGATCTCTTCAGCGCTGCAGGCAGGCAAGGGGGGGGGTTCCTCGGGGAAACCTCCACTTGGGCAAGGGAGAGGGACTCCTGGGGGTCACTTCTCCAGTGAAAGTCCGGTCCTTCAGGTCCTGGGGGCTGCGGGTGCAGGGTCTCTCCCAGGTGTCGGGACTTAGGATTCAAAGAGTCGCGGTCAGGGGAAGCCTCGGGATTCCCTCTGCAGGCGGCGCTGTGGGGGCTCAGGGGGGACAGGTTTTGGTACTCACAGTATCCGAGTAGTCCTGGGGTCCCTCCTGAGGCGTCGGATCTCCACCAGCCGAGTCGGGGTCGCCGGGTGCAGTGTTGCAAGTCTCACGCTTCTTGCGGGGAGCTTGCAGGGATCTTTAAAGCTGCTGGAAACAAAGTTGCAGCTTTTCTTGGAGCAGGTCCGCTGTCCTCGGGAGTTTCTTGTCTTTTCGAAGCAGGGGCAGTCCTCAGAGGATGTCGAGGTCGCTGGTCCCTTTGGAAGGCGTCGCTGGAGCAGGATCTTTGGAAGGCAGGAGACAGGCCGGTGAGTTTCTGGAGCCAAGGCAGTTGTCGTCTTCTGGTCTTCCGCTGCAGGGGTTTTCAGCTAGGCAGTCCTTCTTCTTGTTGTTGCAGGAATCTAATTTTCTAGGGTTCAGGGTAGCCCTTAAATACTAAATTTAAGGGCGTGTTTAGGTCTGGGGGGTTAGTAGCCAATGGCTACTAGCCCTGAGGGTGGGTACACCCTCTTTGTGCCTCCTCCCAAGGGGAGGGGGTCACAATCCTAACCCTATTGGGGGAATCCTCCATCTGCAAGATGGAGGATTTCTAAAAGTTAGAGTCACCTCAGCTCAGGACACCTTAGGGGCTGTCCTGACTGGCCAGTGACTCCTCCTTGTTTTTCTCATTATCTTCTCCGGCCTTGCCGCCAAAAGTGGGGGCCTGGCCGGAGGGGGCGGGCAACTCCACTAGCTGGAGTGTCCTGCTGGGTTGGCACAAAGGAGGTGAGCCTTTGAGGCTCACCGCCAGGTGTGACAATTCCTGCCTGGGGGAGGTGTTAGCATCTCCACCCAGTGCAGGCTTTGTTACTGGCCTCAGAGTGACAAAGGCACTCTCCCCATGGGGCCAGCCACATGTCTCGGTTTGTGGCAGGCTGCTAGAACTAGTCAGCCTACACAGACAGTCGGTTAAGTTTCAGGGGGCACCTCTAAGGTGCCCTCTGTGGTGTATGTTACAATAAATTGTACACTGGCATCAGTGCGCATTTATTGTGCTGAGAAGTTTGATACCAAACTTCCCAGTTTTCAGTGTAGCCATTATGGTGCTGTGGAGTTCGTGCTTGACAGACTCCCAGACCATATACTCTTATGGCTACCCTGCACTTACAATGTCTAAGGTTTTGTTTAGACACTGTAGGGGTACCATGCTCATGCACTGGTACCCTCACCTATGGTATATTGCACCCTGCCTTAGGGCTGTAAGGCCTGCTAGAGGGGTGGCTTACCTATACTGCATAGGCAGTGAGAGGCTGGCATGGCACCCTGAGGGGAGTGCCATGTCGACTTACTCGTTTTGTCCTCACTAGCACACACAAGCTGGCAAGCAGTGTGTCTGTGCTGAGTGAGAGGTCTCCAGGGTGGCATAAGACATGCTGCAGCCCTTAGAGACCTTCCTTGGCATCAGGGCCCTTGGTACTAGAAGTACCAGTTACAAGGGACTTATCTGGATGCCAGGGTCTGCCAATTGTGGATACAAAAGTACAGGTTAGGGAAAGAACACTGGTGCTGGGGCCTGGTTAGCAGGCCTCAGCACACTTTCAATTGTAAACATAGCATCAGCAAAGGCAAAAAGTCAGGGGGCAACCATGCCAAGGAGGCATTTCCTTACACCTTGTATTACCACTAGACAGGCTTGGGGAGATACGCTGATCTAGATCGGTGGTAGCGTCACTGGAAAAGTCCATGGAGAGGGACTCTCCTAGAATCAATATAGACTAATTCAACTCTGGTCTTGAAAAAGGAGGCATGGCTGTCACAGGGATCTTGGGAAGGGAATACTAACTGAGATGTAGGTACAGTTGATAGCTGATGTACAATTTGAAAAGCTCAGGGGCCAAGTTTTCAGCTTCACGAATTCTGCCAGAAAAATATGCTGTTTTTCAGATTTAGGCCCTCATTATGACATTGGCGATAAATGCCACTTACCGCCATGCTGACTGCCGCCACATACCGCTGCTGCGGATATCCATTCACCATATTGTGACACACACACACACCAATCCGTCACTATTCAGCCACACACAAAAATCTGCCACACCAAAGGTCAGTGATAAATGGCGGTATCAAAACCCACACCGTTACGCCAATAGAACAACGCCCACAACATTATGACCCACGAATCACCACAGCAGACATTCAAAGGCAGTAAACCATTGGCGGTACATACCGCCACGCTCAAAATACACACACACTAAAAAACAGCACCACATTGGACAATCGAAACTACACAAACCTGACACCCGTACACACACCACACCCACACCACTATAAAACACCCACCCACATTACCCACAACCCTTTAGGATTAGAAATAATTGCCAGCAGAGAGAGACAGCAAGAGCACTCACACAACCAGAGCCACTTACCGCCATCACCTATACACCACCCACGCACCCTACATCACACACCACAACACATCACCCTACACACCAATCACACTACACTCATGGCACCACAACGACACCCCAGATTCTCTGAGGAGGAGCTGAGGGTCATGGTGGAGGACATCATCCGGGTAGTGTCACAGCTATTTGGATCACAGGTGCAGCAGATATCCGTTGATGAAGATGAAGCTATGGCGGTGAATCATGGCCAGGATCAACGTCGTGGGACAGCAGCCCAGAACAAGGGATGACAGCAGGAAAAGGTGGAACGACCTACGGGGGAAGGTGCATTCCACTGCAGCAAGACACCAGCTCGCAGTGCAGAGGACTGGCGGTGGACCCCCATCTCCTCCCCCACAACTAACAACATGGGAGAAGCAAGTCTTGGCAACCATGCATCCTGACGTCCTGGCAGGAGTAGGAGGAGGAGGACTGGACTCTGGTAGGTCAAATCTCTATTACTATCACCCCTCTACCTGCATGCCATCACATACCCCCACTCTTACCCTCACTCCCATCACTCCACCACCTCCCACACACCCCACCATCACATCCCACTCATCCCAATGCCAAGCCCTGCATGCCATACCTATGCATGGACACCACTCAGCTAGCCCACCAAATAACAACACACACGAGGCAAAGCTGCCAGGGCAATAACAACCATAGCGAGCAACCCACCCATGCACAATATGTCACACACAGAAACAATAACACTCCATTTACATCCCCACAGGTATCCCAGCCAATGTCACCGGAGAAGAGGTGCCATCAAACCAGTACCCTCACAGTAATGACAGCAGCTCTGCTCGCCTGGATCTGGATGACCAACCTGGCCCATCAGGGACCTCCGGACAGTCGGTTACCCAGGCACAGTCTCATACCACCACAGAGCCTCTCCCCTCAGGAAACACCACCACAGCACTCACCCAGCATGCCCATACCTCTTTCCCCAGGACACGTCAATCAGCAGTGTGTCCACCACTACAGGGACTCCAGGGCACCCCACAAACCGAGGACAATCAGGGACCTGGGGTCAGTGGCAGTGGGAACACGGTTCAGGGGACAGAGGCACAGGACAACAGGGAAGCTGGGAGGAATGCTGTGCGACAGGGGGAGGACAGGCTCAGGGAACCAACTCTTTAGGAGGCACTCACCGCCATCCTGGCAGCATACCAACATTCCCAGTATACACTGGGGAAAATCCTGGACAAGATGCAGGAGAACATGCGGCTGCAGAAGGGACAGTACCTGGGGTCAGGGAGGACTTGAAGTCCATTAACACCACCCTGGTCTCCATTGCTGGGGTGCTGGCAGACATGGCCAACAGTATGAGGGAGGCAGTGGCACACCAGTGAGCCCCTGCCACTAGCCAGACTACTGAACAGCCCTCCACCTCCGCTGCTGCTAGTGTACAGGAGGCCCCGCCACTGGACAAACAGGTCACCAGCACCCCTCCCCCTGCAGAAGGAGAGCCACCCAGCAAACGTTCCCTGCGATCGAGGCAGAAGCCCGAGAATATTGCCAAGACCTCCGCCAGGAAATAAGACTCTCCTGAATGTCACCCTTGTGTCCCACTCTGTCACCCTGTCCACCTTGTACTACCATTGCTCCCCTTTCTATGTCCTCTTGGACAATGCACCTGTGCTACAAATAGACTGGACTCTAACCTGGACTTCCCTCCATCACCCCAGCCCATTGCACTTCAACCTTTTCATCAAAGCACTGCAATAAACACAGTTAGAAAAAATACAAGTATGGAGTATGTCAAATGATTTCAAAATGTATTAATTTAACAAGGTTCTTAAATTGCAATTCAACTGTACAGTAATGTTTACATTCGAAAGTCCTGTAGTTGCCTGCAGTGAACACACCAGGAGCAATACTGGGGCACCAACATCTGCAAAAATAGATGCCAATGGGTACAGTGAGTGGCCATAGCAGTAGGAATTCACAGCCTGGAGGTGACAATGTCACACATCAAACTGTCAATGAATTGTGAAATAACACTGTCTTACCTGTGTTTCATTGGAAGTATTGATGAATGACTGCACTTCTGTTGTCCTCATCCTCCTCATCTTCACTGTCCACAGGGTCCACTGCTGCCACAGGGCCATCTCCAGGCTCCTCCTCCTGCAGAAAAGGCACATGGCGTCTCAAGGCAAGGTTGTGCAACACACAGCATGCCACGATGATCTGGCAGACCTTCTTGGGTGAGTAGCACAGGGCTCCACCTTTTAGATGGAGGCACCGAAACCTGGCCTTCAAGAGGCCAAATGTACGTTCAATAATCCTTCTTGTTCGCCCATGTGCCTCATTGTAACGTTCCTCTGCCCTTGTCGTCGGATTCCTTATAGGGGTCAGTAGCCATGAGCGGTTGGGGGTAACCAGAGTCACCTGCAAATATCGTGGGACAACTGTTAGCCACACACTAACCCTTATGTCCCACACCATACCCATACACCAACATCCACTGGGTGGAAACCAGGGCTCACCTATTAGCCACACATGGTGCCTCTGGAGTTGGGCAATCACATTTGGGATGCTGCTATTCCTCAGGATAAAAGCATCATGCAGCGAGCCTGGATACTTAGCATTGGCATGGGAGATGTACTGTACCGCAAAACACACCATCTGCACATTCATCGATTGATAACTTTTTTGATTTCTGAAGACCTGTTTATTTCGCCGGGGTGGGACAAATGGTATATGTGTCCCATCAATTGTACCAATGATGTTGGGGATATGTCCCATTGCATAGAAGTCAGCCTTCACTGTGGCCAAATCCTCCACCTGGGGGAAAACAATGTAGCTGCACATGTGTTTAATCAGGGCAGACAACACTCTTGTCAGCATTATTGAGAACACTGGCTGTGACATTCCTCCTGCCAAGCCCACTGTCACTTGGAAAGAACCTGTTGCCAAAAAATGGAATACAGATAGCACTTACACAAGAGGGGGGACCCCAGTGGGATGACGGATAGCTGATATCAGGTCAGGCTCAAATTGAGCACACAGCTCTGTGATTGCGGCCCTATCCAGTCTATAGGTGAGGATAATGTGCCTGTCCTCCATCAGGGGTCTGTACACGGGGATGTCTCCATCTCCCATTCATCCGCAGCGGTTGCAATCTATGGGGTAAAATATTGAGCAGCTGGTCATTACCTGTACATTGAAACCACTTCAGTTCAATGCATATTGTGATTGTTACAATATTTTGGTGAAATATGTCCAGATTGTGAAATTGTGAACTGTGACACAGTTAGGAGTCCGCCTGTCCAATATGGAGGGACAGGTGAAAATGAGGTAATCCCTCTGACGTTGTGCGGCGTTGCTGGAGGCAGTCAGGAACCGCCGTGCAAATCCTCATTGGTTGTAATTGGGCCCTATGGGGTACAGTGGCCAATAGTGATCTACGCCGGGGTTACGGTAAGCACAGCTGCGGACGTGACTGCCATTTTCTATCTGTTCACTCACTTGCTACCTGACCTTCAACAGGAGAGGACCTACACTGCATGTGCTGCTGTGACCTGTGTCTGGAACCTACCATGGCGCGTGTGACTGGGGAAAGGGCCCCTGCCTTCACCTCAGTGGAGTTGGTGCGATTAGTGGATGGGATCCTACTCCAGTACCGATTGCTGTATGGGCCTCCAGACCAACAGGTGAGTATACTGTGAGCACAATGCATGGGGCCTGAATGCATGGAGTGCTGTGTGTGAAGGCCTCGTGTGGGGGGGTTAGTGGATGGGCCCGGGGCAGCGTGCAGCATGTATGCTGGGCCATGTCTGTGCTAATGGGGATGGGAAGGGGCATGGTGGGCTATGAGTGTAACAGGCAGGACGGTCTGACTAAGACCTTTCCCTGTGTGTATTTCTCTGCAGGTCAGTGCCCATCAAAAGCAGGGTATATGGCGTGCCATCGCCAAGGACGTGCGGACCCTGGAGGTCTACAGAAGGCAGAGCACCCACTGTCGCAAACGGTGGGAGGACCTGAGACGCTGGGCACAGAAGATGGCGGAGGCCCAGCTGGGGATGGCCTCCCATCGAGGAAGGGGTGCTCGTCGAACCCTGACCCCCCTGATAGCCCGCATACTGGCGGTGGCAAATCCGGAGCTGGATGGGCGCGTGGGGGCATCACAGCAGCAACAAGGGAGTGAGTACAGTGCCCTTCATTTCGACTTACGCCTGGTGGGGTGGTATCCGGGTGGGGGATGTGTGTCTATGGGTGCCCCTAGGCCAGGCCTGACATAGCAGTGTAGGTCCCATGTTGGGCAGGGTTCTGATGTGAAATTCCTCCAACCTAGCTAGTAGGCATCCACTAGTGGGCAGGGGTGTGTGGGTCTCAGGTATGTTCCAGTTGGCGGTATGTGTCCCTACCCATGGCCTGGTGACCAGCATTGTAACTGGGAGTGCATTGTCTAGTGCATAGGGCTGTTCCCTGTGTGTGAGTGTGTTGTGTACTCCAACAGTGGTGTTGGTGCCACCATTGACTAAGGGTATCCTTTGTCTCTTCCCCGCCTTTTTGTTTTGTCACCCTGTCCTTTGGTGCATTAGCATCATCTGGCGGAGGAGCAGTGGCACCTGTGACGGAGGGAGCTGCATCCCACAGGACCCAGGAGACAGAGTCCACTGACGCTGAGGGCACTAGTGGGACGGGGGCGAGGGGAGCACCACGGCGGAGACTGGAGGGGACAGTTGGGACACAGATAACTCCTCCGATGGAAGCTCCCTGGTGGTGGTGGACACCTCTAACTATTGTGCCACACTTGTGGAGAAGTGTGGCACAATGGTTAGAGCGGCAGACCCTGATGCAGATATCTGGCCTGGGACCAGGGTTCAATTCCCACCTCGGTGGGTCTTGGGCTCAATTCCCTTGGACCAGATAATTCTCACCTCAGTGCCTAATCTAATTAATGGGTCCCACTCTGTAACTCTGGGCAATACCTTGCTTAACCTCCACAACGGCCCTCACAGCGCTTGGATGCCTGGCTTCACCCTGGGGCTGTCTAGGAGTGGGCGCCTCACAGGGAAAAGCCAGGAGGGGTTCCACAGTGGTATGTGTACAGCGCCTTGAGACCCTAACGGGTGAGTAGTGTGCTATACAAGTGCGAAGTTTACAGTTTACAGTTTTACCTCTGTGCCCACCCCAGCTACAGATACAGCAGCCACCCGGTACCAGCACCACCCTTCCAGCAGCCACTCAGCGAGTTGCCTGTGCCCGCTCACCCAGGAGGGTGGGTATCTCCTTTGCCCCAGGCACCTGAGGCCCTGCCCCAGTTAGCCCTGCTGCCCTGAGTGAGGAGGCTATTGACCTCCTGCGATCCATCTCTGTTCGGGAGTCAACCATTGTATATGCCATCCAGGGGCTGGCAGCCCAAATGCAACAGTCCAAGGCATTTCTGGAGGGCATTCACACTGGCTTGGCAGCCCAACAGAGATCAATCCAGGCTCTGGCCACCTCTCTGATGGCAGCCAATGTCTCTGTTTCCACCCTCCCCCCTCCAACTTCCTTGACCCAGTCCCATTCCCCTCAACCCCAACCTATCCCAAACACACAGGCAGACCAGCATGCACACAGGACAATACACAAGAGTGGCACAGGCAAACATGAGCACCACACTTCATCCCACAGGCACTCACACAAACACCTTCCAGATGCAGACATACCAACATCCACTGCCTCCACTGTGGCCCCCTCCTCCTCGTCCTCCACTTCCCTCCCAATTGCGTCTCCACTCAAACCTGCATACACTACATCCTCATCCACTACCCCATCACCAGCACACCTATCAGAACACACACCTCACTGGCAGTAACCACCCCCACATCCATACACACGTCCCCTGTGTCCTCTCCCACTGTGTCTGTGCCCCTCCTCCCAAAGTACACAAACGCAAGCACTCAGACACCCAACAGCCATCCACCTCACAACAGCATCCAGCCCATGCACATGCACCCAAACACAGCAGACTGACACCTCCTACAACCACTCCCAAACCTTCTCCCGCTTCCCGCCCCAATGTCACTAAGTAGCTTTTGCTCTCCACCATTGACATCTTCCCTACCCCTCCCCCACCGTCCTTCACGTCAGGCCAGGGTGGTCAACACCCGTGCAAGCACCTCAGCCAACCAGCCCACGGGCACAGTAGTGTCCCCACCAACTCCAGGTGGGAAAGGATTCCAGCCACCAGCGAGCCAGATGGAAAGGGTGCCTGCCCCAAGTGCTGGAGGAAGGAAGGGCAAGGAGCCAGCCCCAGCTGGTGCAGGAAGGAAGGGCAAGGAGCCAGCCCCAGCTGCTGCAGGAAGGAAGGGCAAGGAGCCAGCCCCAGGTGCTGCAGGAAGGAAGGGCAAGGGGCCTGCACCAGCAGGCAGTAAGTACAAGGGGCCTGGTGCTGGGACTCAGTCGGAGACCCCACCACCAACCATGGTGATGCAGCCGTCCGAGGATGGGCCGGAGCCTCCCCCCACAACCACCACCACCAGCAGCAGCACCAGTGGGCAGCCGTCCGAGGCTGCAGGGGATAGGCAAGAGCTTCCCCCCTACCACCACCAGCAGCAGCACTGCCCCCACCAGCAGTGGGCACCCGTCTCAGGCTGCAGGGAATGGGCTAGAGCCTCCCCCCACCGCCAGCAGTGGGCAGCCGTCCCAGGCTGCAGGGGATGGGCTGGATCCTCCCCCATCCACCAGCAGCACCGCTACCATCACTACCACCAGCAGCAGCAGTGGGCAGCCGTCCGAGGCTGCAGAGGATTGGCTGGAGCCTCCCCACACCACCAGCTCCACCAGTAGCACCGCCACCAGCACTACCACAAGCAGCAGCAGTGGGCAGCCGTCTGAGACTGCAGGGGATGGGCTGAAGCCTGCCCCCACCACCACCAGGAGCAGCTGCAGCAGCACCACTGCCACCACTGAACAGCTGTCACCGCCTGCGGACATTCTGTAGACCTGCGTCCATGGGCTGTTGTGCGGCCTTCCCCCTGCAAATCCAGTGGGTATGACACCCACCTGAGAGACTGTGACCTTGCACTTCACAAGATCTGCATCACAGAGCACGATGCCCCCTCCAGAACCAGTGGAGATGCCATCCACTCTCCCCATCCTCCCCAGGATGAAGATCACAGGGCACAATGCCCTCTCCAGAACGATTGGAGATGCCATCCAGTCATCCCCATCCTCCCCAGGATGAAGATCACAGGGCACGATGCCCCCTCCTGAACCAGTGGAAATGCCATCCGCTCACCCCATCCTCCCCAGGATGAAGATCACAGGGCACGATGCCCCCTCCAGAACCAGTGGAGATGCCATCCTCTCACCCCATCCTCCCCAGGATGAAGCTCACAGGGCACGATGCCCCCTCCAGTGCCATTGGGTAAGTCACCCACTTGAGAGACTGTGGCCTTGCACTGCCCAGGACAAACAGCAATGGGCATGTTGCCCCCTCCAGGACAAGTGGAGTTGTTCCATCTGCCGGCTGAGGTTCCCCCCCATTCCCCATCCCTATGAGGTGCCTGCCTATTTTCCAAATGATGCCCCTGCAGTGTACTCTCTGTGTTGGTGCAGGAGTGAAGTGGGGCCTTTGACTTTGTAATGTGTCCCTGTGGCCTACGAACATTGAGGACTAGGCAGTGTCCTTACATTTGTAAATATGTATATATATATATTGATTTGGATGCACATATTGCTACTATTTTATTTTATTACACTCTTTTTAATCTATAGTAGTTGTCCTTGCATTATTCCTGATGGGTAAGGGGTTTATACGTTATGTTACTGCAGCTGTATGTGTGTATGGTGTTGGGGGTGAGGGTGTTGCGTGTGTGTGTCGCTCTCTTTTTCCTCATCCTCTCCCCTATGTGCTAGGCAGCTGTACTCATCATGGTTGGTGTTCATAGTGGAGCAGCACGTAGAAGATCACTGAAAAGATATGCAGCTCGGGCTCCATGGCGGGGTGGTTCTTCCCAGAGTCTCCACAGCTAAGTCGTTTTCCTTCTGTGCAGTGTTTCCACCAGGCTTTTAATGTCATTGGTACTGCCCCGGAAAAGGTGGCGGATTGGACTGTCTTAATACAGTGGGTGGAACATTGTCTTCTGCCTGGCTGTAGGCGGTTGCGGTTACCGCTGTGGTGCCTGTTGCTTCTGCCCTGGCGTCGGTGAGCTGCGGTATTACCGCCACTTTATCACCACCTGCCAGGGTTGTAACAGGGATGTGGAATTCCTATCACCCGGGACACCTTGTTTGGGGTCAAGGGCAACAAGTTTTTATGTTTACTTTGTCCTTGGGACAAGTAGGCCCAACCCTCTGCAGCACAAACCCTTTGGCTGCCTGTTTACAGAGTGGGACTCTCTGCAGTTGAGGTAATGTGTTTTCAAAAGATAATGCTGTTCGAGCTTGTATTTATGGTCATTATTTGAAAGCCTTCATTATTAGGGTGAGTGCTGTAAATAAATGTTTTAAGGTCACACTTCACTACTGGCGCTGGTTCCAGTACAAAAAAAAAAACGTGTATACACATATTTGAAAAGTTTAGGCTATGAGGCTAAGTATAATGCTCCCAGAATGCTCTCTGATTAGATGCAAATTAAGTGTCATTTAGTAAAATGTGTTGATGCATGCTAGTATTTCCCAAAAAGATTTCTAATGGAAAATCAGTGTAACCATTTTCAAAACGATTATGGGAAGCATGAAAATAAACAAACACTGACAAAGCCAACTGATCTGACATATTTTTATAAGTCTTTTAGTTTCATCAATGCGTGTCTTGTTTGGACATGGCTTTTGTAACACTTTATTGTTGTGGGAGCTACCAGGCCCTCAACATTGTAACAAACACTGGCAAAAAAAACCCCAAAAGTTTTTGAACTCTAAAAGCACACGTTGCCACCAGTGGCATAACAAAGGCCCCGCAGCCGCCCTCCAGGGGGCCCCTTCAGCACAGCACCTGCCCTGAGTGAGTCTGGAGAGGGGACTACTCCATGTTCTTTGCAAAGGGGCACCCTCCAGTTTCGTTACGTCATGGATTGCCACTGTAGTTCCTGACACTGAACAAAACTACTTTGTGCGCCAATATGCTCCTTGTGGAAGAGCAGAATGCGATCACTCACAGTAAAGCCAGCCGAAATAGAGAGAAATAGAAGTTTAATAAAAACAAAATGTCTTTGTTAACACCAGACCTAATTAGGGACCAAGACCCACATGTAGGTAGCTTTTTGCATGTAGCAAACAGCGACTTCGCTGTTTGCGACGTGCAAAAAGCACATTGCGATGCACAAACCCAGTTTAGCGATTCGGTAACCTCGTTACCGAATCGCAAAAAGGGTTTGCGACTCGCAATTAGGAAGGGGTGTTCCCTTCCTAATTGCGACTCGCAGTGCAATGTAGGATTGTTGTGTGAACGCGGGTGCAAACCAATCGCAGTTTGCACCCATTTCAAATGGGTGCTAACACTTTCGCAAAAGGGAAGGGGTCACCATGGGAGCCCTTCCCCATTGTGAATGTCACTGTAAACATTTTTTCAGAGCAGGCAGTGGTCCTGCGGACCACTGCCTGCTCTGAAAAAATGAAACGAAAATATTTCATTTTTTGTTTTTGTAATGCATCTCGTTTTCCTTTAAGGAAAATGGGCTGCATTACAAAAAAAAAAAAAAAATGCTTTATTGAAAAGCAGTCACAGACATGGTGGTCTGCTGTCTCCAGCAGGCCACCATCCCTGTGAGGGCAGCCATTCGCAAGGGGGTCGCAAATTGCGACCCACCTCATGATTATTCATGAGGTGGGCATTTGGAAGCCCTTGCGAATCACAGATGGTGTCAGGGACACCATCCTACATTCGGATTTGCGACTCGCAAATTGTGAGTCGCTCTGACTTGCAATTTGCGGGTCGCAAATCTGAACCTACCTACATGTGGCCCCAAATTCTTAAAGAAAGTCACAAAAGTGCACCCATGGTATATGTCGTACCCCTATAAAATATTTGTGAACTGTATTTTAGCATGGGTAAATACCATGTGTAGATTTGCTCATGTGAAATTCTATTGAGCATTTGCAAGTTCATTTTCCCTCCAGCCACTTTCTTCCCAACCCTGGAAGAAGTTCTAATTCAGCCATTGTCAGGAGTAAATGTCCAACCTTTCTTATTATGGGAAAATATTAGAGAGAAGCAGGTGAAAATCTTTAAAACATGCAGGTTAGTAGGTTTGCAGACTCAAAGGCATTCCAGCCCTGGAACTATTGCTTACTGCTTCCTCCAGCCCCAGTATGCAGGACTGCAGAAAGGTGGCAAAATAAGGAAATTGCTACGGTAGGGATTGAAACTGCAAGTATTCAAGCCCTACTATGGTAGTAGCCCTGGCATAATCAGAGAGGCTATTATCAGAGCTCTTACATATTGAGATTGCTGCCATAATTTGTCACCACACTACATGGCACCAAAGGGACAAGTAGATCTTTTTACAGGACAAGTAGATTTGAAAAGCAACCTGTCCCCTGGACAAGTAGATATTTTAATAAATTCCACACCCCTGCTGAAAATTGCCAAAGATCTCCCTCCAGCATGAAGGCATCACTCCCTGCATCAAAGAAGCAAAGACCAGTGAAGACCAAGGAAATGGACACAGCAGCCAGACCAAATTCCACCCAACAGACCCAGAAACAAACCCTGCAAGGTTGCCATGGTTGGTGGCACTGCGACTTCCAGCAGCTGAACCGTGCAATAGCTAGGAGTACTACACACACAGAAGAAAAGTCCACTCCGGACTCTCAAAGGACCAGGAGCAAGCCCCAGTCGAGTGACTTCAGGACACGTAGCAACCAGCCCCCAGAGTGGCCCCTGCTGACCTGCAAACTACCCTCAAGGTGACCCGCCTTCTGCTTACAAGGGCACCTTTGCGCACAGTTCTTGGCTCCTCTATCTGCTCTGCATGCGGCCTCCCTGGCCCTTGCACCTTGTGTTCTAAGGGTCCCCCACCCCTTGCGACCTCTACACTCCAAGCGGACCAAACAGGCTCACCTGTGCAGTTCGCCTGTGCATTGCTTTTCCAAGTGGTCCCCGGAAGTGCTCCAGAGACTTTCAGCAGCTGCTCCCACCAAAACCGGGAACCGTCCGCACTTCTCCGGCTGGTCCACAGGACCTCTCAACGTACTCGACCTAAAAACAAAAGGAGACACTGGTTACCGCTTTGCCTGATTCCATATGCATTTTTAACATTTTCACCCATTGATTTCTATGGTGCGCAATTACGCACAGAAACAAGACATTTTCTGAACTTTGAAAAATTTGAAGTATTTTTGTAAATTGGTCTAAAGTTATTCTTTTGAGTGTATGTCCACATTTATGGATCCTGTGAGTACAACAAATGCTTAGCACTTCTCCAAGATTCGCCTAACTGCTTGACCAAGCTACCATAAAAATTAAAGCATTAGGTGGTCTAGTTTTTACCTCTGTAAACCATGGTGAGGTTGCGTGGACTTTCTGCACAGTGCTCATCATTTCTGTACACTATATATACAGACAGCCTCCTACGTATATAAAGAGGTAAAGCGGTGTGAAATCAAGAGATGGTGAGGTAATTATATTTGTTTATATATATATACACATCTATATATATATAAATACATATCTATCTATATATATATATATATTTATATAGATACATGTATAGATGGAGGCACCAAGGTGATATCAGGAAAGAGATTTAAAAATAGATATGTGTTTGTGTGAGAGAGACGGAAAAGTTGATAGAGAAAAGGAGTAATATATTTAGAGAGGAAAAGGAAAGGGAATAGAAATATAGCAAGAGAAATAGAGGAGAAAAGTGGAAAACTAATGGTGAGGTAAATTGAGAGGTTAGATAGTGAGAGGCAGAGTGGTGTGATAGAGAGAGGTAAGGCAGTGAGGGATATGTGAGGTAGAGAAATGAGAAAGGAGTGAAAGGGAGTGGTGAGTTAAAGAAAGGGCTGAGAGATAGGTAGGGAGGAATGGTAGTAGAGACATGGACGAGACTAGGAAACAATAGAGACCAGGAGGTGGAGGAGAGATACAAGGCGGTAAGATGGACAAAGGGCAATAACGTACATATAAAGGAATGAGGTACAGAGAGTTTTAATAGAAGGGGAAGGAGAGTGATGGATATAGATGTAGGCACAGAGTGATATAAAGAGGGCAAGGTCATGAGAGAGGTAAAGAAAGACAAAGTGGAGTGAGGTGTTTTGGATATAATGAGAGGTGAGGTAGACAAAGGTGAAGTAAAGAGAGCTGAAATAGAGAGGATGAAGTTATACAGGGAAGTAGAGATAGAGCGGTTAAGAGAGAAAGTTAAGGTAGAAGAGGTGAGGGAAAGTAAAGAGAAAGCAACAGCATAGAAAACATATTTTCCAATTTAATTACCACCAGCTGCCCAAGAGTGTGAGGTTTAAGGCTGGGCTGTTCCAGGCATGGGCACCAAGAGGCACATTCATATTTTTTACTGTACCGCAGCACAGCAACTAAAATTGCTGTGCTACATTGTACAAGAGGAGGAAAGCAG
Source organism: Pleurodeles waltl (assembly GCF_031143425.1). Taxonomy (NCBI): domain Eukaryota; kingdom Metazoa; phylum Chordata; class Amphibia; order Caudata; family Salamandridae; genus Pleurodeles; species Pleurodeles waltl. The sequence continues at coordinate 415,728,376 of NC_090445.1, read as the reverse complement.
TGATGGGGCACAAACAAGCTGCCTTAACAACACACACAATCTTTAAACCATGGTACAAAAGAGTTTGTGTCTAGCACAGGACTTGTACTGGAAGCAAACTCCTCCAACACCAAATCTTATCCTAGACAAATTCATAAACACTCCACACATTGTTCATGGGCTGTACAGCGCGGCACACATGCAATGTGGGGGAACGTATGATAAACTAATACATTTCTCCATGTTAGTGCCTGCTTCAAGAAGGTGTTATTTTTTTCAATGCAAAGCCTGGTCTTGCTATCTTAGTAGATCAGTGTTAAAAATGGGATCTCTAGTTGGCAGAGGTATACACCCTTGCCAAATAGGGACCACAATCCTAGTCAGGGTAAGTCACACACAATCCAAATTATCATGTACCCACCCTCTGCTAGCTTGACACTGAGCAGTCAGGCTTAACTTAGAAGGCAAAATGTAAAGGATTTGTGCAATAAATCATGCAATAGCAAAGTGAAAACACTCCAAAAATACACCACACAATTTTAGAAAAATATGAGATATTTATCTGAATAAATTAATGTCAAAAAGGTCAAGATTTGATGATCACAATTTTAAATATCACTTTGATAATAATAATAAGTCTTAAGTTCTTAAAAGCAACAATTGTCTCTTGCAAGCACAAGATACCTGGTATGCATCAAAATTACACGCATGGGGACCGCAGAGGAGGAAACTTATGGAAAACGGAAGGGAAAATGGAAGGGTTTGCGTCAGATTTATGGGTACACACAGATGATGCGTCTATTCTTTTCCACAAGAGTTGGCAAGGCAAGGTCCTTGCACCAAATTCCGGCACACAGGCTTGAATCCTCTTTGCGATGCAGGGTCTTTTGACGCCCAGGGACTATGCAGGGAAATCCTGGGCATGCAGGACGAAGTCACAGGTGCTGCGTCGATTCGGCGGGCGACGCGTCGGAGTTTCTGTCGCACGGCAAGCGCTGCGTCGATTCCTCCCACAGGAAGTCAGACTGCATGTTTATGGCTTGGTAATGCGTCGATCCAGTGGGCTGTGCGTCGGAAATTCGGTCGCAACGCTGGCACTGCATCGATCTCCATTCGGGCAGCCAGGTTCGGCGATTGCAGCCATCTTTTAATTGCTAGGCAAGCTGTGAATTGATTCCGCCCGGCTGTGCGTCGATTTTCACCGCACAAGAAGTTCCTTTGCAGAAATGAAGTATTTTTGGCCCTGAAACTTCAGGAAACAGAAGGCAAGCTCAATCCAAGCCCTTGTCAGCAGAGCCAGAGGGCAGCGTGTCAACAGCAAGGCAGCAGTCCTCCACAGCAAAGCAGTCCAGGTGAGTCCTTTGGGCAGCCAGGCAGTTCCTCTTGGCAGATTACAGGTTCTGGTTCAAAGTGTCTGTCCCAGTAAGTTGGTAGGGTCAGGGACCCAGTTTCTATACCCAAAAGTGTCTTTGAAGTGGGGAAGACTTCAAACAGTGGTTTTGAAGTGCACAAGGTCCCCTTTCAGTACAGCTCTGTCTGCCAGGGTCCCAGTAGGGGGTTTGGCAGTCCATTGTGTGAGGACAGGCCACTGTCCTTTGAAATCTAAGTGTCAAGCCCTTCACCCTTCCAGCCCATGAAGACCCATTCAGTATGTAGATGTGTGCAGGTGTGACTGAGCATCCTGTGTTTGTGGTTGTCTTGGTGAAATGCACAAGGGAGCTGTCAACCAGCGCCCATCCCAGACATGGATTGGAGACAGGCTGTAAGGCACAGAATGATTTTAAGTGTAGAGAAATGCTCACTTTCTAAAAGTGCCATTTCTAAAATAGTAATATAAAATCCAACCTCAGTAGGATTTAGTATTACCATTCTGGTCATACTAAATATGACCTGCCTACCCCTTTCTGATCAGAACCTAAAACTCAAATAGCATATGAGGGTAGCCCTAATGTTAGTCTATGAAAGGAGCAGGCCTCACAGCAGTGGAAAACGAATTTAGGAGTTTTCCACTACCAGGACACATAAAACATACAGATATATGTCCTTCCTTTTACCTACATAGCACCCTGCCCTGTGGGTTATCAGTGGCCTACCTTAGGGGTGACGTGTTGAAAAAGGGGAGTTTCAGGCTTGGCAAGTTTTTTTTTAAATGCCAAGTCGAAGTGGCAGTGAAACTGCACACACAGGCCTTGCAAGGGTTGGCCTGAGACATGGTTAAGGGGCTACTTATGTGGGTGGCACAACAAGTGCTTCAGGCCCACTAGTAGCATTCAATCTTCCTGACTTGGGCACATGTGGTGGACTTTATTAGGGACTTACAAGTGGATCAAATATGCCAATTGGGTATGAACCAATGTTACCATGTTTTAAGGGAGAGAACATATGCACTTTAGTAGTGGCTAGCAGTTTTAAAGTGCACAGAGTCCTAAAGCCAGCAAAACATGAGGTCAGAAAAAGAGGAGGAAGGCAAAAAGTTTGGCGGTGACCCTGCAGAGAGGCCATTTCCAACAATCGGGCTTTGCATCAAAATCTATGGGTGCGCTTTAAGGTCAATTTTGAGAAAGCTATAAGATCAGTTTTGGGAAATCGGAAATACTAAACCTGACACTTGAAAGGGAAGAGTAGGTAGAGCTGGTGCCACAGCACCTCTTCCACTGGATCAAATATTCAACTAAATACCTGGGAGTTCCCCCTAACACGATCCATTGAGGACCTTTTTGAAGACAACTTCCTCTTCCCCCCCTCCCCCCCCCACCCCACCCCGTGGCAGCAAATACAACAGACCAACAATCATGGGAGAAACTGATGCTCTCCTGGTTGGGCAGAATAACTGCCGTTAGGATGAATGTCCTTCCCTGCCTCCTATATATTTTTCACGCCCTCCCACTTTGGCTTCATCCCACATGCCTGAAGAGTATTCCTCATCAACTAATGTCATTCATTTTGATGGGAAAGTCCCCAGATGCCAGCAGAAGTTGATGCCTCATCCCCGAGAGAGAATCTGGTGGTCTTGAGACCCCAAGTATACCTCACTATTATGCAACAGCCCAATTACGTACAGTAGTGAAGTGGTCAATTCTGAGAAGAACTGGAGAGGAATGGACCACATGCTAGTATGGAGTCTCCTTTGGGGACTTAGTGTGTTTGAATAGGCATAGTAGGCACCCCTATGCATACATTAGCACCCCACTGTCTGCAGCCCTCTAGACGTGGTATCTATATGTTGAGTCAAGGTGCAATACCCATTCTCCTATACACCAGTTCATTATAACCCAGCTTTGACTCCCGCCCTCGAGGGAGGGGCTTTTCATAATTGGTGGGGGGGGGGGGGGAGGCTGTACAACAATCTTTGATATGTATGAAAATGGTGGCCCTAAGTCCTTTGCACAGTGCAAACATTTGTTTGCACACCAAGAATCTGTGTGGTTCCGCTATGCTCAGATCCGACACTGGGTAGCATCCCTCCATCCATGTGGAAGCCACCAGAGCTAAAACAACCTTTGAAACAATTTTTCCCACGATCATAGGCATGGGGGTATGATCTCCTCATCATACAAGCTTCTTATAGGGCAGAACAGACCTGAGAAACACAAGAGGGGATGAGAATGGGAACTATCCCAAGGCTTACAGGGCACTACTAAACAATGGGATAGATTAAGCAGTGACATATAAGCATCCTTCAAGGCAACCCTGGGAGATAAAGACACTAGATGGTCTGCTGTGGCTAGCCCTACACTACACTTCCCAGACTACATCACATCTACCACAGCACTTCTCAGTGTTGGAGGGGGTGTGGAGCCCTCGGTGACGTGCTCCATATCTGATGGACCTGTCCAGTTTTCTCCCCTTTCTGGGAGGTAGTCTCTAAATTCCTGCAAAAGGTGCTGACAAGCCTGATCCCTTCTGCACCCAGGGTGATGCTGCTGGGCCTCAAGCCAACAACTCTGAAAGCAATGATGAATCATGAATGTCACATATGCCTCCAGTGCCTGGAAGCCACAAAACTGACCATAGCCTATCACTGGCTGAAAGCATAATGCCCCACACTCACCCAGTGGTATCAGACTGTGGACATAGTGGTCATAGAACGTTTGACAAATAACATGAATGGCGCCCAATCTAAGGTTTGATCTCAAATAGGAGCCACTCTATAAGCAGCTCCGTAGGGGTTCGGCCAATTCAGCCTTCCCACCACACTGAAGAACGCTGGATCTCTTCCACTAGGGTCACAGTGGGAGTCACACACCATTGCACAAGTCTTGAGTTGAGAGGCTGTGGCAAGAATACTTGGGGTCAGCTGAGTAGGCTTTAACCGCATTCTTAAGGGGAGGCACTGTAAGGAGGGTTATTCTCTGCAAGTTGGGGTAGTGCGGGGTCACTGTCTTTTGGCTTCTTGGGGAGTGCGTCGCACACTCCACACAGAAATCGTTAAGCTGGGAAAAGAATTGAGAGTCTTGGAGGTAGCGGTAGCTCAAAACAAGGCACCATTTACAACACTTCAGGCTCAGCGGATGAAGTATGAGGAGGCGGATCTACATCTCTGTCGGCATGACTATAATTACCATCTTATGCGCTTACAAACGGAAGGTGATAGATCGGGGAGACTGCTTGCATGGCTTCTTCGAGAGGACCGCCAGCAGACTCCTATAGGAGCTATACGCTCGGATGATGGAACTATGGCCACCACGCAGGAAGCGATCAATAAAGTGTTTAAAGAATATTATACGGGTTTGTACAGGGGGAAATCGACATGTAATACTCAGCAACTTAGGACCTTCCTTAAGGGGATATCTCTGGCACGGCTGTCACCATAAGATAAGGTAACTCTGGAGGCCCCCCCTTACAGTAGAGGAACTGGAGGTGGCCATGACCCAAATGTCCTGCAATAAGGCACCAGGAATAGATGGCTTGCCAATAGAGTACTATATCACTTATGCACAACACTTGAAAAGCCACTTGATGGCGGTGTTCGAGGAGGCGTGGACTTGCAGATTGCTTCCACCATAGCAAAGAGAGGTGCTGATAGTGGTCCTTCCTAAACAGGGCCGGGATCTCACAGACGTGAGGTCGTATAGACTGCTCTCTTTACTCAACCTAGACTGCAAAATCTTGGGTAAAGTACTGGCAAATAGACTCGCTCCCATGATACACACTCTAATCCATGAAGACCAGAATGGCTTTATTCCAAAACGCAACACGTTCCTGAATGTTCGTAGATTGCTTAGTGTTATTGGGGATACTCCGCCTGAGGTGCATGACAATGTGGCGATGTCACTAGACATCGAGAAGGCATTCAACACGTTAGGTTGGGACTTCCTGTTTGCTACCATGCACGATATGGGGTTTGGCCCCGGCTTTGTACGCTGGGTACAGACCCTATATGCCGAACCCAGGGCTAGAGGGAGGCATCATATCGGATAGCTTCCCCATCAGCAGAGGAACCAAACAGGGCTGCCCCCTGTCGCCCTTGCTGTTCGCCCTCGCGACGGAGCCATTGGCGACAAGGTTACGTGCAGCGGAGAGGCAATGGGGGTGTGCAGATCTGGAACATATCATTATTTCATTATATGGTGATATCCCTGCTAGACGACTATGGGGGGGGATATCGGGGTTGGGGGTCAACTGGGATAAGTTTGCTTGTTCCCTTTGACTGTTTTGCCCCTGAGTGCGAGGGAGAATACTCCTGCGGGACGTCTGAAGTGGTGCTTTGACACATTCAAATACCTGGGAGTCCATATATATCATCGTACGATGGTCAAACTAAAGTGATAACAAACCTCTACAAAGCTTTGAACAGAACTCCCGAAAATGGATTGGAGAACAGAAGAGGGCGGTGGAACGCTGTTCTCCCGAACCCGTTATCTCCGGAGGAATGGTCTCATGCTCTTGGTCAGGCCTGGCAGGTGTCACGGAATCCTAGGTTTCGCTACACACAATTTAATTTCATACATTAGACGTACCTCTTGCCGTCCCGTTTGAGGCGCATGTTTCCTGCGTCCAATCCGTTATGTCCCCGCTGTGGCTCCCCGTAGGCCCACTTCTATTATATGGTATGGGAGTGCGGTCCCCTGGGTGAGTCTTGGCGGGAAGTGGTAGCTGATATATCGGATATTACGGACCATTTGTTCTTGCCAGAACCTAGATCTTGTTTACTGGGTATTAGAACTAGAAACAAACAACACATATACATTCATAGATTTGCAGATCTAGCGCTCATAATGTACAAAAGACTGATTGCAATGAACTGGAAGGCCCCCAGGACGCCAGAGCTTAAGTAGTGGCGTGCCATGACACTACGTTTGGCGTGGACGGAGACTCGAGTATTACGCATGTTGCGAGACAGAGGTCAGACCCCCACGGGACATGACACCTGGGAAGTATTTGTCACTAGACTAGAGGTTAAAAATGACAAGCGCCCGCCGTGAATCTGACAGTGCGGAGCACACGTGTCGTGGAGGGGGTATGTCAGCTGCGCTGCCTGCCCCCACCTTCTGCTCTATTTTCTCTCTCCCTCCTTTGAATGACACACTGTATAGGGGGCCACGAGAAGGGGGGGCCCGGTCACCGCTGCGAGAATACACTGAGACAACCACACATAATACACCCAGAAAGAACACAAAGGGAGACCAATGTTTAGACAGATCAAACCATGGGCTGAATGACAAAGTCGTGATAAGAGATATTAGTCACCAGAAAATAACACAGGGTTATGTAACCATAATAACAGATATGATAGGCAACAAGACAAAAACTTGCACATTCCATGAAAACAAATAGCTGGGATGCATGTCACTGCACTACAATCCACCAGTACACGGTTGTTGGAAAGTGGGGTTAATGGCTCCCCCTCATAGACAAGATTGCAGAAACACCAGCAGTTCTTGGTGCAGTTGTTTAGTGACGAATGGAAATCCTATTATTCGGACTCAGACCTAGTTTGTTATTTTCATACTATGATATCATATAACGGCTGTTATCCTGATGTTCTGCTGCTTGTGTTCACTGTTGAATGCCTGTGCTGAAAACAATAAAATAGATATTTAAAAAAGAATTCTCTGCAAGTTGGGGTTCGCAGAGTGAGAGAGGGATCGAATGGCGATCCTGGGGGCGGAATTAATGTAATCTTATTCTGGCACTCTTACTTATAGTGTTTTCTGTAACTACAACTTGCCTGGTGCCCATGTTGGAACACATCCTTCAGTAAGGGAAGGGCTTGTTTGCTGTCCTTTTGTCTTTTTATAATGTCAATAAAAAGACTTTAAAAAACTCTGGTTGCTTGAGATAATCCACTCAAGTATTGCTCTCGACGCAAAGTAGTGTAAGTATTGCTCTCGATGCAAAGTAGTGTAAAGCAGTGAAAAGTTCTATTTGCGCAAAATATCTTTTGCTCTGGAAAGTAAATACCCTTGCTTGAGTTTGCACTGCTTTGCATTTCTTTGGTAACTTTAATTTTGCGCAGTGACAAATCCTTATTAAACCTGGCCCAAAGATTCTGTTAAGCATACCCAGCTATCAAGTTAGAAAAATAAGTTGTTTTTTATAAGGAACGTATTTATTGCAACAATTTCAACTGTCTTGATCAGTCTATCAACGGGCCTCTTGGAAGGTGGGGGCCCTGGCCAGGTGCCCCCTTTGTCCATGCCTAAAACATCTTTGAGAGAGAAATCTGTGCTTTCTTTAAGAGCTCAACAACGCCGGTTTTCCGTCACTCCTTCACAATGGCTGATGGTGAGACCAGTATGCCAGATGACAGCCAATTTATGGATTTAAATAATAGAACACATAGGGGTCATTCTGACCCTGGCGGTCATGGACCGCCAGGGCCAACGACCACGGGAGCACCGGCAACTGGCTGGCGGTGCTCCTATGGGCATTCTGACCGCGGCGGTACAGCCGCGGTCAGATACGGGAAACCGGCGGTGTCCCGCCGGTTTCCCGCTGCCCAAGGGAATCCTCCATGGCGGCGCTGCAAGCAGCGCCGCCATGGGGATTCCGACCCCCTTACCGCCAGCCTGGTTCTCGCGGTTTTGACCGCCAGAACCTGGCTGGCGGTAACGGGTGTCGTGGGGCCCCTGGGGGCCCCTGCAGTGCCCATGCCACCTAACAGGGGCCCACCAAGATTTTCAGTGTCTGCCAAGCAGACACTGAAAATCGCGACGGGTGCAACTGCACCCGTCGCACCCCTTCCACTCCGCCGGCTCCATTCGGAGCCAGCACCCTCATGGAAGGGGGTTTCCCGCTGGGCTGGCGGGCGGCCTTCTGGCGGTCGCCCGCCAGCCCAGCGAGAAACTCAGAATTACCGCGGCGGTCTTTTGACCGCGCAGCGGTATTCTGCCGGCGGGACTTTGGCGGGCGGCCTCCGCCGCCCGTCAAAGTCAGAATGACCCCCATAATGATGTACGTGAGAAGCCACACATCCTGCTCTATTTCTGCAGAGTCTCATTGTGGAGTTCCCCCTCTACCCCTGCCTTCCACAGATGACCCGCAGCATTTGTTCTCTGGAATCCCACCAACATACCTATCTACTGCGTTGAGTGAGAAACCCTTTGTGCATTTATTGTTGGTGTGCAGCTTGAGCGATGAGCCCAAACTAGCATTGCATGCACCTATCGCTGTATAACAACAGTGCTGTCTAAACTGGCACTAGGGCAGGTGGCAAGACCATAATAATGCCACATCAGTCTTGTTCATGCCGTCGACAGACCACCGTGTGGCCATGGACTTCCAACCCCGAGTAATATGTATCTACTGGTATGAGTCAACCATTCATTCCCCCGACTACGAAATGATGGGTGAGATATATCCTGTGTATTGATCTTCGGTCAGGGTAATTGTTAAAGAGAGTTTATTGTCGTATTTAGGTAGTTAGCTTGGGGACAAGAGAGAGAGCAGAAGCCAACCATAAAGAGTTACCTTGGGGACAAGCGAGAGAGCAAAAGCCAACCTTGAAGGAGCAGACATTACTCACCATGGCTTTTTAAAGAACGCACCAGGGAATGAGATTTTGTATTTAGATGAACGGTGGACAACTATTCAATTGTATGGAAATACAAAAATGTAGGCTACTCTTTTTTATGACTTTGCCTATCCCCCAGAGACATTTCTAGTCTGGCTATGAACCAAAAGCTATTGCAGCAGTTACCAGTGACACAACATTAGCACACTGGCATAATCTGAGGATTCTACTCTTAATCAGCATTACTATCAATTCATGGAAATTGAAAGCAGTTGCATCACCTTGCCGTAGAATTACGATACAATTCTGCAGTTAGATGTGTGAGAAGCTGCTATGCATTGACCAGGTACAGCACTACATCCTTCACCACAGTCCTAGGACTCTTGGATTTCCCCCACCACCAGCTGGGCTTGGATTCCTAGAGTGTACCTACCTGTACTAAAGTTCAGACCCAACAACATTGGTGTTCCAATTTCTTCTGAGATTTGAACTTTGGCAAAACGTTATGTTCATTAACGCTGTGCCTTCTTGGATCGGATTAGATGAATCACTGCTCAAGTTTGCAGCTCTTCAGTACTCGGACATAGTCATTGTACTGCAAGTTCCTGCAATATAGAAGTATTGCCTCTGTAATAGTGACCATTTTGTTTCCACTGATATTAACTTGCCTCCCAAAAATGTTGATGTCCTAAAATAGATTATTCATGCTGCGATTTGTCTCTGGAGCATCAACTATTGGACATGGGCCCTGCGGTCCATAAGTCCAGTGGCACTTCCGAGGTCACTACAACCGAGGTTTCTACAAGAGTTCAATTAGAATGCCAAAAACAGCCTAGATAGATACTGTGAAAGAGTAGCTTATGCATACCTCAAGACTTAGCAAAAGCTTTCTGAAACCCGTATAGAGTTGGAAGACGGACGAAGACAGAATAATGTATGATTTTACAGGGCCCCTGAAAGGAAAATTATTATGGACTTTACATCAAACCTACTGAAAGTAGTAGATTTCTCCCTGCCTCTGGAATTTCAAACAACACAACAAATTTACACTTGCAACGCTGCCAAGAAGACACTCCATGAAGCACCACTGATTGGCTTCCTCTGACATCAAAAAGGTCAACTTGTGAAAATCAGCAAGGACCGCAGACCATATACCTACATTGGCCATGTGAATCACATCACTGTAGATGTTTTTTCGAACACAAATCTAATGATACACAAATTGGCTCTATATTCACTGCTTAGAAAATGGGACATCCGATTTGGTCTTTTTGACCTAGCAATGACCATCCCAATAAATGGCAAGACTAATGATCCTCCGAGAACTTAACGATTCTTAAACTCAATCGAACCCTCTGAAAGGGATACCTCCTATCATCCCACTCGACATTACTGTTGAGATTCAGATACTCAGATGGGTACTGAGAATGTTCCTCAATTCTAGACATTCAGGACAAACTAACAAGCCCCCATCAGCAGGTTGACAAAAATATCTAGAATGACAACGTGGAACCTACAGACAGGTACAAATCTTATTGAAGAATAAGGGGAGACAGCAGTCACGGCCACTGCTGAATTCAGGGCTGAGAAAAAGCCCCTTCTGATCCTCACTGATATTGGATTTAATCCCGCTAATACTTCAGGGCTGATGTCTGTTACTCACCTATTTTCTCATGTAGTTTTATCAAGCCCCCACACTTCTGTCAGTTTAGTAATTCTCTACACTAGGATGCTACCTCATATTCTTTGTGGCACTACTCCACGAGCAGAATGTCTATGGATCCCCAACTTTTGTGCATTCCGTTTTTTCTGCCACCCCCTCGAAACAGATGCTCTCCGACTATCATGGGCGGTACAGAGGGTTAGTCCTTCAGCTTTTTCCTTGATGGTCCAAGGTAAAGGTGACCCCCTCTGGAAGCCGCACTATATTGTCGAGATGAAATATTGGATACAGAGAGGATGCCCCGTGGAAAGTAGTGGCAAACAACATCAAGAGGAAAAAGCCCACAGGCACAAACACCCTCCAAGGTGCTGGTTCCCAATTGTAGGACAGTTCTTGCAAGGGTGAAGTTTTGGATACAGGACAGGACAGTAGAAGAGAAGAAGCTGGAGCAGAGCATGTAATGAAGCATTACACGAGCTGAAGTTAAAGCAGGAGCTGGAGACAGGGCATGCGCTAGAGCTAGACAGAAAAATTGTGGTAAACTAGTGGATTGATCAGAGGCTCTATATAGTGGTAGAACTGGAAGAAACTAGTCTCTAAACAGCAGCCACATGACGGGCAAAGGCTGGCAGTAGGGACACTTACTGGAATGGCATTGATTTCTGAGAACCATCTTGGAATGGAGTCTCCCTAAAGAATAATTGGACTAACGTTTCCCGATTACAACTCTGCCCACTGCGGGTCCAGAACCTTAACACCATCCTTCTTTTAGTCTATACCTGTAGAACGGGAGAGGGGCACAGGTGGTACAGCAGAAGGAACATCTCATCTGTTTAAGCTTTGACAGCGCTCAGTAACAGCAGTGACATTTATTCTCCTAATAAATTCTCGCTTCCACGAGATCTTCTTAGTTCACTGCTAAACCTCTCTCACATTTTACCCCGCAGGACCTGCTGCATCTGGTTTTAGGCATACTGTACCATTGTTATTTTATGCTATGTGTCTCTTACTCATCAGGGTAAATCGCCTGGCAGAGTTTAAAGGTGATAAGAAGGAAACCTCATCAAATTATATCCTTTCAAAAACATTGAAAGCGATGTTACATAGTTACTGGAGTAAAGTCAGATTGGTTATAGCTTTGAAATAAAAAAGCAGAGTGTTCCATATTTTTAGGGCCAGAACCAAAAAACTAAATGTTTCTGCCTCGAATTCAAGCCAGCCTAAAGCAGGAGAGTGCCAAAGACTAGGGCCTGGCTTCAAATTTCTGCTGGAGGTATTCTAAGTCAGCATTTCCAAACAATATTATGAGTTAATCATAAGACTTTAATTCTTTTTTTTAACAGGGAGCCCGATAAGTCCCTTCAGCCAATGTAGTGCTACGCAGCCAAAACACCTCACTAGCAAATATGTGCTCGAGACAGCTTACTACAAGCGCTAATTAAAGAATATTTGGACTACAATGACAGATTACGGCCTATCCTCTGACTAATCACTTTGGGTAGCGGGAAAAACCTACCTGAGGTTGGCAATAATGACACAGAGACAGAAGAGATCAAGAAAGACAGTTTTTCCTTAAAAGGTCTACTCCGGACTTGGCCAAAAATTATAACAGTAAGCCATTAAAGCCGGTAGTGCATGACGTTGAGGTAGCAAAATTTAGACTCAGTACTTGTAGGAAAGTCCTCCTTTTTGCCCTGGTCACCTCCAAACTTTTTATACAGATACTGGTCATTACTGACTCTTGGCTGTGCACTGGGTACTGCTTACCAGTCCCAGGGCCAATGCTCTGTGTAAAGTGGATATGCAAATTAGGCTAATTATAATTGACAATATTAACCTAACTATAAATCCCTAGTATATGGTAGGGCATGTAGGTTTAGGGACCCCAGCATAGGTAGTGCACCCATAAGTGCACTGCTGAGGTGCCCAGTGTCATTTTAAAGGCAGGCCTGCCTTGCGGGCTGCTTTTAAACTAAAGTTATATGCAAGTAAGACTTTGGAATTAAAAGTACTTCCAAAGTCTTAAACTATCTTGTTTTTACAAATAAGTCACCCCTAAGGTGTGCCCTAATTGCCCCTAGGGTTGGGTGCCATGTAACTATAAGCAGATACCTTATAAAAATTGTTTTTTAAGCCCTGGTGAGGTAAAATAGCCAAATTCGTTTTTCCCTCACTGTAGTGAATGGCCTCAATAGGCTAAAATGGGGAGACTTTATTTTAATTAACAAAGTCCTGTAAGTGCTAGATACATCAAGTCTGGTATCAAATTAATTGTTATAATAAACAATATAACAACTTACAATTGTTGGATTTAATATAACTAGTTCAGGTAGAGAGTTTTAAACTTTACCTGAAACGTCAGCTCTGTAGTACCCTTCTCTGATTGGCCAGCCTCTAGCAGCCTGGCCATGCTGCCTTGATGAGGTGTGAAGTGGCCTGGGTTGGACACAAAGATGTGCTTGGGGGAGGAGACCTACCTCAGCAGATGGGAAAGCAGGAAGGCTGCCAAATTGGTCTTCAAAGGCAGGGAAGGACATTTGGAGCAACCCAGCACCTCCCTCAGATCCTGCAACCCCAGACAATTAGCTGCCCTCTTAATTAGATTAGGAGAGGGCAGGCAAGGGGGGTGTTTAGGATTTGCAGCCACAGCAGTAGATGGGCTCAGCTAGATGTAACCTCCAAAAATCAGTTTCAGCCATGATGGATTTTTGAAGGATTTTGTTCCCTGGGAATTGATTTTTGCCACACTACGCAGGAAGTGGTCATGACGGGGGAAGGACCCTGCATCTGATTGGAGAACCAAGACCCCCTGTTTTTCACCCAGGGGCAAGGATAAATATGGCAGGGATGCACCCACACCTCAGATCCCTACAAGGAAGAACATCAGAAGAAGAAGGACTGCCCTGCTGGACCCCTGACCTGGACACTGCACTCTAAAGGACTGCACCACCTGCACCCTTGGGCTTCAGCACAAGAAGGACTTTGCCTGGCTTCAACTGGTTTAAGGAGGGACTCCCTGTTTGATATAGGTGAGAAATTGCTAACCAGAGTCCCCTGTACCAACTCCTAAAGAAACTGACCAGCTGACCACTGCCCACTGGCCAATTTGGAGTTTGAGCCAGGTGCATTCTGGGAGATGTAGTCTGCACCGTCAAGGAGCAACTCAGAGCTTCAGTAACCTTGGGTGAGCTGTGGACTCCTAAAAGACCTTAAAAGACCTTCTGGAAGAAGATCCAGAAATTTGAAGAACTTTTGGGAAAAAGCTCCATATAGGAGCCGACCCACCGCAGCAACTCTAACCGGCTTGCCTCAACCGCGACCTGGCCTGACTTGCAGGTTTGTCCCAGTGAAGAAAATCTCTGAAAAAGTGCTCAAGTCCAAACGTAGAAAGTTGACCAGGACCTCCCGCTCTGGGTGTCCGAAGAGGGCTTCAGGGACGTCGAATCAATATTCAATTTTGCCCCGGTCAAAGGATTTTCATCTCAAAAAGTCATCTAAGTCCAAACATAGAAATCTTCACCGAGGGCTCCCACTATGCAGGACCAAGGACGGGCTCCAGGAGGTTGGATCGGACTGGCGACTTTGTCCCGCTGAAGAAAATCCTCAATAAAACTACTAAGTCCGAAGGTAAACTTTTGACTGAGGGCTCTCGCTTGCTGTAGCCGAGCAGGATTCCATCACGGTCGGCCTTAAACTTTGACTTTACCTCGGTCAAGGTGCGACAAGATAACAAGATTGGCGCTATTCATTTCTATGCACTAAAAATACACTAAGGTGGTCATTCCGAGTTTGGTGGGCTGTACCGAAGACTGCAGTGCAAGCGGCTGCCGAAAGACCGCCAGAGATGGCAGTCTGAAGACTGCCGCATTACGAGTCACCCACACAACACCACCCAAAAAATGACACCGTCAGCCTAAACGGCAGCGTGAAGGAGGGTGCTGCACCACCAGCACTGCCACGCGAGAACATTCCGCCCACCAAATAACAAATCACAAATCAGTACTGCGGTCCCAAAACGGAGGCAATCCCATTGGTGGTCTGAGCCGCCGCAGGAAAAAAAGGCACCACCACCAGGGCACTGCACCACATTGGACAATACCATTACCCCACACCTGAGACACTTATACACACCTGTCCACAGCACTACAAATTACCCCCCCACACATACCCAGAACCCTTTGCAACCAGAAACTTTGACAGAGCGAGGCAAGAGCACACTGAAAGGAGGCACTGCTCCTAGATATCAGAGGCACCATCACACTGAACACACAACACACCACTGCACACAAACACCACAGAACCCAAGCATATGCCACTACCTAAACTCATACCAACAAACAGCACACCCAGCATCCCTGCACAACATACATACACCCCCACCCACAACCCAACCACCATGGCACCACCAAAAAACCCACGTTTCACAGACTAGGAGCTGAGGGTCATGGTTGACAAAATCGTCAGAGTTTAGCTGAAACTGTCTGGAGCACAGGTCCAGGAGACATCCACTGCCCGAAGAATGACTTATGGCAGAGGATAGTCATGGGGAACCATCCACGAACAAGGGAGAACATTAGGAAGAGGTGGAATGTTCTTAGGGGGAAGGTACGGGCCATGGATTCCAGGCACCAAATCGCCATCATGAGGACTGGTGATGGGCCCCCACTGCCTCCCCCAGAATTGTCATTGTGGGAGGAGTAGGTCCTGAACATTCTACATCCAAAAGGGCTGACGGGAATACCTAGTGGACTGGACACTGGTAAGTCAACTACACTCCCGGCCAACATGTTCCCGTGCACAGCATGTACCCACACCACCCTAATGTGAACAAGCCCACCATGGACCCAATACCTAACCTTGAATGCCACAGCTCCCTACATACGCCATTCCCTCACAGGCCCACCCAAGTGCATGGATACCCCACAAGTACCACAACTACCACAATACAATATTCCCTATCCGTGCATGACTGCTACATCCCCTTCACATCCCTGCAATTGCACATTAAACCATGTTACTTCCTATCACCAATAAGTATATGGAATGCACACCAGAATATGACAATGACAGCAGCAAGACAAACACTACCTATTCCCCAAAATAGGCCCATTGCAACATTCCACTGATGGTAACACAAGCAGTGGACTAGTAACTGTCAATGACCTTACTGCCCTGCAGATCCAGTCAATGATGGAATACAACCATGTGTGTTGCTGCTACAATACCATCATCTGACACAATACCTCTCAATCCACAGGTCTCCCAAGTACTGGCACACAGCAGAGGAGGCCAGTGACAGAAAACACAGGCCCGGAAGCAGGTCCAATAGGGGAGGACTCCCTTGGAAGCCTGTATATGGACGACAGACCTGGCCCAACAGGGATGAGTGGTCAGTCCACCACCACCAGCCTCACCCTGCCCACAACTGAAACCACCTCCCCTGTGGCAGCCAATGCACAGCACAGCCCACCTTCCAATACCTGTGTCACTGTCCTTGCTTCCCAGTCAATTTTGGGATTGTGTAACTGAAGCCAGGTATCCCCAAAATGGCTCCAAATACTGGGATATCTATGAGGTCAAACTGAATTGGTTGTGTATGGTTGTTTGCACAAAGTATGGACAAGGGTGTTGTTTGATAAACAATAAGCCTGGAGGACAATTCTGAGCCATCCACGGCTCTGGCTGGTTCAGGTGCATCGTTTCTGACAGTTGTAATATTTAGGGTTTTAGCCAAACCCAAGTCTAAAAAGTTTCCGGTAGCCCCAGAGTCAAGCAATATGGGAATGACTTTATGAACCTGAGGGGACAACACTAACGTCACAATAAGAGTTAGATGTCAAAGTACTGGACTGGTGGTATTAGCCAGAAGATGTGAGACCATATTGAAAGAAGAGCTCAATAAAATGGTCTCAGAAGTTATAGAGCCAGTTAGTTTTCCGCCTGGTCAGGAAGAGAGAATTCAGGCCCTGTTATTGCTCCAATGGCTTTCTTTGGAGCAGTGGGCTTGTTAGGACATTCCTGAGCAAAATGCCCTGCCTTACTGCAGTATAAACACAGTTTACATTTTTTCCTACGTTCCTTCTCTTCCTTAGATAGTGGGCCCTCGTACACTGCCAATTTGCATGGTATAAGGAAATGCCTCCTTGGCATGGTTACCCCCTGACTTTTTGCCTTTGCTGATGCCAAGTTATGATTTGAAAGTGTGCTGAGGCCTGCTAACCAGGCCCCAGCACAAGTGTTCTTTCCCTAAACTGTACCTTTGTCTCCACAATTGGCACAACCCTGGCACCCAGGTAAGACCTTTGTAAGTGGTACCCCTGGTGCCAAGGGCCCTGATGCCAGGGAAGGTCTCTAAGGGCTGCAGCATGTCTTATGCCACCCTAGGGACCCCTCACTCAGCACAGACACACTGCTTGCCAGCTTGTGTGTGCTGGTCGGGAGAAAATGACTAAGTCGACATGGCACTCCCCTCAGGGTGCCATGCCAACCTCACACTGCCTATGGCATACGTATGTCACCCCTCTAGCAGGCCTTACAGCCCTAAGGCAGGGTGCACTATACCACAGGTGAGGGCATAGGTGCATGAGCACTATGCCCCTACAGTGTCTAAGCAAAACCTTAGACATTGTAAGTGCAGGGTAGCCATAACAGTATATGGTCTGGGAGTCTGTCAAACACGAACTCCACAGCACCATAATGGCTATACTGAAAACTGTGAAGTTTAGTATCAGACTTCTCAGCACAATAAATGCACACTGATGCCAGTGTGCACTTTATTGTAAAAATACACCCAGAGGGCATCTTAGATATGCCCCCTGAAAACATACCGACTTCCAGTGTGGGCTGACTAGTTTTGCCAGCCTGCCACACACCAGACATGTTGCTGGCCACATGGGGAGAGTGCTTTTGTCACTCTGTGGCCA
Source organism: Pleurodeles waltl (assembly GCF_031143425.1). NCBI lineage: Eukaryota > Metazoa > Chordata > Amphibia > Caudata > Salamandridae > Pleurodeles > Pleurodeles waltl. Next base: position 415,710,855 of record NC_090445.1, on the reverse strand, counting down.
GTAACAAAGCCTGTAGTGGTTGGAGGTGCTTCACACCTCCCCCTGCAGGAACTGTAACACCTGGCGGTGAGCCTCAAAGGCTCACCCCCTTTGTTACAGCGCCAAGGGCATCCCAGCTAGTGGAGATGCCCGCCCCTCCGGCCACTGCCCCCACTTTTGAGATAGATAATGAGAAAAACAAGGAGGAGCCACTGGCCAGTCAGGACAACCCCTAAGGGGTCCTGAGCTGAGGTGACTCTGACTTTTAGAAATCCTCCATCTTGCAGATGAAGGATTCCCCCAATAGGATTAGGGATGTGCCCCCCTCCCCCCAGGGAGGAGGCACAAAGAGGGTGTAGCCACCCTCAGGGATAGTAGCCATTGGCTACTATCCTCCCACACCTAAACACACCCCTAAATTGAGTATATATGGGCTCCCAGAACCGAGGAAGATAGATTCCTGCAACCTGAAGATGAAGAAGGACTGCTGACCTGAAGCCCTGCAGAGAAGACGGAGACACCAACTGCTTTGGCCCCAGCCCTACCGGCCTGTCTCCCCACTTCAAGAAAAACTGCAACAGTGACGCATCCTCCAGGGTCCGGTGACTTCTGAAGCCTCAGAGGACTACCACGCATCTAAAAGGACCAAGAAACTCCTGAGGACAGCGGCCCTGTTCAACTAAACTGCAACTTTCCAACAAAGAAGCAACTTTTAAAGACCACACGTTTCCTGCCGGAAGCGTGAGACTTTCCACTCTGCACCCAACACCCCCGGCTCGACCTGCGGAAAACTAACACCACAGGGAGGACTCCCTGGCGACTGCGAGCCCGTGAGTAGCCAGAGTTGACCCCCCCGGAGCACCCACAGCGACGCCATCAGAGGGAATCCAAAGGCTCCCCCCGACCGCGACTGCCTGCTTCAAGGTACCCGACACCTGGAAAACACAGTGCACCCGCAGCCCCCAGGACCTGAAGGAACCGAACTCCAGTGCAGGAGCGACCCCCAGGCGACCATCTTCATAACCCAGGTGGTGGCTACCCCGAGGAGCCCCCCCTGTGCCTGCCTGCATCGCTGAAGAGACCCCCGGGTCTCCCCATTGATTCCTATGGAAAACCCTCTGCCTGTTTGCACGATGCACCCGGCCGCCCCTGTGGCGCTGAGGGTGTACTTTCTGTGCCTACTTGTGTCCCCCCCGGTTCCCTACAAAACCCCCCTGGTCTGCCCTCCAAAGTCGCAGGTACTTACCTGCTGGCAGACTGGAACCGGGGCACCCCTATTTCCATTGAAGCCTATGTGTTTTGGGCACCACTTTGACCTCTGCACCTGACCGGCCCTGAGCTGCTTTTGTGGTAACTTTGGGGTTGCCTTGAACCCCCAACAGTGGGCTACCTTGGACCCAACTTTGAACCCTGTAAGTGTTTTACTTACCTGTGAACTTAACATTTACTTACCTCCCCCAGGAGCTGTTGATTTTTGCACTGTGTCCACTTTTAAAATAGCTTATTGCCATTTTTGCCAAAACTGTACATGCTATTGTGATTATTCAAAGTTCCTAAAATACCTGAGTGAAATACCTTTTATTTAAAGTATTGTTTGTAAATCTTGAACCTGTGGTTCTTAAAATAAACTAAGAAAATATATTTTATATATTATGCTCAAAACTGAGAAAAAGGAGTCTACCATTCCCACTCATGATACACCTGAGCCCATGTGTAGGAAGTTGGCTCTCAAAGTAAGAAATAGTGTGCACAGAGTCCAAGGGTTCCCCTTAGAGGTAAGACAGTGGCAAAAAGAGATAATTCTTTTTTTTTTTGATAAAGAGATTTTATTAAATTTTGCATAGAACAAATATAAATACAGTACAACATAAAGCCAACGGGCCTCAAAACAATAATGGTCCAGTCCTCGGTCCCTGCCGCTTTCATTACTAATGTTACTCACCCTCCCCTCTTAAAGGCCCGCTACATCCTCCCATTTCCCCCATATCTTCTTGTGTTTGTGTAAGCAACCTCTGACCTCGTACACAAGTTTCTCTCGCTGCGCACACCAATCCACTCCCCGTCTCCACTTATCCAGTGCCGGAGCCACCCTGGCCTTCCAGTCTGCCATTATGTCCCTTTTGGCCACCAGACATGCCACCCCTAAGAAGGACCGATCTGCTCTTTGTAGCTCTGTATCTCCCATCACCCCGAGAAGTAGGACCTCTTTACCTCCTTCTGTAGGGTCTCAGATATCTCTTGCACCACCTTTTCCCAATAGGCCACTATAATCGGGCATGTCCATACCATGTGGTAGAAATCCGCTGTATGATACCTGCAGCGGGGGCATTCCGCTGTGGGGCGGAGGCCTGCCTTATGTAACATAGCGGGTGTGAGGTATGCGGCGTGAAGGAAATAGGATTGTATTAAACGGAAGCGTGTGGCCATTGTCAGGGAGCGTGGGGCCATTAGTGCTTCTGTCCAGTCCGCCTCCTCCATGGGTCCCACCCAACTCTCCCACCTATGGCGAAGTTCTCTCAGGGGTCCCCCAGTGGCGGTGATTAAGGTGCGGTAAATCTGAGAAACCCCTCCCCTTCCCAGAACTCCCATCAGTGCCTTGGCTTCCATGGGGCTGTGCTCGGGTATGCTGTCTCCTGTCTGTAGGAGGACTAGTAGGGCATGACGTAGTTGGAGATATCGGTGAAATTGTGTTTTATTTAAGGAATATTGTTTCTGGAGGTCTTGAAAAGATCGTATATGTGTCCCTCTCCAAATATCTCCCAGTGTGGAGATCCCTATGGTGTCCCATTTCTGGAAGCCCTCCAGACCTGCTACATGTATCAGCTGCTTCCCCTGCCATAGCGGGGTTTGTTGGGTTAGGCGTCCCCACCACCCCGTCACTTTCTGGGCTGTACGCCAACCCAGAAGTACCATTTTGGTCACATCTGGAGTATCCCGGGGTATCGGGCTCCCGTAGAGCCTGTCAAGGATCTGTGGGTAGCCCATCGTCTGCAATTCTAGCTGATATGCGGGGTCTGTCCATCCACCTCCCATCCAGTCATTAATTACAAGTATGCGCATCGCTAGATAATAGTATTGAATATTCGACATACCCAGTCCACCCTCATAAACATCCCTCTGACAGGTTTTTAGCGACAGTCTTGTACGTGAGCCACTCCATATGAATTGGCGTGCTAAAGAGTCCATCTCCCTGAACCATCTCACGGGGAAGGGATGTGGAAAATTCTGCAGGAGGTATAAGAGCCTGGGAAGGATCATCATCTTGTACAGCGCTATTCTACCAAGTAGATTCAGGGGGAGGGTCCTCCAGCGCAGAAGGTCAGTTTTGATTTTCTTTGAAAGCGGCGTGACATTGAGTTCCCACGCTAGCTCAGGGAGAAGTGAGATATGTATCCCGAGATATTTAAAGCTGTTTCTTCGTATCGGGATATTCCGTTGCCAATCTATACATTCGTGCGAGCGATGAAGGGGGATCAGTAAAGATTTGGCAGGGTTCAGGGTCAGCCCTGAGGCTTCCGCGAAAAGTCTAAGGATCTCTAGAACGCGTGGGCCGCTTTTGGATGGATTGGAGATATACAGGAGCACATCATCTGCGTACAAAGCTACCCTGTCTTCCGAGCCAGAGGGCCAGTGCCAGCCCTCGATCAGTGGGTCGCCTCTCATTAGTATCGCCAGTGGCTCTATCACTAGTGCGAAGAGCAGGGGAGATAACGGGCATCCCTGTCGAGTCCCACGACCAATGGGGATTGGGTCGGAGACTACTCCGTTCACCCTGATTCGAGCCGTCGGATTAGAGTATAGGAGTTTCACCAGTCCCCGGAATTCAGGTCAGACCCAGTTTTTATATAAGACTTGATTGAGGAAGGACCAGTCTACCGTATCAAAGGCTTTTTCGAAGTCGAGTAAAAGCAGTGCCAACTGCGTATGCGATAGCACTTTGCGGTGCGCCAAAGCAAGGTGTAATCGTCTGATGCAGTGCCTTGTGCTACGAGTGGGCATAAAACCACACTGGTCAGGGTGCACCAGCGTGGGCATTACCTCCCTCAGTCTGGAAGCAAGGATCGAAGAGAGTACCTTGACTTCCACATTTAGGAGCGAGATAGGCCGGTACGCTGAACATTGTCGCGATGGGGGTTGAGTTTTGGGGATCACCACAATAGTGGCTTGATCAATCTCTGTTGGGAAGCGGCCTTGATTTTCCGCTTCTTCGTACATGCTGAGCAGGTGGGGACCCAGAATATCGCTACATTTACTATAAAATTCCGCTGGAAAGCCGTCGGGACCTGGTGTTTTGCCTGATGCCAGTCCCGATATTGCGCTGCAGACTTCCTCAAGACCGATGGCCTCGTCCAGTCTGTCTCTCGCCTCTGGAGTTACCCCGGGAAGGGTAATCTCATTTAGTAGGGGGGACTCTCTCTCAACAGCAGGGCGTGGATGCCTGGCGTATAGACGGGTGTAGTAAGAGGCGAAGCTATGTGCGATTCCCACTGCTGTTTTGACAAGGGTGCCTGAGTCATCTAAGATCTCCGGTATAATACTGTTAGCCATGGGACGGGTGGCCAGCCAATGCAGTAGTTTCCCGTTTTATCCCCCCATCCATAAATTCGGCTTGCTGAGGCTCTCCACATGTGCTTGGCCGAATCTAGCATTATATGTTTAATATCTTCTCTTACCCTGGCCAGTTTCCTCATGTTCGTGGCCGATGCCAAGTTTATATGTTGGCATTCGAGTCTCCGGGCCTTGTTCTCTAGCTCGGTGATTTGGGAATTATGATCTCGTTCACGGGACCGGAGAATGCTTCTGGCATGTCCTCTAATAGTGGCCTTGCAAGCAGCCCATAGCATTCCTGGGGATCGAACCGAGCCTACATTTAATTCGAAATATTGGTTGAGGTGCAACCTGATCTCTTGGGTGTATTCTGTATCTTGTAAGTGCCACGCGTTCAAGCGCCACATAGGCCGTCTGGTAGGGTCTGCTCTACCCAGCCGGATCCGTATTGGCGCATGATCGGAGACCCCCCGTGGAAGAATCTCAGCCCCTGCTACTTTTAAGAAATCTAGGGCGGGCATAAACACCAGGTCTATTCTGGATTGCGTCTGGTGGGCTGCCGAGGTATGTGTGTACTGGCGCTCCCTGGGATGCCAGGTGCGCCACACCTCACACAAGCCCAGGCTTTCCGCCCAACTACTTAGGGCTGAGGCCCGCTTGGATCTATGTATGGTAGCTTCCCCAGAGATGTCCAGCCTTGGGTCAAGGACCGCGTTAAAGTCGCCTCCCAGCAGGGTAGTTCCCTGGGGTAATCCTGAGGTTACTCGGTGGAGCGAAAGTAAGAAGGAGTTGTGATTTGCTGGGGGCGCGTAAGCGCACACCAAGTTTAGCGGTTGTCCGTGAAGAGTCCCCGTGACCACCATGAATCTACCTTGTGAGTCAGATTGCGTGGAAGAGATTACCATGGGCAGAGATCGGTGGAGCAGAATGGCCACTCCTCTACAGCCTCTGGAAAACCCTGCGTGATATACCCTATCGTATCCTCCTCTCGCAAGCATAGGGCATCTGGACCCAAGAAGATGGGTCTCTTGTAGTAAAACTATTGCGGGGGAATACCTGCGGAGGGTGTTAAATACTGCCGATCTTTTGATCTTGTCTAACAGGCCGTTTACATTCCAGGAGAGGACCTGGGTTACTGAGGGCCAAGCGTGAGGTATGACACTGTTGGGCATGTTTGGATGTGCGGGAGCAAGCCCAGGGATGACCGTTTTGGACATGACCATAAAATTTTAAATCTACAAACCAGGCTAACCAACTTGTCGCCTCCTAAACCTAACTTAAACTTCCCGTCCCCCCTAAACTCCCCCCCTCCCCATACTCCCCCCCCGGAAGCATCTGTCGCCCATGTGTACCCAACCAAAACCAGACAGCCAGTAAAACTGTCCTTGGGGTGGAGTGGTGGACCCCTCCTTTCTTTCGGATCAGTTGCAATTAGTAGTCACAAAACAAGCGTTCCACACCATACTCTAGAAAGCCCCCGGAGACATCAATGTTAATCTCTCTAGGGGTCGCCTGAGAGGGTCAGACGAGGCCCGAATCCCCTTACGCCTCACACAGGGGTCCCACATCTCCTGTCAGCCGAGTACAGGAGACTGACTCAATCGCCCATCCTCGGCGGGTTGGGACGGTGTCTGGGACCCCGGAAGAGTCTCAGTGTTAGATTTAGCATGAGGACCGGAGTCCCGGGCTGCTTCGTCCTCTGCAGGAGCGATCGTGTCTTTCTGTCTGCCTCTCCGGGATCTGGTGCGCCGTCTGCTCCTCCGGGGCCCCTCCGATGGCGAGGGCCCGACATATGGGGTGCTTCCAGCGGTCCCGGGGGGACCCTTTCGGGCTCCAATGCCCTCCTCCGTCAGCCAGTCCCAAGCTTCCTCCGGGGAATCAAAAAAGTAAGCTTTCCCAGCCATGAGGACTTTGAGGCGAGCGGGGAAAAGGAGCATGTACGAGAGCTGCATTGCCCTTAGTTTTTGCTTAACCTGTTCGTACGACCTACGGCGGGTCTGGACTTCTCTGGTGTAGTCCGGGAAAATTAGGATTTTGTGGTTTTCCCACTGCGTACCATCTTGCCGCCTCGCTTCCCTGAGGATATGGTCTCTGTCCTTAAAGTTAAGGAATTGCGCGATCATCGGGCGCTTCGGACCGCCCGGAGGTGGGCGAGGCGCGAGCGCCCTGTGGGCTCTTTCAATTGCAAACAAGGGCGAGAGGGATTGGTCAGGCATCCAAGATTTGATCCACGTCTCCAGGAATTCGGCGGCCTTATCCTCCTCTATGCCCTCCGGGAAACCTATGAAGCGTAGGTTGTTGCGCCTGGCCCGGTTTTCAGCATCTTCTGCACGACGGTGAAGCTCGCCGGTTCGGGACTGCAGCTGGGCTACTTTGGCTTTGAGGTCGGACAAATCGGTTTCGGTTTGGGAGACTCGGGTTTCCACTTCCGTAATTCGGGTTACAGCATTTCGAAGGTCCTGTCTGATGAGGCCCACGTCCACTCGCACCTCACCGATTTTCGTTTCCACGGCTATTTGCGATGATTGAATAGCTTGGAGAATGGCACTCACCCCATCAGGGTTTGAACCCCCTCCAGCCACTTCTCCCCCTCCTCGTTGGTCCGTTGCAGTCGTGAACTGGTCGATTTTTTGTTGGGAGGGCGGAGGTTGTTTGTTCGTTTTATCCTTCCCCATCGTGGCACTTGAGGCGGGTGTCAGGTGGGCCACCCCTTTCTTAACGCGGTTTCAAGCCTGAGAATTTAGTGCGTTGTTAAGTACCATGGACTGTGGGGGGTTCGCTGTGTCTGATCACGTAAGGACGGCCGGCGATGATACCGTTGGCCCCTTCTTTTCATCTCCCTTCCTCGCTCTCTCCACCAGTTGGGGGGGACCCGGCCGAGACCCAGACCCAGGTCTCTCCACCTTAAGGGCTCTGCGCCTCCATTGTAGGCCTCGCGCCGTCGCGATCGCGCTCTCGATCTCTCGGGTCGTTCCGACCAGGGTCTAAAGTCAACCAAGCACGACCCGGAACCCAGGATATCCACTTGCCTCAAGGTGTTGCCTTCCACCGCTCAGCTCGCAGTCCAGATGTTGCCGCAGTCCAGCTCGCTCGATTCACTTCCCTGCCCCCCCGGGGCACCCCTCTGCTTTTCAGCCGGGTCCTGGTCCTCAGCACGCCATCAAATGTAAATTCTCCCCAGCAGGGGGATCCCGGGGGCCAGGGCCTCCGCCACGGCCCCAGCCCGGCACCGCAAGCCGCCCAGGCGGTCAGGGAGGGCTCCCGGTCCTCCGGGTCACACTCGCGCCTCTCACGCCGGCGCGGCACCGCTCACCCCGCGTCCCCCTCTACGACAGGAGGGGGGGGGGCGCCGGCGCCCCCGCGGCAGGGATCCATCCCCGGGGCGCGCCCCAGCCCCCACCGGGCCTCTCGCCTCCAAATTTAAATTCCCCCCAGCAGGAGGATCTCGGGGGGCCGGGGCCTCCGCCACGGCCCCAGCCCAGCACCGCAAGCCGCCCAGGCGGTCAGGGAGGGCTCCCGGTCCCCCGGGTCACACTCGCTCTTCGCTCACCCCGCGCCCTCCTCCACCCGCGGGGCGCGCCCCAGCTCTCACCAGGCCTCTCGCCGCCCCTCGACCCGCGGCAGACGACTTCGTCGGGGCCCCAAAGCCCACCTCAGATCCGCCGGGCACAACTCGCAGCAGCCGCCATCTTGAGCTCCTCTTCACGGGAGCATCCGGGTCATCGTATGAGGGTGAGCCGCCGGCTTTTCATCAATTCGTCCCGCCAGACTTCTCTACGGGTCCCCGGGACACCGGGGCACCATGTATAGCGCTTTCCGCTCCCTTGGACCACGGTAATTAAGGGCGGATGACGGAGGGGTCCAGAGCACTCTCAAAGTGCGACCGCCATCTTGACGCCCGAAGCCACGCCCCCCAAAAGAGATAATTCTAATGCTTTATTTTGTGGCAGTGTGGTCGAGCAGTAGGCTTATCAGAGGGTAGTGTTAAGCATTTGTTGTACACACACAGGCAATAAATAAGGAACACACACTCAAAGACAATTCCAGGCCAATAGGTTTTTATATAGAAAAATATATTTTCTCAGTTTATTTTAAGAACCACAGGTTCAAGATTTACAAGTAATACTTCAAATGAAAGGTATTTCACTCGGGTATCATAGGAACTTTGAATCAACACAATATCATGTACAGTTTTAGCAAAAATGGCAATAAGCTATTTTAAAACTAGACAATGCAATTTTCAACAGTTCCTGGGGGAGTTAAGTTTTGGTTAGTTTTTGCAGGTAAGTAAGACACTTACAGGGTTCAAAGTAGCCCACCGTAGGGGTTCAGGGCAACCCCAAAGTTACCACACCAGCAGCCCAGGACCAGTCAGGTGCAGAGGTCAAAGTGGTGCCCAAAACGCATAGACTTCAATGGAGAAGGGGGTGCCCCGGTTCAAGTCTGCCAGCAGGTAAGTACCCGCGACTTCGGAGGGCAGACCAGGGGGGTTTTGGGTCCAGGCGGTGGAGTCTCTCCTCCTCATGGGAAGGATGTGAGGTGCGTAGAAGGTAGGCAAAGTGATGGACTGGCCTACATGAAACGGTGTAACCACCTTAGGAAGGAGGGCAGCTCTAGTGCGTAAGACCACTTTGTCGGGGTGTACGGACATGTACGGAGGCTTTGAAGAAAGGGCCTGAAGCTCACTCACCCTGCGAGCAGAGGTGATAGCAATAAGAAAGACGGTTTTGAATGTGAGAAGCCGTAAGGGACAATTATGCATAGGCTCAAAGGGAGTACACATCAAGAAAGTAAGCACAAGATTAAGATCCCACTGAGGCATGAAGAACGGAGTGGGAGGAAATAAGTGGGTGAGCCCCTTTAAGAACCTGCTTACAAGAGGAGATTTAAAGATTGAGGGCTGATCAGGAAGCCTAAGAAAGGCGGAAATGGCAGACAGATACCCCTGCTAAGGAAAGAATGAATAGAAGAACCTCTGAAAGAGGGGCAGATAGGGGGTTAACAGATTTGTTGGTGCACCATGCCACAAATGTATTCCAACAACAGGCGTATACAGTTTTAGTCGAGGGACGCCTGGCTGCCAAGATAACATTGCAGACTTAGGGTGGAAGGGCAAATGCCGCTTAATCTCCACGCATGAAGGCGGAAGTTGGACAGGTTCGGGTGGAGGACCGTCTCCTGCTGCTGCGACAGAAGATCCGCCCGAAGAGGCAGTCTGAGTGGAGGATCGATGGACATGCTCAGTAACTCAGGATACCACACTCTTCGAGCCCAGTCCGGAGTCACCAAGATAACTTGGGCCCGCTCATGATCTTCTTGAGAATTCTGGGCAGAAGAGGGATAGGCGGGAAGGTGTAAAGGAGGCCGGAGTTCCACTCAAGACGAAAAGCTTCTCCGAGCTAGTGCCGCCTTGGAAATTCCAACGCGCAAAATAGCTGACATTGCGCGTTCTCTGCGGAGGCGAACAGATCTAACCAAGGCTCTCCCCACATGAGAAAGAGACCTTGTGCCACCTCCGGATGGAGACGCCATTCGTGATCGACAGTGCGTCGGCTGCTGAGTTCATCTGCTCTGGCGTTGAGAGAGCCCGCCAGATGTTGAACCATCAGGCTAATGCCCTGATGTTTCAGCCATGTCCAGAGGCGTAGTGCCTCCTGACATAGGGTCCAGGACCCTACCCCGCCTTGTTTGTTGGAGTACCACATGGCGGTAGTGTTGTCCGTGAACACCTGCATCGCTTTCCCTTTGAGAGAGGGAAGGAATGCTTTCAATGCAAGTCTGATTGCTCGGAGCTCCAGCATGTTTATGTGGAGTCCCGTCTCCGCCGGAGACCAAAGGCCTTTGATCTCCGCCTCCCCCATGTGGCTGCCCCAACCCAGAAGCGACGCATCTGTCACTACTGAGAGATCTGGTTGGGGAAGGGAGAGGGATCTGCCAGTGACCCAATTGGGATTCGAAAGCCACCACTGCCGGTCTTTCACAGTCCTGTCCGAGATCTGGACCATGTCTGAGAGATTCCCCTGATGCTGCGCCCACTGGAACTTCAAGTCCCACTGCAGAGCACGCATATGCCACCTGGCATGTGTTTTCTAGCAGGATGCAGGAGGCCAAGAGGCCCAGCAGCCTCAGAGTCTGTTTCACCGAAACCCAAGACCAAGGCTGAAAGATCAGAATCATAGCCTGAATGTCTTGGACTCGCTTTTGGGGAGGATAAGCCCGAAACCACACTGTGTCCAGAACTGCCCCAATGAAAGGGAGCGTCTGAGAGGGAGTCAGGTGTGACTTCCGCACGTTGATAGTGAACCCCAGCTGGTGCAGGAGGTTCGCCGTAGACTGGAGGTGTGAGACCACTGTCTAGGGCGAAAGTGCCTTCAACAGCCAGTTGTCTAGGTAGGGGAAGACTGAGAACCCTAACCTGGGCAGATGAGCTGCAACCACCGCCATCACTTTGTGAACACCTGAGGGGCGCTGGTAAGGCCAAAAGGGAGCACGGTAAATTGAAAGTGCTCGTGACCTACCACGAATCGTAGGTAACGTCTGTGGGAAGGCAGGATGGGGATGTGGAAATAAGCGTCCTGCAAGCCCAACCCTACCATCCAGTCTTCTGGGTCTCAGGCAGACAGAACCTGAGCCAGGGTGAGCATTTTTAACTTCTCCTTCTTGAGGAGGAAGTTCAGGTCCCGAAGATCTAGGATAGGGCGCAAGCCTTTGTCCTTCTTTGGTATCAGAAAGTAGTGCGGATTCGAAAGGGAGGGAGTAGCCCTTCCGAATTATTTGCAAAATCCACCCGTCCGTGGTGATATGTTCCCAGTGGGGCAGATTATGGCGGATTCTGCCTCCTACTGGGCGGGAGTGAGGGGACGGACTAGGAAGGTTTGGAGGATGCAGCGGGGCAGGGGTGGACTGGACAGACCTCTGGTTCCCTGTCCCACGACCTCGTGGGACTCCGCATCCCCGGCCACGCATAGGCTGTCCAGCGTGCATGGCCCAGTGGCTGGTTTGAGGACGCGACAGGGCGCCCCTTCCGTGGCCATGAAAGGGATGAAAAGCAGACTGTTGGGGGCGTGTGGCGGCAGAAAGGCCAAGGGACCGAGCCGTAGCCCTGGACTCCTAGAACCTCACTAAGGCCGAGTTCGCTTGGTCTCCGAAGAGACGGGTGCCATCAAAGGGCATGTCCATGAGTGACTGTTTGACATCCCCCGAAAAACCAGAAGTACGTAACCAGGCATGGCGCGCCTAAAGGCCACTGTCATAGCAACCGATCTGCCCAGAGAGTCGGTCGTATCCAGCCCACAACGAATTGTGAACTTTGCCGCGTCTCTCCCGTCTTTGACTGCTTGGGAGACAATAGCACTGGCCTCCTCCGGTATCTGCGGCAGGACTAGCGCAACCGTATCCCACAGGGAGTGGGAATAACGGCTCAAAAGGCATGCAATGTTCACGGACTGCAGTGCGAGGCTAGAGAAAAAAAAAAACTTCTTACCAAACTGTTGCAGCCTTTTAGATTCCCTATCCGGGGGTGTGGAAGGGAACGTGCCAGAAGAAGAGGAAGCCTGAATAGCAAGACTCTCAGGCGTAGGATGTTGGGACAGGAACTTCGGGTCGTTCGGCGCAGGCTGATGGCGGCAAGCAATCGTCCTGTTCACAGGAGCCCCTGTGTTGGGTTTGGACCACGTACCCAAAAGGACGTCAGTGAGGGCTTCATTAAATGGAAGAAGGGGTTCAGAAGTAGAAGCCCCAGGCTGAAGCACCTCCGTTAGGAGGTTAGACCTGACTTCGATAGTAGGTAGCTCAAGGCCAAGGACCTCAGCCGCCCTACTAACCACCATACCATAGGTAGCTCCCTCCACCGTAGCCACGGTAGGAGGAGCCAGCATGCCAGAGTCAGAAGAAGTATCAAGACCACTGGCTTCGCCCAAGTCCTGTGTCCAGTCCATAGTAGGGTCTTCCTGGTAATCATAGGGGTCCAGGGACCCCTCCAATTCCTCCCCATATTTGTACCCATTGGAAAATGGGTCAGAATCCGACCTCAGGCGAATAGGGGCCACTGAAGCCGAAGGCGGCTTCGGCAGATGCCGCTCTGACTCCGAGTCGTCGGGATGAGAATGGGGTCGACGTCGATAGTGGGCACTACCGACGTCGAGAGCGTCGCTGAACGACCCGGCGTCGGGGAAGGTCTCGACTGTGCGACAGGCGTCGGGGTGGATCCGCGCACGGATCCGGAGGCGACCTCGGTGGCCGGGGCCGAAGCCGCAAGTGCAGAACACGAAGGTCCCTCGGCCAAGCCCCTTGGGCCTGAAGGCGCCGTATCGGGGTCGGCAAGCCCAAAGATGAGGAGCATGGCCTCGTAAAACTCTGAGTTGGGCGGGGGTCGCTCCGGCTCTGGGATACTTGGGGAAGCGCGGAGCCCACCCAGGCGTAGGCTCTGAGGACGGAGGCCTACTTCGTTGACGCTCGTCCCGCGTCGGCCGAGTGACGGGGTGAAGTCGAAGAGCGATGGGACTTCTTCGACGACTTCTTTTTCTTACCATGACCCGACGATTTCGATGACAACGAGTGGTGGTGGCTCCACGACCAATCTTGAGACCTTCCTCTCGAGCGAGATCGGAACTTGCACGACCACGATCAGCAAAATAGCATGTACAGTTTTCACCAAAATGGCAATAAGCTATTTTAAAACTAGACAGTGCAATTTTCAACAGTTTCTGGGGGAGGTAAGTGTTTGTTAGTTTTGCAGGTAAGTAAACCACCTACAGGGTTCAAAGTTGGGTCCAAGGTAGCCCATCGTTGGGGGTTCAGGGCGACCCCAAAGTTACCACACCAGCAGCTCAGGGCCGGTCAGGTGCAGAGGTCAAAGTGGTGCCCAAAACGCATAGGCTTCAATGGAGAAGGGGGTGCCCCGGTTCCAGTCTGCCAGCAGGTAAGTACCCCCGTCTTCGGAGGGCAGACCAGGGGGGTTTTGTAGGGCACCTGGGGGGACACAGGTTAGCACAAAAAGTACACCCTCAGCGGCACAGGGGCGGCCGGGTGCAGAGTGAAAACAGGCGTCGGGTTTGCAATGGAGTTCAAGGGGAGACCCAGGGGTCTCTTCAGTAAAGCAGGCAGGCAAGGGGGGGGCTCCTCGGGGTACCCACCACCTGGGCAAGGGAGAGGACCACCTGGGGGTCGCTTCTGCACTGGAGGTCGGATCCTTGGTGTCCTGGGGGTTGCGGGTGAAGTGTCTTTACCAGGCGTCGGGTTCTTAGAAGCAGGCAGTCGCGGTCAGGGGGAGCCTCTGGATTCCCTCTGCAGGCGTCGCTGGGGGGGCCCAGGGGGGTCAACTCTGGCTACTCACAGGGTCGCAGTCGCCGGGGAGTCCTCCCTGTAGTGTTGTTTCTCCGAAGGTCGAGCCGGGGGCGTCAAGGGCAGAATGCAAAGTCTCACGCTTCCGGCAGGAAACGTGTGGTCTTTAAAAGTTGTTTCTTTGTTGCAAAGATGTTTCTTCTTTGGAGCAGAGCCACTGCCCTCCGGAGTTCTTGGTCCTTTAAGATGCAGGGTAGTCCTCTGAGGCTTCAGAGGTCGCTGGACCCTGGGGGACGCATTGCTGTTTCAGTTTTTCTTGAAGTGGGGAGACAGGCTGGTAGGGCTGGGGCCAAAGCAGTTGGAATATCCGTACTCTCTGTAGGGCTTTCAGGTCAGCAGTCCTTCGTCTTCAGGTTGCAGGAATCTAGTTTCCTAGGTTCTGGGAAGCCCCTAAATACTGAATTTAGGGGTGTGTTTAGGTCTGGGAGGGCAGTAGCCAATGGCTACTGTCCTTGAGGGTGGCTACACCCTCTTTGTGCCTCCTCCCTGAGGGGAGGAGGGCACATCCCTATTACTATTGGGGGAATCCTCCAAAATCAAGATGGAGGATTTCTAAAGGCAGGGGTCACCTCAGCTCAGGACACCGTAGGGGCTGTCCTGACTGGTGGGTGACTCCTCCTTGTTTTTCTCATTATCTCCCCTGGACTTGCCACCAAATGTGGGGGCTGTGTCCAGGGGGCGGGCATCTCCACTATTTGGAGTGCCCTGGGGCATTGTAACATGAAGCCTGAGCCTTTGAGGCTCACTGCTAGGCGTTACAGTTCTTGCAGGGGGGAGGTGTGAAGCACCTCCACCCAGAGCAGGCTTTTGTTTCTGTCCCCAGGCTCTCACCACATGGGGTCAGAAACTCGTCTCTCAGCAGCAGGCTGGCACAGACCCGTCAGTCCTGCACTGAACAAATGGGTAAAATACAGGGGGAATCTCTAAGATGCCCTCTGTGTGCATTTTTTAATAAATCCAACACTGGCATCAGTGTGGGTTTATTATTCTGAGAAGTTTGATACCAAACTTCCCAGTATTCAGTGTAGCCATTATGGAGCTGTGGAGTTCGTTTTCGACAGACTCCCAGACCATATACTCTTATGGCTACCCTGCACTTACAATGTCTAAGGTTTTGCTTAGACACTGTAGGGGCATAGTGCTCATGCACCTATGCCCTCACCTGTGGTATAGTGCACCCTGCCTTGGGGCTGTAAGGCCTGCTAGAGGGGTGACTTACCTATGCCACAGGCAGCGTGAGGTTGTCATGGCACCCTGAGGGGAGTGCCATGTCGACTTAGTAATTTTCTCCCCACCAGCACACACAATCTGGCAAGCAGTGTGTCTGTGCTGAGTGAAGGGTCCTTAGGGTGGCATAAGACATGCTGCAGCCCTTAGAGACCTTCCCTGGCATCAGGGCCCTTGGTACCAGGGGTACCAGTTACAAGGGACTTACCTGGGTGCCAGGGTTGTGCCAATTGTGGAGACAATGGTACATTTTAGGTGAAAGAACACTGGTGCTGGGGCCTGGTTAGCAGGGTCCAGCACACTTCTCAGTCAAGTCAGCATCGGTATCAGGCACAAAGTGGGGGGTAATTGCAACAGGGAGCCATTTCCTTACACCTCCTATTGCAAGACTGGCTCTGGAGAGACAGCTCCTAGCCATAGAAAGGGAAAGACAAGATATGGGCTTAGGTTCCATCAATGGTGGCAGCAACATAAATAGGGTCAGAGATTCTCCTGACATGTTGAAAATCCCTAAAGGGATTGTAACTAAATATGAAGATGGTGATGACATCACCAAATGGTTCACAGCTTTTGAGAGAGCTTGTGCAACCAGAAAAGTAAACAGATCTCACTGGGGTGCTCTCCTTTGGGAAATGTTCACTGGAAAGTGTAGGGATACACTCCTCACACTCTCTGGAAAAGATGCAGAATCCTATGACCTCATGAAGGCTACCCTGATTGAGGGCTTTGGATTCTCAACTGAGGAGTACAGGATTAGGTTCAGAGGGGCTCAAAAATCCTCGAGCCAGACCTGGGTTGATTTTGTTGACTTCTCAGTCAAAACACTGGATGGTTGGATTCATGGCAGTGGTGTAAATGATTATGATGGGCTGTACAATCTGTTTATGAAAGAACACCTGTTAAGTAATTGTTTCAATGATAAACTGCATCAGCATCTGGTAGACCTAGGACCAATTTCTTCCCAAGAATTGGGAAAGAAAGCGGACCATTGGGTCAAGACTAGGGTGACCAAGACTTCCACAGGGGGTGACCAAAAGAAAGGGGTCACAAAGACTCCCCAGGGGAAGAGTGTTGAGACATCCAAGGGAAAAAGTAAAGAGTATTCTACAGGGCCCCAAAAACCTGCTCAGGAGGGAGGGCCCAGAGCCTCTTCACAATCCAATTTTGGGTACAAGGGTAAAAACTTTGATCCCAAAAAGGCCTGGTGTCGTAGCTGTAATCAGCCAGGACACCAAACTGGAGACAAGGCCTGTCCCAAGAAAGGCTCCACTTCTAACTCTACTCCAGCTAACACTGGAATGGCCAGTCTCCAAGTGGGATCAATAGTGTGCCTAGAGCAAATCAGGGTCCACACTGAAGCTACACTAGTCTCTGAGGGTGGGGTGGCCCCCCAATATGCAAAAATACAGGCAGCAACTCTTAATTAACCCCTTCGCTGCCAGGCCTTTTCCCCCTCCTGTGCCTGGCCTTTTTTTGGCTATTTGGGGTAGTTTGCGCTTAGGCCCTCATAACGTTTTGTCCACATAAGCTAGCCAAGCCAAATTTGCATCCTTTTTTTCAACATCCTAGGAATTCTAGAGGTACTCAGACTTTGTGGGTTCCCCTGAAGGAAACCAAGAAATTAGCCAAAATACAGTGAAAATTTCATTTTTTTAAAAAAACAAATGGGAAAAAGTCGCTGCAGAAGAAGGCTTGTGTTTTTTTCCCTGAAAATGGCATCAACAAAGGGTCTGCAGTGCTACAATCACCAGCTTCCCAGCTTTCAGGAACAGGCAGACTTGAATCAGAAAACCCAATGTTTCAACACAAATTTGGCATTTTACTGGGACATTCCCCATTTTTGGCAGAAAAGGCCTTCCTAAAAAATGCCCCCCATTGGGAGCGACCCTTGCCCAAGGGGTCGCTCCCTTATGCCACTTTCAAAAAAAAAAAAAAAATCTCTGGTATCTAGTGGGCGTTTCAAAAGCCGGATTGCAAGCAATCCGGCTTTTGAAACGCTTGGAGAGACTTCAAAGGGAAGGAAATACATTTCCTTCCCTTTGAAGCCTCTCCGGGCCTCCCCCATGTGATCTAAAGAGAAATGCAAAGCATTTCTCTTTCGATCGCGCTGGATGCTGAGCTTCCAGCGCGATGGGGGAGGCCCTGTGACAAATCAGCGCGCGCTCGCACGCTGACGTCAAAGGGGGGGGGGGTCGGGGGTGGAAGGGCTTCCCCTTCCATCCCTACCTTGGGGGGGGGGGGGGGGGGGAGCACAAGGGGGGAGCTCTAGCGCTCCCCCCAGTTCCTGTGGCTTGGACGAGGTGACCTCATCCAAGGCACAGTACCGGTTAATGGGCAAAGTGTAGAAGGCCTGAGGGATACAGGTGCCAGTGTCACCATGGTGACAGAGAAACTGGTTTCCCCTGGTCAATACCTGGTTGAACAAACGTATCCAGTCACCAACGCTGACAATCAGACTAAAGTACATCCCATGGCTATGGTAACTTTAGAGTGGGGAGGGGTCAATGGCCTGAAACAGGTGGTGGTCTCCTCAAATATCCCTGTAGACTGTTTGCTTGGAAATGACCTGGAGTCCTCAGCATGGGCTGAGGTAGAACTCAAAACCCATGCAGCCATGCTGGGTATCCCTGAACTGGTGTGTGTCAAGACAAGGGCACAGTGCAAGGCACAGGGTGAAAAAGTGGTGTTGGAGCCTGAAAAAAGGACCCAACCCTCCAAGAGAAAAGGAAAGAAGACTGGGGAACCAGCTTCAACACAACAAGAGAAAAAGAACCTCTCTTCCCAGGAAGAAGTTCTGCCCTCTGAGGGAACTGAGCCCATGGAGTTAGAACCTTATCAGGTTGAAGTCTTAGGCCCAGGGGGACCCACAAGGGAACAGTTATGTAAGGTGAAAGAAACCTGTCCCTCTCTTGAAGGCCTTAGGCAGCAAGCTGCTGAAGAGACCAAAGGAAAGATCATTGGAACACAGAGTCTATTGGGAAGATGGACTCCTCTACACTGAGGCAAGAGATCCCAAACCTGGTGCCACTGGGAGAGTGGTAGTGCCACAGGAGTTTAGGGAGTTCATTCTAACCTTAGCTCATGATATTCCACTTGCTGGGCATTTGGGACAAACCAAGACTTGGGAAAGGTTAGTTAACCATTTCTATTGGCCCAACATGTCCCAGAAGGTAAAGGAGTTTTGTGTCTCTTGTGCCACCTGTCAAGCCAGTGGTAAGACAGGTGGACACCCAAAGGCCCCCCTCATTCCACTTCCAGTGGTGGGGGTCCCCTTTGAAAGAGTGGGTGTGGACATAATGGGTCCACTTGAACCTCCCACAGCCTCAGGGAACCAGTATATCCTAGTGGTAGTGGATCATGCCACTAGGTACCCTGAAGCAATTCCCCTTAGGTCCACTACTGCCCCTGCAGTAGCAAAAGCACTCATTGGTATCTTTACCAGAGTGGGATTTCCTAAGAATTCATTTGCTGAAATATAAAGAGTAAAAAATAGCTATCAAGAAAACCTTTGTATTTCCAAAATGGGCACAAGATAAGGTGTTGAGGAGCAGTGGTTATTTGCTCATCTCTGAATTCCGGGGTGCCCATACGAGCATGTGAATTACAGGGCATTTCTCAAATAGACGTCTTTTTTACACACTCTCTTATATTTGGAAGGAAAAAATGTAGAGAAAGACAAGGGGCAGTAACACTTGTTTTGCTATTCTATGTTCCCCCAAGTCTCCCAATAAAAATGATTCCTCACTTGTGTAGGTAGGTGTAGGAAGTTGCCTCTGTATGTACTATTTCAAAGTAAGAAATAGCATGCACAGAGTCCAAGGGTTCCCCTTAGAGGTAAGATAGTGGCAAAAAGAGATAATTCTAATGCTCTATTTTGTGGTAGTGTGGTCGAGCAGTAGGCTTATCAGAGGGTAGTGTTAAGCATTTGTTGTACACACACAGGCAATAAATGAGGAACACACACTCAATGAGAATTCCAGGCCAATAGGTTTTTATATAGAAAAATATATTTTCTTAGTTTATTTTAAGAACCACAGGTTCAAGATTTACAAACAATACTTTAAATGAAAGGGACTTCACTTGGGAACTTTAGGAACTTTAGGAACTTTGAATTAGCAAAATAGCATATACAGTTTTCACACAAATGGCATATAGCTATTTTAAAACTAGACAGTGCAATTTTCAACAGTTCCTGGGGGAGGTAAGTGTTTGTTAGTTTTGAAGGTAAGTAAACCACCTACGGGGTTCAAGGTTGGGTCCAACGTAGCCCATGTTGGGGGTTCAGAGCAACCCCAAGGTTACCACACCAGCAGCTCAGGGCCGGTCAGGTGCAGAGGTCAAAGTGGTGCCCAAAACACATAGGCTTCAATGGAGAAGGGGGTGCCCCGGTTCCAGTCTACCAGCAGGTAAGTACCCGTGTCTTCGGAGGGCAGACCAGGGGGGTTTTGTAGGGCACCGGGGGGGGACACAAGTCAGCACAAAAAGTACACCCTCAGCGGCACGGGGGCAGCCGGGTGCAGTGTGCAAACAGGCGTCGGGTTCGCAATAGGTTTCAATGGGAGACCAAGGGGTCTCTTCAGCTATGCAGGCAGGCAAGAGGGGGGCTCCTCGGGGTAGCCACCACCTGGGCAAGGGAGAGGGCCACCTGGGGGCCGCTCCTGCACTGGAGGTCAGATCCTTCAGGTCCTGGGGGCTGCGGGTGCAGTGTCTTTACCAGGCGTCGGGTCTTTGAAGCAGGCAGTCGCGGTCAGGGGGAGCCTCTGGATTCCCTCTGCAGGCGTCGCTTTGGGGGCTCAGGGGGGTCAACTCTGGCTACTCACGGTCTCTTAGTCGCCGGGGAGTCCTCCCTGTGGTGTTTGTTCTCCACAAGTCGAGCCGGGGGCGTCGGGTGCAGAGTGCAAAGTCTCACGCTTCCGGCGGGAAACGTGTGTTGTTTCAAAGTTGCTTCTTTGTTGCAAAGTTGCAGTCTTTGGGGAACAGAGCCACTGTCCTCGGGATTTCTTGGTCCTTCTAGATGCAGGGTAGTCCTCTGAGGCTTCAGAGGTCGCTGGGCCCTGTGGAAAGCGTCGCTAGAGCAGTGTCTTTAGAAGTGGGGAGACAGGCCGGTAGAGCTGGGGCCAAAGCAGTTTGTGTCTCCGTCTTCTCTGCAGGTTTTTCAGTTCAGCAGTCCTTCGTCTTAGGTTGCAGGAATCAATCTTGCTGCGTTCTAGGAGCCCCTAAATACTCAATTTAGGGGTGTGTTTAGGTCTGGGGGTTAGTAGCCAATGGCTACTAGCCCTGAGGCAGGCTACACCCTCTTTGTGCCTCCTCCTTGAGGGGAGGGGGGCACATCCCTAATCCTATTGGGGGAATCCTCCATCTGCAAGATGGAGGATTTCTAAAAGTCAGAGTCACCTCAGCTCAGGACACCTTAGGGGCTGTCCTGACAGGCCAGTGACTACTCCTTGTTTTTCTCATTATCTCCTCCGGCCTTGCCGCCAAAAGTGGGGCCGTGGCTGGAGGGGGCGGGCAACTCCACTAGCTGGAGTGCCCTGGGGTGCTGTAACAAAGGGGGTGAGCCTTTGAGGCTCACCGCCAGGTGTTACAGTTCCTGCAGGGGGAGAAGCACCTCCACCCAGCACAGGCTTTGTTACTAGCCACAGAGTGACAAAGGCACTCTCCCCATGTGGCCAGCAACCTGTCTGGTGTGTGGCAGGCTGCTAAAACTCTGGGGTGTATGTTACAATAAAATGTACACTGGCAACAGTGTGCATTTATTGTGCTGGGAAGTTTGATACCAAACTTCACAGTTTTCAGTGTTGCCATTATGGTGCTGTGGAGTTCGTGCATGACAGACTTCCAGACCATATACTCTTATGGCTACCCTGCACTTACAATGTCTAAGGTTTTGCTTAGACACTGTAGGGGCATAGTGCTCATGCACTTATGCCCTCACCTATGGTATAGTGCACCCTGCCTTAGGGCTGTAAGGCCTGCTAGAGGGGTGACTTATCTATACCTATAGGCAGTGTGAGGTTGGCATGGCACCCTGAGGGGAGTGCCATGTCGACATAGTCTTTTTATCCCCACTAGCACACACAAGCTGGCAAGCAGTGTGTCTGTGCTGAGTGAGGGGTCCCCAGGGTGGCATAAGACATGCTGCAGCCCTTAGAGACCTTCCCTGGCATCAAGGCCCTTGATATCAGGGGTACCAGTTACAAGGGACTTACCTGGATGCCAGGGTGTGCCAATTGTGGAAACAAAAGTACAGGTTAGGGAAAGAACACTGGTGCTGGGGCCTGATTAGCAGGCCTCAGCACACTTTCAAATCATAACTTGGCATCAGCAAAGGCAAAAAGTCAGGGGGTAACCATGCCAAGGAGGCATTTCCTTACAGTAGGCCTAGCACCCGCAACAGGAAATGCCCCAAAACACAACATGGACACATCCCATTTTTTGACAATAAACAGAGGTGTTATTTGCAAAGTGCCTACCTGTAGAATTTGTCCCCTAGCTCAGCCGGCACCTAGGGAAACCTACTAAACCTGTGCGGTTTTGAAAACGAGAGACCTGGGGGAATCCAAGATGGGGTGACTTGTGGGGCTCTGACCAGGTTCTGTTACCCAGAATCCTTTACAAACCTCAAAATTTGGCTAAAAAAAACACATTTTCCTCACATTTCGGTGACATAAAGTTCTGGAATCTGAGAGGAGCCACAAATTTCCTTCCACCCAGCGCTCCCCCAAGTCTCCCGATAAAAATGATACCTCACTTGTATAGGTAGGCCTAGCGCCCACAAAAGGAAATGGCCCAAAACGCAATATGGACACATCACATTTTTTCACAGAAAACAGTGCCTACCTGTGGATTTTGGCCTCAGCCGGCACCTGGGAAAACCTAGCAAACCAGCACATTTCTGAAAAGAAAAAAGATCCTCAGTGCCTAGTAGTTTCTGATTCACCTAAAATCGGCCGATTTGCCTAAGGGGTCGCTCCCCATATCTAAAAAAACTAAACAAAAAAAAAAAATTAGCCCTGGTGCCTAGAGGTTTCTGCCCCCCCCCCGGGGGCAGATCGCCTAATAACAATAGGCCGATCTGTCCCTGGGGGGGCAGAAATGGCCTAAATACAATTTGCCCCTACAGGGGTCGACCCTTACCTAAGGGGACGCTTCCCATCTGTAAAACAACAACAAAAATCCCCGGTGCCTAGTGGTTTCTGCCCCCCATGGGGGCAGATCGGCCTAATTAAAATAGGCTGATCTACCCCCCTGGGGGGCAGAAATGGCCTAAAATAAATTTGCCCCCCAGGGGAACGACCCTTGCCTAAGGGGTCGCTCCCCTTACGTGAAATTCACAAACAACAAAAAAAAACTCCCTGGTGTCTAGTGCTTTCTGCTCCCCCTTGGGGGCAGATTGGCCTCATAAAAATAGACCAATCTGCCCCCAAGGGGGAAAGAATTGGCCTAAATATAATTTGCCCCCTATGGGAGCGACCCTTGCCTTAGGGGTCGCTCCCCACATCTAAAACAAAAAACTAAACAAAAAAAAAAATATCCCTGCTTGAAAAGCCCTTAAAAAAAATGCTCCCCCTGGGAGCGACCCTTGCCCAAGGGGTCGCTCCCTTATGCCAATTTCCTTTTTTTTTTAAACATCCCTGGTGTCTAGTGGGTGTTTTGACAGCCGGATTGCTTTCAATACGGCTTCCAAAACGCAGAGAGAGACTTCAAAGGGAAGGAAATACATTTACTTCCCTTTGAAGCCTCTCTCGGCCTCCCCCACGTGATCGGAAGAGAAATGCAAAACATTTCTCTTCCGATCGCGATGGGAGGAGGCTCTGTGACAATCAGTGCGCGCTCACGCGCTGACGTCACAAGGGGGGTGGGGGGTGGAAGGGGTGGAAGGGGAAGGGCCATCCCTGACTTGTGGGGGTGGGGGTAACCCCACAGAGGGAGCGCTAGCACTCCCTCTGGGCTGTTTGCCCAGGACGTAATGGGTATGTCCCGGGCAGAGCAGCACTGTGCCGCAGGACGTAACCATTACGTCCGCTGCACAGAAAGGATTAAGGAGAGCATCAAAGTAGAAGTCCACAAGATGCTGGAATTGGGAGTCATTGAGCACTCTGACAGCCCCTGGGCTAGCCCAGTGGTCTTAGTCCCCAAACCTCACACTAAAGATGGAAAGAGAGAGATGAGGTTTTGTGTGGACTACAGAGGACTTACTTCTGTCACCAAGACAGATGCCCATCCCATTCCAAGGGCAGATAAATTAATTGACAAACTAGGTGCTGCCAGATACTTAAGTACCTTTGACTTGACAGCAGGGTACTGGCAAATCAAAATGGCACCAGGAGCAAAAAAAAAGACAGCATTCTCCACACCTGATGGGCACTATCAGTTTACTGTTATGCCCTTTGGTTTAAAGAATGCCCCTGCCACCTTCCAAAGGTTGGTGAATCAAGTCCTTGCTGGCTTGGCGTCCTTTAGTGCAGCTTATCTTGATGATATTCCTGTCTTTAGCTCCAGCTGGCAGGATCACCTGGTCCACCTGAAGAAGGTTTTAAAGGCCCTGCAAGCAGCAGGCCTCTCTATCAAGGCATCCAAATGCCAGATAGGGCAGGGAACTGTGGTTTACTTGGGACACCTCGTAGGTGGAGGCCAAGTTCAGCCACTCCAGCCCAAGATCCAGACTATTCTGGACTGGGCAGCTCCAAAAACCCAGAATCAAGTCAGGGCATTCCTTGGCTTGACTGGGTACTACAGGAGGTTTGTGAAGGGATATGGACCCATAGTGGTACCCCTCACAGAACTTACCTCCAAGAAAATGCCCAAGAAGGTAAACTGGACTGTAGAATGCCAACAGGCCATTGACACCCTGAAACAAGCAATGTGCACAGCACCAGTTCTCAAAGCTCCAGATTACTCCAAGCAGTTCATTGTGCAGACTGATGCCTCGGAACATAGGATAGGGGAAGTTTTGTCCCAAAGAAATGATGATGGCCTTGACCAGCCTGTTGCTTTCATTAGCAGGAGGTTACTCTCCAGGGAGCAGCGTTGGAGTGCCATTGAGAGGGAGGCCTTTGCTGTGGTTTGGTCCCTGAAGAAGCTGAGACCATACCTCTTTGGTACTCACTTTGTAGTTCAGACTGACCACAGACCTCTCAGATGGCTAATGCAAATGAAAGGTGAAAATCCAAAACTGTTGAGGTGGTCCATCTCCCTACAGGGAATGGACTTTAATAGTGGAACACAGAACTGGGACTGCCCATGCCAATGCAGATGGCCTTTCCAGGTTCTTCCACTTAGAAAATGAAGATTCTCTTGGGGAAGGTTAGTCACATCCTCTTTCGTTTGGGGGGTTGGGGGGGAGGAATGCAAGGAATGTAAGGAATGTAAGGAAATGCCTCCTTGGCATGCTTACCCCCTGACTTTTTGCCTTTGCTGATGCCAAGTTATGATTTGAAAGTGTGCTGAGGCCTGCTAACCAGGCCCCAGCACCAGTGTTCTTTCCCTAACCTGTACCTTTGTTTCCACAGTTGGCACACCCTGGCATCCAAGTAAGTCCCTTGTTACTGGTACCCCTGGTACCAAGGGCCCTGATGCCAGGGAATTTCTCTAAGGGCTGCAGCATGTCTTATGCCACCCTGGGGACCCCTCACTCAGCACAGACACATTTGCTTGCCAGCTTGTGTGTGCTAGTGGGGATAAAACGACTAAGTCGACATGGCACTCCCCTCAGGGTGCCATGCCAACCTCACACTGCCTATAGGTATAGATAAGTCACCCCTCTAGCATGCCTTACATCCCTAAGGCAGGGTGCACTATACCATAGGTGAGGGCATAAGTGCATGAGCACTATGCCCCTACAGTGTCTAAGCAAAACCTTAGACATTGTAAGTGCAGGGTAGCCATAAGAGTATATGGTCTGGGAGTCTGTCATGCACGAACTCCACAGCACCATAATGGCTACACTGAAAACTGGGAAGTTTGGTATCAAACTTCTCAGCACAATAAATGCACACTGATGCCAGTGTGCATTTTATTGTAACATACACCCCAGAGGGCACCTTAGAGGTGCCCCCTGAAACCCTAACCGACTACCAGTGTGGGCTGACTAGTTGTAGCAGCCTGCCACACACCAGACATGTTGCTGGCCACATGGGGAGAGTGCCTCTGTCACTCTGTGGCTGATAACAAAGCCTGTACTGGGTGGAGGTGCTTCTCACCTCCCCCTGCAGGAACTTTAACACCTGGCGGTGAGCCTCAAAGGCTCACCCCCTTTGTTACAGCATCCCAGGGCACTCCAGCTAGTGGAGTTGCCCGCCCCCCTCCGGCCACGGCCCCACTTTTGGCGGCAAGGCCGGAGGAGATAATGAGAAAAACAAGGAGGAGTCACTGGCCAGTCAGGACAGCCCGTAAGGTGTCCTGAGCTGAGGTGACTCTGACTTTTAGAAATCCTCCATCTTGCAGATGGAGGATTCTCCCAATAGGATTAGGGATGTGCCCCCCTCCCCTCAGGGAGGAGGCACAAAGAGGGTGTAGCCACCCTCAGGGCTAGTAGCCATTGGCTACTAACCCCCCAGACCAAAACACACCCCTAAATCGAGTATTTAGGGGCTCCCAGAACACAGCAAGATAGATTCCTGCAACCTAAGACGAAGAAGGACTGCTGAGCTGAAAACCTGCAGAGAAGACGGAGACACCAACTGCTTTGGCCCCAGCTCTACCGGCCTGTCTCCCCACTTCTAAAGAAACTGCTCCAGCGACGCGTTCCACAGGGTCCAGCGACCTCTGAAGCCTCAGAGGACTACCCTGCATCTAGAAGGACCAAGAACTCCCGAGGACAGAGGCTCTGCTCCACAAAGACTGCAACTTTGCAACAAAGAAGCAACTTTGAAACAACACACGTTTCCCGCCGGAAGCGTGAGACTTTGCACTCTGCACCCGACACCCCCGGCTCGACCTGTGGAGAACAAACACCACAGGGAGGACTCCCCGGCGACTACGAGACCGTGAGTAGCCAGAGTTGACCGCCCCCTGATCCCCCACAGCGAAGCCTGCAGAGAAATCCCGAGGCTCCCCCTGACCGCGACTTCCTGCTGCAAAGACCCAATGCCTGGTAAAGACACTGCACCCGTAGCCCCCAGGACCTGAAGGATCCGACCTCCAGTGCAGGAGCGACCCCCAGGTGGCCCTCTCCCTTGCCCAGGTGGTGGCTACCCAGGAGCCCCCTCCCCCCTCTTGCCTGCTTCGCTGAACAGACCCCTGGGTCTCCCATTGAAACCTATTGCAAACCCGATTGCTGTTTGCACACTGCACCCGGCCGCCCCCGTGCCGCTGAGGGTGTACTTTTTGTGCTGACTTGTGTCCCCCCCGGTGCCCTACAAAACCCCCCTGGTCTGCCCTCCGAAGACGCGGGTACTTACCTGGTGGCAGACTGGAAACGGGGCACCCCCTTCTCCATTGAAGCCTATGTGTTTTGGGCACCACTTTGACCTCTGCACCTGACCGGCCCTGAGCTGCTGGTGTGGTAACTTTGGGGTTGCCCTGAACCCCCAACGGTGGGCTACCTTGGACCCAACTTTGAACCCTGTAGGTGGTTTACTTACCTGCAAATCTAACAAACACTTACCTCCCCCAGGAACTGTTGAAAATTTAACTGTGTCTAGTTTTAAAATAGCTATTTGCCATTTGTGTGAAAACTGTATATATGCTATTTTGCTAATTCAAAGTTCCTAAGGTTCCTAAGTGAAATACCTTTCATTTAAAGTATTGTTTGTAAATTCTGAACCTGTGGTTCTTAAAATAAACTAAGAAAATATATTTTTCTATATAAAAACCTATTGGCCTGGAATTGTCATTGAGTGTGTGTTCCTCATTTATTGCCTGTGTGTGTACAACAAATGCTTAACACTACCCTCTGATAAGCCTACTGCTTGACCACACTACCACAAAATAGAGCATTAGAATTATCTCTTTTTGCCACTATCTTATCTCTAAGGGGAACCCTTGGACTCTGTGCATGCTATTTCTTACTTTGAAATAGTACATACAGAGCCAACTTCCTACAATGGTAACTGCACTCTGACCCTGTAAGTCATGCCTAAGGTAGGCCCTTTAGCCCAAGGGCAGGGTGCATGGTTCTAAGTGTGAGGGTACTCCTGCATGAGCAGAGGTGCCCCTACAAGACCCAGACTCCATTCCATGGGCTTTTTAAGTGTGGGGAGGCCATCTTGGGATATGTAGTGGACACTGGTCAACACGAGTGGCCCAACTACATAATGGCGTCAGACATGTTGGGATCATGCAGCTACACCTATACCAGTGGTAGCTGCATGATACCATATACTCTGGGAGCTTCCCTAGGGGATCCCCCATGTCTGCTTGCACAGCCTTTTGCTGCCGACCCCAGACATTGTTCAGTCCTCCTGCTGCTGAGCCTAACTCGGGCAGGGGAAGGCAAAGGATTTTCTGTGGGACAGAGGTGTGGCCACCTCTTCTTTAGAAAGAAGTGTCTCTGAGCTGGGGGTATGTCTGAGCGGCACTAGACTGCTTTGCATAAACTCCTTGCATAAACCAGTTTGCACTCTGGTGCAAAACCACATAAAGGACAGGGGAGGGACCACCCTCCTGTCCAGCTCCTCCCCTAGGAAGGTGCACAGATCTCTGCCAGGTGGCCACTTGATTCTGCCATCTGGGAAATAAGATGAGCAGAGGCACCTGGGAGCATCTGACTGGTTAGTTCAGCTGGGTGAAGTCCCTGACGCCCCCCTCCCTGATAGGTCGGTCACTGCAGTAAGTGTCCAAACCCCTTCCTGGGTTACTTAAGGGCTCCTGTGAGGCTGGCACCCTAGATTCGTCTGCAGGACTTCAGGAACCATCTACAAGTCTCCTCTGCAACACACTTCTGCAACCTGAACAGCAGAACTGCTGCCGTTCTTTGCTGGAACCAGAAGCAAGACTGTAACCAGTAGGAGGGCTCCTTTCAGGAGATTACAACATAATTCCCTACTGCAGTTGCTTGAAGTTCTATTAAGCCTAAATGAATTCTATTCAGAAAGCCAGTAGCCAGTTGTTGGAAGAAGGAAGAAATTCATCTTCTCCAAAAGAGAAAAAAGTAGCTGGTGTGCACAACGTAACAAGAAAAATAATTAATTACTCAAAACTGGAAAAATTCCCTATGAAACTAAGCGCCTCAGGAATACTGCTCATTCTCCACAGGATGACAGTTGAACTACACAGCTCCCAGAGAGAAACAGCTGGAGGGAAGCTTCAGCACGAGACTAAGGTAGAAACGCTAGAGCGCTGACCTCACAAAGATTTGTGGCCATCATCTTTAGTGGCAGTTAAACCTGAGGAACAGTCTCCGCAAGCGCCACCAGGAGTGAGGTCGCCGCTGCAACCAACATGGGTACAAGGAAAAGGGGAATCATTTTTGCTGAGGGAAGAACCTAACACACTGGCAATAGCTTTCTTGACAATACCCCCCTCCAAAGAACTCCCTGCCACAGAAGGGGTGTTGGGAAAAGTGTTGTGAAATTGCTTTATCAACCTTGGAGAATGCACATTTTGGAAGGCTTCCCAGGACATTTCTTCTGGGCCAAAACGTTTCCAATCAATGAGGTAATATAATGTTCCTGTTTTTAAAAACTTTGAGTCTAAAATTCTATTCACTTCATATTCTTGAATGTGAATCTACGTAGATAAGATCTGGAGGGTTGGTTGTCCTAACAATGGGAGGGCTTCTTTTTAGTAGCGAGACACTGAATACTGGATGACCCCTAATCTGAGGGGGCAAGGTGAGTTTGACTGTTACTGGATTTACAATTTCTTTTTATTTTAAAGGGTCCTACATATCTAGGCTGGAATTTTTTTTGTTCCCTCTTAAATGTAAATGTTGAGTGGATAGCCAAACCTTCTCACCTTCGCAAAAACCAGGGTTGCGCCTCTTTTTGTCAGCATGTTTCTTGTAAGAGACCTTCACCTTGGTCAAGTGCTCTCTAGCATATAGGTAGGTCTTTTGAATTTTCTTACTGAATTCATTCGTAGCTGGGACCAAGCCTCCCCCTTCTTAAGATAATGTTTGGGTGCCTACCAGAG
Organism: Pleurodeles waltl; assembly: GCF_031143425.1. Lineage (NCBI taxonomy): Eukaryota > Metazoa > Chordata > Amphibia > Caudata > Salamandridae > Pleurodeles > Pleurodeles waltl. Next base: position 415,681,683 of record NC_090445.1, on the reverse strand, counting down.
ATCAAATAGAAAGGAGAATAACCAGTGGAGGCATGAATAACATTGTTGTACGCAAATTCTGCTGTCCAAATGAAATCTGGCCAATCATTATCTTGGTCCCAGAGATATAAGCGTTGGTACTGCTCTATCTCCTGGTTAACTCTTTCTGGCTGCCCATCAGTTTCCGGATGATAACTGGTAGAATAACATGAGTCTATTCCAAGTTGTTTCATAAAGGCCCTCCAGAATTGGGAAACAAATTGGGGACCTCGATCTGAGATTACCACCACCGGAATGCCATGAGCTCTCGCTATGTGCTGTGAAAATAACTGTGCTAACTGAAAGGCTCTAGGAACCTTCTTCAGAGGGATGAAATAACTCACTTTAGAAAAGGTGTCTACAAAAACTAGGATTGTGTCAAAACCTTGACTTGAACATAAATCTACAATCAAATCCATAGTAATGGTGTGCCAGAGATATGGTGCAATGGGAAGAGACTGAAGCTCACTTTCAGGAGCTAGTCATGTTGTCTTTCCCCAAAAGCATTTATCACAGGTTTGAATGTATTGTCTTATTTAAGGGATCATGGCATGCCACCAGAAATACCTCTTAATTAATTCAGTAGTCTTCAAAATTCCTTTGTGGCCAGCTAAAGGATCATCATGACATGCTTGTAGCGCTAGTTCTTGCAACTCATGAGTTGGCAAATATAATGCATTTTCAACAAAAGGAAGATTTTCTAGAACCTTTCTTCCTTCTTTTTTGTTGGCCAAATCTGAAATTTCTTGGTCAGACATGGATTCTTGACCCTTCCTTTTTATTTTGGAAAACTGTAAGGTACAAACAAACTTGTATACTAGAATAATTGGAATCTTTTCAGCTTCTCCGGCTCCCGGTATATTATTTATTCTTGATAAGGTATCTGCCTTACCATTGGCAGAACCAGGTCGATAGGTAATGGTAAAATTAAAATCTGCAAAGTACTAGGACCATCTCAATTGCCTTGGAGTTAATGTCTTTGCAAATTTTAAAAACTGAAGATTTTTATGATTGGTGAACACAGTGACTACATGACGAGCCCCTAATAAATAATGCCACCATTCCTGAAAGGCATCCTTCACTGCCAATAGCTCTTTGTCAGCAATTGGATAATTTTTTCCTGGATCGCAATGCCACTTGGTGAAGTTGACCTGTTTCTTTGTGCCTCTGAGACAATACACCCCCAATCGCTTGGTCGGAGGCAACAGCTTCCACAAAAAATGGTTCATCAGGGTTAGGATGGAGAAGGATTAGGGCTGTCGTAAAGGCTCTTTTGGGGAACTCAAAAGATTCTTCAGCATCAGTTGACCAATGGAAGGGTACTCCTTTTCTCAAAAGTTTTGTAATGGGGATCACCTTTTTAGAAACCTCTTTTATAAATCGGTAGTAGAAATTGACAAAGCCAATAAAATTTTGCACCTTCTTCACCGTTTCAGGATAAGGCTAATCCAGGATGGTTTGAATTTTAGCAGGATCCATGGAAACTACATTTTCCGATAAGACGAATCCCAAGAATTCTACTTCCTTCACATGAAAGGAACAGTTTTCCAACTTCAGTTATGTAGGTTATTTTCCAACATTTTCTTTAGAACTGTTCTCATGTGGTCTACATGGTCTCGCAAATTCTGGGAGAAGATTAAAATATCATCAATATAGACTACTAACAAATTGATCTAAAAACTCTTAGAACATCGTTCACACAGTGCTGGAAAGTGGCCGATGCATTACATAGACCATAAGGCATCACTTGGTACTCATATAGACCTAACAGGGTGCAGAAGGCCGGTTTCCATTTTTCTCCCTTAGCAACTCGAATTAAATGGTACGCTCCGCAAAGGTCTAGTTTGGTGTAGATTTTTGCGTCTTTTATCTGATCTAGCAGTACTGAAATCAAGGGGAGGGGTTATCGATTCTTCACTGTAACTTGGTTTAACTATAATCGATACAAGTTCTTAACTCTTCATTCTTCTTCTTTGGCACGAAAAAAGGGGGAGAGGGAAAGAGACTAGAGATTGAGAGGGACGATTAAAACAGTTTGCCAAATATTTTTCCAAATATTAATTTAGGAACTTGTTCTTCTTTTCAGTAAGGGCACAGATTCTACTGCAAGGAAGATTCACACCTGGCTCAAGTCTGAACCTGCAATCATAAGATCTATGGGGAGGTAGCTTCTCTGCCTCTGCTTGGTCTAACACTGCAGACAATTCTTTATATTCTGGGGGAATGACAACCTTCTCCAGAGCACAAACCACATTAAATTTAGTAGCTAAAACTTGAGCGGGAGATGGTGCACTACTTATATCTTGAGGACCATAACAATGCTTCCGACAGTAGCTTGAATTCAATTGAACAGTCCTCTTTTCCCAATTAATTCCAGGGTTGTGTTCCGTAAACCACGGTAAGCCCAAGATCAGCTGAAATTGAGGAGCATCTATGAGATTGAAAGATATCTTTTCTTGGTGTCCTAGATGATCTTTCAGAACTACCAGTTCAGTTTCTTCTGTGAAAGGGCCTGAAGACTAGTGTGTTCCATCCACCGCACGAACAGGCTCTGCTATTCTTTTTTTTTTTACAAAATGTATTCCCCTTTTTGTGTCATACTAGATGTCGCAGAAATTTCCTGTAGCTTCCGAGTCAATCAGCACTGAAACCTCCTGCAGCTTCTTTTCTCTGAAGATGAGGTCAAAGGAGATGGTTAGAGGAGGGAAAGCAGACTTTAAGGTGTTTGCCACAAACTGGGATTCAGGAGCTGGTTGGTGTTGTGAGTCAACCAGGGCTACTCTCTTGGTGGAATGAGTTTTCTCTTTGCCTGAATTCTCTTGTTTAGGCTTCTTCTGGTATTCTCTTACAAAATGCCCAGACAACCCAAAATAGAGTCAGATTCTTAGATGTTAGTTTGTCCTTTCCCCCTTTAGACAGGGGGCCTCTAACACTGCCAATCTGCATTGGCTCTTCAGAATAGTGTGTCTCGCAGGTCTTGAAACTTTCCACTTTACTCCTGTCGAAACGTGGTGGGATAGGACAAAATTCTTTCTTGCGTTCAGCTTTTCTTTCAAACAGACGCTGATCAACCTGTAAAACTAGATCAATACATTTTGACACATCAGTAGGTCGATCTGGAATTTTGGCTGCCGCATCTTTTAGTTCTTCTCATAAACCTTGGTAAAAAACAATTGCGGCCCTTTTGCTCTCGGGCCACGCAGTCTCCACAATTAATTTGTTGTACTGGGCCAGATAAGAGATCAAATCCCTATTACCTTGTTTCAAGTCTAGTATTTCATTATCTGTGGCTTGGGAATTGTTCTGCGGTCAAAGATTCAAAGGAATTTGGTTTTAAAGACTTCAAAAATCATATAATATAGGGTAATTTCATGACACCAAAGGAATGGACCATGAAACCGCATCTCCACTCAATTAAGACAAAATGAACGATGTTTTTGACTAATCTGCTGTAAAAATAACGGGATGACACAGGAAGTGTAAGGAGCACTGGGTTAAAAATATGTGCGCCTTGTAAGAACCTCCACTAAAACGTTCAGGTGGGGCCAGGGGAATGATAGGGGAGATGGAATGAATAACTTGTGTGGATATTTCTGAGGTAGAGGTAGGGAAGATTTTACCTGAAACCCCACTAGTCCCTGCGGTATTCCCAGAAGTTAAGTTATTTAATTTGTCAATGAGCTGTTAAATCTCAACATGGGATCTTTTTATTTCCTCTTTCAAGTTTTTATTTTCATCTACGGTAAGGGTTAACTGTTTTTGCATTTCAACCATAAGTGCCACCAAGGCATTAAAATCTAAACCTTCAGCCATTCTGCTCGTGTGGAAATAAGTATTTTAAGGCACCTCAATCTGTCAGGAGATTACCCATCAAATCAAACTTCAACAGGAGCAGATGCCTTTTACACAAAGCCCTCCAACAGATGTGTAATCAGACTTTAACTAATTATCTTAACTCTGCATCTAAGGGGAAAAGGGAATGGGAATAGAAAAAGAAAGACCACCTCCAGATCCAGTTCCAGCCTGTGTTTCCCACTTGAAGATAGGATATTCAGTTTGTGTCTCTGTAACCTGCACCTTTCTTCTTATTGGGATTTCTTTAAAGGAAGGACCTGCAGCCGGGTGATCTTAGATAAATACATTCCTACTGCACATTCAACAGTTCAGCCATTCACATTCACCCAATTCTATTGTTCTCCTAACCTGGATCTTTTGAGAGACTAGCCTCTCTCTCTCTCTAAGAGAACAATGTTAAATTAATATCTTCTTTTCTACAGGAGTCCGAGGTATCCAAGGTTCTTTGGAGAACAGTTCAAAAGTTCACAAATATACAATCTACTAAAGTCTTTTACAGGAAACGAAAACTCCTTCTCAAGGTTCCGTTTTCTCAATCACAGTCTCTAGGAATTAGTCTGAACACTGAGGTTTGTCTCACTGAGGTTTGTCTCTAAGTCTGACAAGTCTGCAAGAAAGCTCACGGACGACTCCTGGGATCCTCCTGCATCACCTGGACTCCACAGCTGCACTTCTTCGTCCACCATCCTTCAGGAAGCATCAGCAAAAAGGGTGGGTATTGCCCTCTTGCACCACCTGGGCACCTCTGGGTAGTCTGGACTCTGTCCCCTCTCTCCTTAGGTCCTCTCCTTCCTAATTACACACCTGGGTTCCACCGACATGGTAAAAAGGACGCGACAGGAGCTGGACAACCAAGATTCCCACTGACCTCAGCAGGAGGTTCCAACACAAATTCACCCCTATGCACCTGGGCTCCATGGTGTAGGTACTCCACTGTTTTGGGTATCCACGGGTGGGAGCACTATCCAACCTCCTTTGCCCCAATATGTTTCCTCTATGTCCTGTCGCAAGGATCCTGAAACGCAAAAACTCCAGCCGCGTCTTCCCCATGTTAAGCTATGGACACTGACCCGAGAATACTACTCTGCACAAGGGCTCCTGGGAATCCTACCTACTTACCTTTGGGGTTTTACTACTTCCCCAGTCCTTAGAATCCTTAGGTGATAGTGTGGGTTGGGAGTGATTATCGCATTCCATTTTTTTAATATATAGTTTGGCGCCCCCATAGGGGCCCGTGTTATTTCATGCCTTTACTTACCTTTAGCTAAATGTATTTTTGTATGACCATATCTCTGGTTAGGAGATATACCAAAGTTAGTTCTAGAGTGTATGTTATAATAAATATTGCATATTTTTCTAACACTGGTGTGGTTCTTTCCTGTGTGTACTTCACTGACTAACCTGTGTGGTATTTGCAACCGCCATACACCCTCTTGGATAAGTCTTAACTGCTTTCCACAGCTACCCCTATGAGAGCTCTCGTTATCTAGAGCCACCTACACTAAAGGTTGCCTGGACTGGGTACCTCAGCCTATAGGTGTACACCATATACTGAGCCAGTCTGCTACACTTGTAAACTATTGTTTGGCGCAATGTCTTACATTTTCTGTAGGAATCTATGGTGGAACAACGCATGCGAGAACCACGCATGCCTGAACAACCGTTACCACAAATGCCTTTACAAAGATTTTTCGTTGTAAAAGCATGCCTAGTAAAGGCATGTGTGGTAAATGGCATGCGTGGTTCTAGCATGCCACCCGTCCTAAGGCCCAAAGTATCCCACTCCTAATACTAAAACTACCCCAACCCCCTAACCCCTTAAAACAAAAGTACCCCAACACCCCCCACTCACCCTGAGCCCTAAAACCTTCCCGACGCCCACTCACCCTAAAAACAACCCTCTCCACCCCTAAAAACAAAACTACCGCAACCCCCACCCCTAAAAACAAAACTACCCCAATAGCCCCACCCAGAGCCCTAAAACCTTCCCTGACCAGCCCTAAAAACAACCGACCCCTCCACCCGCCCCCTAAAAACGAAACTACAGACACCCCCACCCACCCAGAGCCCTTAAACCTTACCCACCCCCCACGCACCCTTAAAACGGACTCTCCACCCCTAAAAACCAAACTACCCAGATCTCTCCACCCCACCTCTAAAAATAAAACTACTTCGACCCCCCCAACCCCACCCCTAAAAACAAAACTACCACACCACCCCTGCCCCTAAAAACCAAAACTACCCTGACCATCTGCCCCTAAAAACAAAACTACCCGACCCTCCCTCCCCGCCCTTAAAAACAAACTACCCCGACCCTCCCACCCAACCCCTAAAAACAAAACTACCCCCACCCACATGACCCATAAAACCTTCCCCGACCCACCATAAAAACAACCGCCCCCCCCCTAACAACAAAGATACCCCGATCCCCCCATCCCACTCCTAAAAACAAAACTACCCCGATCCCGCCACCCCTGCCCCTAGAAACCAAACTACCCTGATCTCCCACCGGCCCTAAAACCCAAACTACCCCAACCCCCTCACCTCTACCCCAAGCCCTTAATCCACCCCCAACCCCTAAAGACTACCCACAACCCCACTTACCCGACCGTGCCCTCTCCCGATCCACGCACATGCGTAGTTCAGCACATGAGTGGTTAAGGCAGAGAAAAAGGCAGTTGTTCCGGCGAACGTGGTTACACTTGCATTGTAGACGTAATCGTTGTTCGGGAGTTCTTGTTTAGGACCTTTCCCTTTCAGTTCCCTTCCTGGTTTGACTCCCAGGCCTACATTATGTTACAGTTGTATTTTCAGGAGTAATCTGTTTTTTCTTTGGATCGGTAGCTATCCGCTGGTAACAAACTCCATTGATCAACTAAAGGCATCATTAAATCACTTATCTGGGAGGAAACTAGGGCTAGATTAGGGTCTACCTGTAATTTCTGATTCTACTGTTTGGTCCTGCTTTGGACAAACTGGAATTCCATGCTGAGTGGCACTGATAAACAACCAAGTTTATTATCTGAAATGTGACATCGAGTACCTTAGGAGGAAGAAAACTGCCAGACCATTAGATAATGCACATTGTCTTCAGGATAAAAAGTCCCATATGTTTTATTATAGTTTGAAATACCAACGTATGAGATGAGTAAAGAAATGTACACTAACAACTTAGAATGCCTCTCATTGTGATCTTTTTTGCAGGGGGTAACACGTTTTCACTCTCTCCCCACCCCATCATCACCTCCTTGCCTTCCTTAGCCCCTCCTCACCATCCTCTGTAACCCAAGACCACCTGTCTAATAATGGTATTTAGGCGCAAATGGTGCCTTTTCTTTACCAGGTTTTTTGGCGGATGTTGGGGCGGGGGGGGGCGTTATAGAAGAAGGCAAATGTGGAGGGGTAGGGAGGAATATGAATAGGCAAAAGAGACAGGAGAAAACAAATGTCATCTCCGCACAGGCCAGTATGTGTTGCCCCCAGGGAGGCCTGGCAGCAGAAAGAGGTGGTTGTGTCTGCAGGGTGACAATGTCAACTTTTACAGAAATGGTCGGAGGAAGCTTTCAACCTAAATAGGGTGGGTTGGCAATAGTTTGTGCAACTCACTGACCCTTTTCTGGTGGTTCAAATGCACATAGGCCACTTTAAATATTTTGAAGTTATATGGTGGTTAGAGGCCTGCAAAATCCAAGTGCTGCATATCATGGATACTATTATTAAAGATGTGAACGTTCCCTTTCAATAGTCTCTCTTTTTTTACCCCTTGGCTTAGTACACCAACTTCTGTCAAAATGACTTACGTATATAGTTTATTAGGGAAATTACGTGTCATTATAAACATAACAGTAATATACAGAGAATGCTAAACAAGAGAAAACAAACGTTTTCATTACTATTTAACGGGCTCAAACATTGCATTTAGCAGCGTCACCTGACAACCGCACCTCAACTGATGAATACATGCAAATAGACGTGATCGAGGTGGGATACTCCCGATTTGTGACGCCAAAAGAGACTTTATTTTGACTGTCTCACCTATAACGGCCTCTGCTTCAAAAGAATTCAATGGAGAGAGATACATTCTCTTGATTATTTTCTTAAAATCTATGGATTTCCACTTCTAAAATACTGGAACGTAATGATATACAGAAAATAAATACATTTGAGTTCTTAAGCCATCCCCAAGCTAAAACCCATCACAAAAATACTTGTGACTTCTGCCTGCCCCTTGATCACATATAAAGCAAGATGGAGACTTTGGCCCAAATCATCTGACACAAATTTTTGTCACCCACGTTTATTCGTATTCCCATTACTGGATTTGGAAGAACAATGTTTTATAATCTAATTATAATGAGAACTCGATTCTCTTTGTCTGTATTTGCCTTTTTTTTTTTTGCTTTAGGCAAGGAGATCCCTAGAACTGCAGCGCATGTTTCTTAGAAGTAATGAAAGTCGCATTGAAATGCACAGGGGTCTCCAAAATAGCACTCTTAAATCGAAGATAGAGTCTAGTCCTGTCTCCGCCAGGTGCTGCCCGTGGATCATACCTTCTTCCATGCAGTGTCTGCCCGGGGATAATTCCAGTTTGGTTGTAAAGTACAAGTTACTTACCTTCGGTAACAATATGGCCCTCATTACAACCCTGGCGATAAATGGCACTTACTGCCGTGCAGAAGACCGCCAACATACCGCTGCGGCAGCGGAATTCTGCTACAGGTATTACGACCCACAGCTCGGAATCCGCCATAATACAGACACCCACACAAGTCCGCCACACCAAAGGTCAGTGATAAACTGGCGATAACAAAACCGACACCATCACCCCAACAGGAATACGCCCACACTATCACGACCCACGAATCAACGCAGCGGTCTTTCAACCGCGGTAAACCATTGGCGGTACACACTGCCGCGCTCAAAATACACACACATTTACAAAACACAATCACATTGGACAAATCAAAATACACACACCTGATACACATACACACACCACACCCACACAACCAATCCAATATAAAGCACACACCCACAAACCCTTAATACCAGAAATTTGAAACCACGCCAGAGAGACACTACCTTAAACAACACCAGCATCCACAGACACACAACACCATCACTTACACAACATCCACGCACCTCAAACAACACACAACATATCCCCTCACACATCACAACAGACACCACCTCACACATCACCCACACCACATCATGGCACCCCAAAGACACCCCAGGTTCTCGGAGGAGGAGCTCAGGGTCATGGTGGAGGAAATCGTCCGGGTAGAGCCACAGCTATTCGGATCACAGGTGCAGCACACCTCCATTGCAAGGAAGACGGAGCTATGGACAGCATCCAAGAACTAGAGATGACATCAGAAAGAGGTGGAACAACCTACGTGGGAAGGTGCGTTCCATGGTCCCCAGACACCAGACTGCTGTACAGAGGACCGGCGGTGGACCCCACCTCTTTCCCCACAACTAACAACATGGGAGGAGCAAGTCTTGGCAATACTGCGTCCTGAGGGCCTCGCAGGAGTAGCAGGAGGACTAAACTCTGGTAAGTCAAAGCTTTACTACTATATCCCCCACCCTACCTGCATGCCATCACATACCCACACCCTCACCCCCATCACTCCAACACCTCACATATGCCCCACTATCACAACCCACCCATCCCAATACTAAGCCCTGCATGCAACACCAAAGCATGGACACCCATCACCAAAGCATGTCCACTACAGATACCCAAACAGACCCCAAACCAAATATCACACAGGGACCAAACCAAGAATGCAAGCACTGGAGTACAGGGTCACTCACCCATTTCACACGATGGCACACACAGATGCAATAATCATGCCGTTACACCCCTGCAGGACCCCTATCCAACGTCACCGGACAGGAGGAACCAGACATATCCAGTCCCCCCTCAGAAGAGACCCACAGTGATGACAGCAGCTCTGCACAACTGGATCAAGATGACTAGCCCGGCCCATCAGGGACCTCGGGACAGTCGGTTCCCCTGACACTGGCACAAGCCACCACAGAGCCTCCCCCCTCAGGAAACACCACCACAGCACCCACCCAGCAGGCCCATACCTCTGTCCCCAGGACACGTCAATCAGCAGTGTGTCCACCACTACAGGGAACCCAGGCAACCCTACTAATACAGGACGATCAGGGACCTGGGGGCAGTGGGGCAGTGGGCACACAGTTCAGGGGACAGAGGCTCAGGAAAACAGGGAAGCTGGGAGGACTGCTGCACGACAGGGGGAGGACAGGCCCAGGGAACCCACTCTCCACGAGGCACTCTCCAACATCATGGGAGCTTACGATCATTCCCAGGAGACGATGGCAACGGTACTGGCCAAGTTTCAGGAGACCCAGCGGCTGCAGGAGGAACACTATCTGGGGAAAAGGGAGGACCTGAAGTACATTAACAACACCCTGGTCACCACTGCCGGGGTGCTGCAAGACCTTGTCAACACCAGGAGGGACACAGTGGCACAACAAGGGGCCCCTGACACTAGCCTGGACTATGAACAGCCCTCCACCTCCGCCGGCGCTAGTGGACAGGAGGCACCGCCACAGGAACACGACACCAGCACCCCACCCCCTGCAGATGGAGAACCACCCAGCAAATGGTCCTTGAGATCCAGGAACAAGACAGAGAACATTGCCAAGACCCCCGCCAGGAAATGAGACCCCCCCCTGAATGTCACCCTTCTGTCCCACTTTGTCACCCTGTCCATCCTTCAACTGCCATTGCTCCACTTCCTATGCCCCTTTGGACAATGCACCTGTGAAACAAATAGACTGGACTCCGCCACGGACATTTCTCCACCATCCCCCCAGCCCGTTTTACAACCCCCTCCACTTATTTGCACAGAAATAAACACACTTAAATCACAAAACAATCTGGAGTCATTCTGTGCTTTCACAAACGTGTAATTGCAATAACCATGGAATATAGCAATGTCAATTTACTTGTGCACATACCGATGTAACAAAGCTGTAGGCCTGGAGGAAATATAGCAGAGGGCACAAAGTGGGACCCACATCTGTGAAATGGAAAGCCAAAGTGACAAGTCAGGGTCCATACACTGAGTGAAAATGACAGACTAATGCTAACTCCAGTAATAGTATGAGATATGGGAGGCAGTGACATCTTACCTGTGTCTCACTGGAAGTATTGCATGATTATGTTGTTTTTTTGTTGATATCCTCCTCTTCTGCCTCCTCTTCTTCACTGTCCACAGGCTCCACAGCTGCCACAAGACCACCAGCTGGACCATCCTCCTGCAGAAAAGGTACCTGACGTCGCAAAGCCAGGTTGTGCAGCATACAGCAGGCCACGATGATCTGGCACACCTTCTTCGGTGAGTAGTAGAGAGATCCACCTGTCATATGGAGGCACCGGAATCTGGCCTTCAGGAGGCCGAAGGTTCGTTCAGTCACCATCCTAGTTCGCCCATGTGCCTCATTGTAGCATTCCTCTGCCCTTGTCCTGAGATTCCTCACTGGGGTCAGTAGCCATGACAGGTTGGGGTAACCAGAGTCACCTGCAAATTTCGAGGGACAACTGTTAGACACACACTAACCCTTAGGGACAACCCCATACCCAGACACCTATTCACACTGTATAGGGTCCTTGGCCTCACCTATTAGCCACACACGGTGCCTCTGGAGTTGCCCCATCACATAAGGGATGCTGTATTCCTCAAAATGTAAGTGTCATGCACTGAGCCAGGAAACTTGGCCTTGACATGGGAGATGTACTGGTCTGCCAAACACACCATCTGCACATTCATCGAATGGTAGCTCTTCCGGTTTCTGTACACCTGTTCACTCCTGCGGGGGGGGGTACCAATGCCACATGTGTCCCATCAATGGCACCAATGATGTTGGGGATATGTCCCAGGGCATAGAAGTCACCTTTCACTGTGAGCAAATCCTCCACCTGAGGGAACACGATGTAGCTGGGCATGTGTTTCAGCAGGGTAGACAACACTCTGGACAACACGTTAGAGAACATTGGCTGGGACATCCCTGATGCCATGGCCACTGTTTGAAAGGAACCACTTGCCAGGAAATGGAGTACTGACAGGACCTGCACTAGAGGGGGTATCCCTGTGGGAGGGCGGATAGCGGACATCAGGTCTGGCTCCAAGTGGGCACACAGTTCCTGGATTGTTGCACGATCAAGTCTGTCTGTGAGTATGATGTGTCTCGCTTCCATTGTCGACCGGTCCACCAGCGGTCTGTACACCGGAGGATGCCGCCATCTCATCACTTGCCCCAGCAGACGTGCCCTATGGAGGAGAACAGCGAGCAGAGAGTCAGCCAACACTGAGGTATCACAAAATGTCATTTGCACACATTTATTAATCCGCAATGTGGCTGCAACTGTGTGTATTCCAGGCCTACATTTGTGTGACGCAGTTATTATTAATGCCATGTGGCCTCCTGAAATGGCGGCTGCCTGACGTGTAAGGTGGGACAAGGGAGATATGAGGTAACTGCGCTAGCGTTCTACACCATCACGGTGGGCGGTCAAAGACCACAGCGCAATTCTGCATTGGATAACATAGTTTCGATTTCACATCTATTGCATGTACTTTAACCACCTGGGCACCTCAACAATACTTTTCTAATTAATCTGTTCTTACTGTTCTGCGTTTAGTGCTCACAAATCTTTTATTGTTTCAGAACACACAACGGTACTATACTCATTCTCTTGTTACGTTGTACTCTGATCACTTTAATGCTTGCAATACTATTTCCACATGGTGGTTTAGCATCCCTACCTTTTGGTGTTTACACTTTTTTGGTCTTGGTTTTTCACTGTCACATATATACATTGCCGATTTCCTCTGTACCAGTGTTTGCACATTATCTATCTAATTCACAGCCTTGACAAAGTCTAGGAGACAAAACACGTGTTGGCTGTTTATCTGACGACTCGTTGTACATTGGATTGTTGCCTGGACATTGGCCTTACCTATGCACATTGTAAAATAAACTCCACTTGCACCTACGTCGCTGCATTCGACTTTGAATTAACGACCACTTGGATTCATTACACAGGACTCCCTCTGGTGTGCCCTGGTATTCTGTATAATCATGTGTGGGCTTGGCCCATGCATTTTGGGCCCAGTGGTCCACGGACAATGATTGGTGCACTATCCGGACTTGTGTAGTTGGTGTACATAATTGTGTTTACTGGATTTTGAACTTTGATAATGAGATTCCACATGATTACATTAGTTCAAATCAATTCCTTTTGTCCTTGCGTTCTTCTGGGGGGCACGTATATGTAATGTTGCTGCATGTATTTGTGTGTATGTTGTTGTGGGTGAGGGTGGGGGTGCTGCGTGTTGCGTGTCACTCTCTTTTCCTTCCCCCCCTCCCCTGTGTTGTAGGTGCAGTACTCACCGTGGTCGTCGCCGCCGTCGTTGGAGCCCCTGATAGAAGAGAAGAAAGACAATCATCGGCAGTATCTGCAATTCGGGCTCCATGGCGTCCTGGTTCCTCGTGGGGTGTGGAGTGGTGAGTGTTTTCCCTTCTGTGTACTGTTTCCGCCATGTTTTTGTTTGTGTTGGTTCCGCCCCGGAAAAAGTAGCGGATAGGCCTCTTGTGATATGGTGGGCGGTACATTGTCTTCCGCTGTCTGTTGGAGGTGTCCGCCGCGCCATTTGTTTGTACCGCCATGGCGGTAGGAGTGTTAAAAGTGGCTGTCTATGTTGGCGGTTTCCGCCACAGTCGTAATTCCATTTTTTTCTCCGCCGGCCTGTTTGCAGTATTACTGCCACTTTAACACTGACCGCCAGGGTTGTAATGAGGGCCTATATCTGGTAGAGACATATTCTGGTTGCAGTTTCCTCACCTTTTGAATTCCCGCAGGTGTCAGACTGGATCTGGAGACTTTCTTCGAGCAGTACCTCTGTGTGCCATCAGGTGGCGTCTGTCGACTCTGAGGGCATCCGTGGTGTTGTGTTCGGTGTGAGGACGTTGCGGTCATATATAGGCACCACCCGGCGCACTAACGTCAATTTTTCATGACTATCCACGCCAGAAGCGAAGAGCCATGAAGAACGCCAACACTCTTTTTGGGTCCAAGCGGTGGAGTCTCTCCTCCTCATGTGAGGGATGTGGGGGTGGGTAAAAAGAAGGCAAGGTGATGGATTGACCTACATGGAAGGGTGTTACCACTTTAGGGAGAAAAGAAGCCCTAGTGCGGAGTACCACTTTGTCAGGATGTACTGCCAGAAAAGGTGGTTTAGATGACACAGCTTGGAGCTCACTTACCCTGCGAGCAGAGGTAATGGCAACCAAGAAGGCAGTTTTGATGGTTAGGAGCTGTAAAGGGCAGCTATGAAGTGGCTCGAAAGGAGTGCACATCAGATATGTGAACAATACATTTAAATCCCATTGAGGCATGATAAATGGGATAGGTGGGAAGAGATGTGTGAGGTCTTTGAGAAACCTCCCTACAATGGGAGATTTGAATAAAGAAGGTTGGTCAGGTAGTCTCATGGAGGCAGAGTTGGCAGAAAGATAGCCCTTGAGGGTGTCCAAGCCAAGGCAGAGCCTTGTTGGGCAAGAGAGAGAACAAAGAGCAGAACTTCAGAAAGAGGTGCATAGAGAGGATCAACAGATTTGTCAATTCACCATTCCACAAATTATTTCCAACAATAGGCGTATACCGTTTTGGTGGAGGGACACCTGGCTGCCAAGATTACATTACAGACTTTGGGTGGAAGGTCAAAAGTTGTAAACTGTCACCGCTCAATCTCCACACAAGGAGGCGGAGAGTGGGCAGGTTCAGGTGTATGACCCTCACCTGCGACAGAAGATCCTCCCGAATGGGCAGTCTGATCGGAGGAGCTATGGCCATGCTCAAGAGCTCGAGATATCAGACTCTTCATGCTCAGTCCACAGCCACCAGAATAACTTGGTCCCAGTCTTGCCTGATCTTCTTCAGAACTCTGGACAGACGTGGTATGGGCAGAAAGGCGTACAGGAGGCCTGAGCTCCACTTGAGACAAAAGGTGTCACAGAGCGAGTGCCGCCTTGGAAACTCCAATTGACATTGCAAGTTATCTGCAGAGGCGAAGAGATCCCACTGCGGAAAGAGACCGTGCGTCACCTCTGGATGGAGACGCCATTTGTGATCGACTATGCATTGTCTGCTGAGTTTGTCTGCTCTGGCGTTCAAAGAGCCTGCCAGATGTTGAACCACCAGGGAAATATGATGTTCCAGCCAAGTCCAGAGACAAAGGGCCTCTTGACAAAGAGTGCACAGCCCCACTCCACCTTGTTTATTGCAGTACCACATGGCGGTGGTGTTGTCCGTGAACACTTGCACTGCTTTCCCTTTGAGAGAGGGAAGAAATGCTTTCAATGCTAGTCAAATCGCACAGAGCTCCAATAGATTGATATGAAGCCCAGATTCCGCCTGAGACCAGAGGCCTCTGATTTCTGCCTCTTCCATGTGGCCGTCCCATCCCATCCCAGAACATGTCAGGGCGATCAGAAACTACAATCTCAGCTACCCGCTGGCTGTCCATTTTAACTATCAACATAATGAATCTGACATTCCTAGGATAGATTTTTCGGCATAACACATATCACTCCATCTACTAGATGGGGAGATAGGACCAAAGAATTGCGTAAGTGTAAGGCCAAATGGATACTCCAACTACGTGCTGTGGAGAAAGGTCTAAATACTGATAAGGAACTTCACGTGTTCCTCACTTAGATGGATTTCTTTCTGTATAGATCATGTTGACTCATTGACAGCGATGTTTAACTAGTTATACATTATAATAACTTGGTACCATTGACTTTACTTACTTAATACATTTTACCAAGTAAAATCGAATATCAGTGGGTATCAATCATGTGACGTAATGTTTTTCTGATCAAAATTATTTTGGTTTACTTAATATATGAATCCTCTATTCTCAAACTTTAACTCTCTTTTCTCTTGGGATTATGTATGAATATATAACATTGCTTGGTCTCATGATTACATGTGACAATGTTCATTTATACTAACATCTCCACTATACTTTTGTTAACGGCTGATCAACTATATGTGACGGACAGTTACTAATGGGTTTACTTCGTTACATTTACCTGTGGCTATCTACTTTCCTAACGGTGTGTAACATTTGTGCAACTATACTTTTTGTGAACTGTCTACTAACAATTTATTTAATGTTCAGGTTTACCTGTTGTTACTATTTTTCTATGGATCTACCTCATGATATTATACAGCAGCTAACCTTTTACCATTTATGTGTGATATTTGTGCCACTTTACTGCGGTTTACTGTCTACTTATAACTTTAGGGAGTGTTAAAGTTCTTCTTGTGACACTCCTTTCATATTTATCGCTTTATAGCTCACACTCTCACTGGGTGACAACTATACTGTCTTCCTCTTGCCCTACTATGGGTCTGTACCCCACTCTTTACCCGGTCGCAGACCGCCTCCGAGTCTCTCCGGGGCGCTAGGATGCCCATTACTATTTAACCACCATCCCTCTCACATACACCGGTTTAGATTTGAATACAACAACGAGCTCCTGTACATCTTCATTCGGTAAGTGACGGCCGTTTGGCCAGCTGTGTCCTTTTTTAAATCTTTTTACCCAACGTTTGTTTTTTTGGTTCTAGGCATACGCTTGCTGCCTTGATCGACCAGATCAGGCACTCAGTCCTCTACGGGACCACTCGTTCTTTGTACGGTGTGTACCTACTTTCCCCTGTATTGATACCCTTTGTTCCTCATCATTCTTTTACCGCGGATGACGATGTTATACTACCTTTACCTTCACTTTCTTTACACAGTAATTGGAAACATTTACATTCAATCAGCAACATACTTACTTTACCATGTTACTATCCACGGCCCTCTCTATAGTTTTACAAACACCACTCTTGGTTGGGACAGTTCTTTTCACCTGAACTTAAGTTTTGAAGCGTCCCACACTCTTTCATATTACTTCACCAGTTAAAGTCACCATTACCCCAATTTCTTGGGGTTTGTTTACACTACCACCATGCTGGTTGATTTTAGCCGCTTTACGTGGATTCTCCAAGCCACCGTCACCATACCTCACATATTACACTTTTTTTTACATGCCTCTTCACCATGCCTCCTTCTTACTTCATTTAGGACTTACCAAGGTCGCTCCACCTATCTGCGTACCTTGGATGTACTTACCTTGTACTCTTGGACGACACCACATTTAGTACAGTCATATGCGGAGCAACATACTTGTTCAGCATCCCTTTTCTACTTTTAAACACAGGTAACCGTTTCCTCTGCAAATTTTTTGATTTCTTTACCCTCTGCCAAACTACAACGGGTCATTCATTTCCTTTTCTTATTATTTCCATGCTCCTCTTTCCCTCGCCCCGTTTTTTCCCTCTTTTTAGTCCCCCAGGTACTACCATAACCTGGGCAGTCTTTGGATTTCCTTCCTCATAATACCAATTGAGTTAGGCGTTTTCACCTTTCCACTTCACCTCTTGACTTTTTTGATATTCAATTGCTCAATAGAACACTTGTTAAGACACTGGAGTGCAGGCTTACAAGTCGCTGCATCTCGTTCACATTAGAATTAGTATAGTTTAATTAGACTCAATTTACTTCATTTGCTCTTCTGGTTTCCACTCCTTTTCACCATAGGACGCAACTTCACTATCACCCTAAGATGTATATGTACCTCACGTTTTCACACTGGTTCTCTTGCCGTGTCTATGCACCTACTCCACTCCTCTTTGCGTATATTTTTATCGTTCCAGTAATTGTGTACATAGTTAAAACTTGGCACGGTATATTCCTTACAGTCTTGATAAAGTCACTGATGTGACGAAACACGTGTCGGCTGTGCCTGTTTGACTGTATTTCTGGATTTACGAAAATTAATCCTAATAAACGACCCTCTGGAACACCAAGAAGAATACCGAATCATTTATGAACTAAGCTGCTATACGCATACTTTCAGCTGTACTTTCTTATTCTGTACATTGTTGAGTGCTGTGGTCATACTTGTTCGTTATATGTTGTGTATACTCATATACACTATTTTGTGCCTTCAGGTAGTAGGGTACTTGGCTACGCGTACCTAACTACACTGTATTACTTTTTATATTCAATACTGCGGACACCTCGGAAGTGCGATACTCTGCCATTTACTACCTTTTCGTTTTGGTTTACCAAGAAATATGATTGCTCGTTGGGCACAACAAGAGAGCACCCCCGGGGAATCAAGGCCCCAGATACCTTTGCGTCTGTTGTCATGTCGACATTTAAAAAAAAAAATGTTTTTAATCAACGGGCCTGTGATATCTAGGAACTTGTCCTGGTATGACCACCAGGAGCAGTCAATGGCCTTCTTAGGGTCCTTGATATACCTGACCAGAAAAGTTGCCATATGGGCTTCTATTTCTGTCCAATGACAGGCGGGGGCATTCAGCCCTAAGGCAGTTTCTGACTTCCTGGTCAAGGGGCAGATCAGGGGAGTATCAGCTCCTCTGGCTCCAACAGATTAGAGTGTGAATCACCAGGTTGCTCAGGGGTGGGGTCTTGGAACAGGGTCTCTAGGACAGATCGTGATCGGCCTCTAATCCTGTACAAGAACCCTCAGAGCGGGGGAGAATGTGGAACAGGGTCCCTCAGGGTCGAGGAGCCCACTGGGGAAGGCAGATGTGGGAGCGTAGAAAGGGTTGGCATCCAAGAATGCGCTCTTTAATCTGTCAGAGGCATTGAGGTCCACCCCTGTGGGTTGTGGCCGATTGTGCAGGTTCTCCGAGGGGGGAGCAGAGTCTGACCCTGGAGGTTGTGGGGCCAAAGGCCCAATGAAGTCTTCCCTCTGAGCAAAGGGTTGTGGGCACCTCTGTGCCATGTCCAGGAGTCTCTTCTCCAGGGGGGCCATTGCTTCACAGACTGCGCAAATTATGGAGGAGTCCATCGTGTCACAGAACTGCTGCGTGATGGGGGGCAGTATGAAACCTCTTCATAATAGTCCCCAGAATCCTCCATGAGGCCTGCTATTTAAGCACACTCGTGGACATAAAGGTAAGTGACTATAGTGTTGGCCACTCACCAGGTAAGAGAAAATCAGCAAGTGGGGAGGTGGCTCCAGTACTGAACTATCGCCTGCTACCTTTGTAATGTGAGAGAGTAGCATAGCAGGCACAGGCTTTAAGGGCCCAGTAAGGAATGTTACAAGTCTTATAGGACCTAACAATAATTGTTGATGGGCCTAGGCGCTGGAAGACAACTTGCCCTTATATCACACGGGCATGTTATTTGGGGAAATCAACTAGCAGCCTGTGCAGTGTCTGCTCTGGAAAAGTCGCCACAGCTCCTACATGGTCCTTCTCCATAGAGTGGTCTGGCTCCAGGCTGAAAGGCTTGTGGCGGCTAGAGGCGTTCAGTCTCTATTTTTACATTGGAATTGACGTGCGCTTCGTGGGCCAACAAGAGTCAGATCATCTTTAAACTGACACGTGATGGGCATGCTCCCTCTAATGGTCGGCAGACCACCATGCGCCCCGGAGTCCTCAGATAAGGGAGATTATCTGCGAAGCAGCAGTGAAAGAAAGTCGAGACATTCCAGCGGCCACTTAAGCAAACGAGACTGAAGCGCCTTGCAAAAAAGTAGAAACAGAACCAATGTCAATCACACAGAAAACAAGCATTTGCAATGCCCTAGGGTCTCGCATTTGTCGGAGTTACAACTGTTCACAGTTGTAAACTCCCAACCGGATTTTCCCTGCATTAAAAGAAAAAAACAGCGCAATCGCGCTGTACAGTTCACAAAAAGTACAATTATGATTGTACGAAGCACTGGACTTCTGCCCAGCGAGATCGCGCTACGAAAACAGAGAAAAAGTAGTCCACAACCCCAGCGAGCCTCACATGTTTCCCGTACTTGGTTGCTGCGCTCGAGGAGGGCTAACCACGGAAAAGGCATGACCTATGCATGCCTTCCACTAATCAAAAGAAGCGGATTCTAACAGGCAAGCCAACTTGCCAATGAAAGACACTGACGTGAGGTCGACGGGGCTCCGAGCCCTTTTCTAATACCTATAGCGTCTCGCTAGCAATACGCATGCGACGCAGGTTCGACCCTAAAAACAACAAAGGGACTGGAGTTCTGACACTTAAATAGCTGTGAGCGGCGAAGAAAGAGGACTATAGAAGAGGGACGGCACCCTTTACGGATATTCACGAAGCCTGATTGGTTGATGGCTTGTTTTATTTGTGACTTTTTTTTTTTACCCTGTGGTTAAGGGGAATGAAGTCTTTGCTGACATGTTTATGTGGCCGCTGATTAAATAAACGGAGAAAGTTAGGCATAATTATTGCCTCCGGGTCCTGACACAGAATGTGTGTATATAATGTGAATATACAATAGCCATATTCTGCTAAATTGTATTTCACGCATCTATGAGGAAGTGCACCTGAGTGGAAGTGAGGCCAAAAATCCCAAAGCAGTTCCTTTCAGCCAAAAGCTATGCTGGTGGTGGCCCTGCCTACTTTGCCTGGCTTTCATCAGATTTGACTTCATTGATTGTCACCGAGCGTTTACCTAATATTAAGTATGGTCTCAGAAGCGGACTGAGTTTCTGTGAGCTGCGCAAGAGACCTAATGGCCAGACCTCGGACTTGTGGTGAGCAGTGTTGCCCGTGAAGGGGCCAAGATATGAAGGTCCAGGGCATGTTGAGCATATCGGCATCATGCAATTAATGGCGTTGGCAGCAGCCCTGAGCATCTGGTAAATACTTATTCAGTTTATCTGGGGTAAGGTAGGCCCTATGGAGAAGGAAAATTTAATTGAGTTTGAACCAAGTGTTTCTGGACCCCTGCGCAGGGTAAGCTAGAAAGTAAGTTCACTCCCTCTCCGAGAAAGCCCTGCCAACTTCTGCCTCCCACTTAGTGTTCACTTCAGGCCAGAAAGGGGAACCCAAGTGTGTTCGCAGAGGCTTCTAGCTAGCCAGCAGATGAGGGGTCTACCCTGTCCCAGAACATGTCGATATTGGAGAACTGCATGTTGCAGTGGCTTCTCCACATCTATGCCCCAGTCCAAGCAGAGCACTCGGGGCAGGGCAATGAATGTAATGAAATGACCCGCAGGTATGCTGTATTGGTCAACAATCTCTGCTAAGGGAAGATACCCCCCACTGTGAAAGATCTCTAAGGGACATCAACTCTGCTACTGTCCAGTGACATAGGTACGGAGCAGCCAGTGCAACTCCATCACAAGTCGCGCTGAAAAGAGGAACAGCTGGTGCACATGGGGTGGTTGTGGCCGTAAGCCATAGTCCTCTCCGAAAGCGCGCATACGTCACACTAAGCAAACGGGAATGGAGTGCCCGAGCCACACCACAAGGTGAGAAGAGTGCCTGTACTGTTTCAAGGGTCAGCAGAGGCCGCAGTATAGTCATGTCTGCGGGACAGAGCATGGCAGGCCAGCGACAAATCCATTTTAGCTTGGACGCTAAATATTGCTCGAAGGCTGGGAGCTCAAAGTCTCCCGTGATCATATGGGCCGCACATCTTTGCCAATGACACCTGGCGGCCATTGCCCCCAAACTAGTTCACCTTGCAGCACATGTAATGTGCGGAAAAATTCCAGGGGAGGAGTAGAGTTAAGTTAGCAAACTAGTATAAGAGAAGGGGCAGCATGGCTATTTATGAAATAACCCTACAAAAAACTGATTGGCCCTGGCCCCTAAGCACTGTGATAGCTGTGGTTATGTTGCGATCTAGCAGATTTTTATCTTTATGATAGATACTGAACCCTAAATAACATAATATGTTAGTTTGCCACAAGACAGGTCCTTCCTTGCAGTCCAGAACTGTTTAATTCTGATGAGGTGATAGCGGAAACGCGCTGGATTTGTGCCATCTGTCACTCAGGCTAGATGCATGGAGGGATGCCCCCAGCGTTTGCATTATGTCCTCTCGAAGATAAAGCAACACATTGTTGCGTAAAGGGAAACAACCTGTAGGCCGTCAAGGGGATTCTCCAAGGCCACCCCCAACAGCTCAGTCTGACGGCCATTGGCTCCACTGCTAAGACACAAATAAGGGGCTAGAGGTGACAACCCTGTCTAGCGCCATGTTGAGCAGCCACGGGGGCAGAGATGAGAAGTCCAGTTCTTCAGGCCATTCGAGGACAAAGTCAAGTGCAAATTCCAGAACCCGGTAGAGCCTACAAAGATTTAGGGATGTTCCCCCCCCATTTTTCAGTAATTGGGTAATTGAGCACCAGAGTGCCCTCCTTGGATAAGGAAGTTGGAATGTGACTGATAAAAATCTAGAAGCAGGTCGTCTGGGCCCAGCACCTTACTTGTCAACAGCGAGAAATAGGCCCCTAGTATCTCCTTGTGTGATTGGAAGTGAAGCAGGTGTTCTAATAAAAATATTAATATGTATTTAGAGTAACAGATTTGCATAGAAAATGTAATAACGTAGAAAAAATAATGCACATTTGAAAGTGTGATCGTGATGAGTAGCCACCAATGTTCACGAAGTGTACTTATTAATGGCTTATTAATATGACAAGTTGAGCATTTGTTTGATTAATGTAGTAATACACCATATTAATGGTTATACATCATGTAATTGCTTTATTAGCTGAAAGCCTTAACTTAGTGGAGGTCTTGGACTAGTTACACGGCCTCATGTCAAGCTACATTTCTTGCAAGTTTAATAAAATGACTGTTTTAGAGAAATAAACTGAGATTTTCCACGCTGCTGACCAAATGTGCTCGTAGCTAAAAGTCTTTCTCATGAGAACCGCTTGCTAGAAGATGCTAGTCTTGCTAAATGTACCAAAATGTGTGTAATGCGTGTAAAACTGACTTTCTCAGGAGAAGAACAATGGAGACACTGATTGGAGTATAAGCTGCAACAATATTTACCTGACGAGCCAGATGATGAGGACATTACAAGAGGAGCCAATCAGCAACATGTGAACTGTGTACTAGTAGAAATTACAGATTTGATATTTTAGTTCTATTGGACAAATTGTGAACATGCGATTCCCTTTACCAATGGGGATTTGGGAAGTAGTTTTAGGAAATCTAATTTAACAGGACTGCACCATGAGAAGATACCACACTTGCCTGCATTCTGCCATTGTGCCTTTTGCCTAGCGCATTTGCCCATTTTCTATGTTGCCTTAAGGCTAGTACTTTACTGAGTGTCTTGACGAGAGACATGCTTACCTTAATGCTTAAAGACTTTGCCCTTTCCGAACTTTGATACTGAATCCTGAATCCTTGCTGACCAGACTGATGTCCTGAGGACGAAGACTGACACTGCTTGCAGATCCATACTGAGGATAGGTACTATGAATTAGAATATTGATTATTATTGTCTATTTGTTTTTGTTTCTAGGTACCAACCACAGTATTTTTATAGAGCCATAGTTAGATGGTTTCCAAATTTGTGTTGACTAAATTGTTTTGCATGAAGTCCAACATGCTAATTCTAATCTGATGTTAGTTAGGGAATCAACTGATGAAGTAACAATTGAAGTCGTTCTTTGCTGAAACTAAATGTATGTGATATCGTATGCGGAGTTATTCTTGCTATTAATTTGCACTGAGTTGGATTTTGTAGTAGCTCAAGCCTTGATTAGATTGCGTTTCTTTCACAGATTCGGATAGCCAGTGATGTTTCTGTATGCTTGTCATTAGATTTTGAGATTAATTTACATGACTTTAGTACTGTTAATATAGGAAAATAAACATTCTAACCTTTACATAAAGGTGTGGTTATTCATGACTGTGAGGTCATGGTGTGTGATAATTACTGACTCCTATTGATTACTAATGTTATTGATCTGCCTGCACTGAATCTATGATGGGAACATCTTAAATGAGAGTCAAAAGGTTCATCAACCTACTCGCGTCCCCTTGTAAGTTTACGTATTAAGGTCTGACGCGCTAAAAGAAGCTCACGATCAAGCTGTTGCTCTCAAGATATGCAAGGCAGGATGAACTCACCCAAGAAAGACGCAATGTCCCCATGGGTGCACAGATGTGAGGGGGGCGTATAATACACGGTCATGGGCAATAAAGGCCTCCTGAAAGTCGCTCTGGTTGTAGACAAAGGATATTAGGAGCAAAACCAATGGAGGTAATAGGGACGCAGGTGTCAGAGAGCCTCATCAACCAAGCCCAACAGGGTTCATCTCACTCAAAGTGAGTTTCGTGGCATTTGCCACATAGTTAAAGCAATGCAGTTTATCAAGTAGTTTGGCATGTCACATACAAGCAGTGCCTAGGGCACGAACGCGGTCATCTGCAGTGGTTGCCTCACTTTCAAGGTGGAGTGAGCAAGGGGTGCTCAAAGGACTGCAGCTCTAATTCAATAGCCTTCCGCATGTCCACTGTTGCAGCGATACAATGACCCAGCATCACCACTTAGAATGCTTCCCCTTTGGAGAACGCTGTGTCAGTTTTTTTTTGGGGGGGGGGAAATGTGTCAGTGTCATACCGTAGGGAACGAAAAAGAGCATGCTCAAAACCCATCCATGTGGCCTAGTCCAGAAATGAAGCATGAGCCCTTCCTTGTTGTGGGAAATATTGGCAGCAGTTTATTAACACTGATTTATAGCAAGACCGCCCTTGTATTCTCTATAAGGGCCATAAATCATTGTGTCAAATCTCTTCCACATTTATGATAGTTACAGACCACCTGGAACTATTAGCTTGGCATAAATCACTCTTGACAAGTATGCTAATTACAGTTCATGTCATAGATCGCTTTGACATTTACGTGAATCCCAGGTCATAAATCATTGTTGACAGGTTTTACCATAAATCGTGCATCATTTGTATGTCACATGCCCATAAATCACTTAGCCATAAATGAATCAAAACGGTTAGTTCTTTGAGTACATTGCCCCTGGCGCTGGAGTTTCTCCGTTCGTGTCGGGGGTGGGGATACTCCTTTTCCTTTTGGGCTTAACTAGCTACCTTGGATTATTCCTTGCGTCCAGCCCTCCAGCAGACCCGGGTTGCAAATGCCGTGTTTTGTGTACCCCCTCCAATGACTGCCTTACCCTGCGTAAGGCATCCCAAGATAAGTATCACTGCTGCCCTGCTGTGCTGGGTATGGCCTCCCCATCTTCCTTAATGTTCTTTGCTGCTTCTTTGTCACTCTCTTCTGTTGCTGCACTCTCACTCTCCCAGCCTGCGACTTCCTGGGTAGCATTCAATTGGGGGCGGATGGGTGGGTTTCTTTGTGCCGTCACTGCCCTGCCGCCGAGGTGAATGGATGGGCTCTGGCCAGGGCAGCCCCTTTTTATGCCCCTGCGAGCCCGGAGGGCATGAGCAGTGAATTCAGATGAATACCTGGCCCCCTAATGGCCCTGGGCATCGTGCCCTTTTGCTGCACAGCACCTTGCCTCTTCATCCCTCCCGCCCTACCCCAAAACCACCATTTGAAACCCTGCAACAAAGGGGGAAAAGGTGCTGCTTTCCCGCTTCTCCTTCTCCTAATTACGTGCCCTTCCTGGTGTCCTGGCATGCTTTCTTGTGGGCCTCGGAGGGGTTTTTGTTCTGACTCCTCTAGCCCCCTTCAGGTGCAGGCCTTCCCACTAAACCCCTCCATGCAGCCTACCCCTGAAATAATAATGATACATGAGCCCTTTCTGGTAGTGGGAAATATTGACCGCAGTTAATTAACATTGATTTTTAGCAAGACCGCCCTTGTATTCTTTATAAGGGCCAGAAATCATTGTGTCAAATCTCTTCCACATTTATGATAATTACAGACCACCTGGAACTATTAGCCTGTCATAAATCACTCTTGACAAGTATGCTAATTACAGTTCATGTCATAGCTCTCTTTGACAGTTACGTGAATCCCAGGTCATAAATCATTGTTGATAGGTTTTGCCATAAATCACGCATCATTTGCATGTCACATGCCCATAAATGACTTAGCCATAAATCAATCAAAACGGTTAGTTCTTTGAATACATTGCCCTATGCGCTGGCGTTTGTCCTATCGGGTGGGTGGGGGTAACTCCTTTTCCTTTTAGGCTTAACTCACTACCTTGCATTATTCCTTGCGTCCAGCACTACGGCAGACCCAGGCTGTGAGCGCCGTGTTTAGTGTACCCCCTCCAATGACTGCCTCACCCTGCCATAAGGCATCCCTCAGCTGTGATGTGTGGACTCCCCATCTTCCTTAATGTTTTTTGCCGCCACAGCATAGGCGACTCCCACCAACTCAATCCCCTCTATTCACAACCCACTAGCTGCATAGGTGCCCAGAAAAACTCTGTCCCCTCATTGGCAGGTGCACTCTGTATCCGCTGAAATATTCCTGCCTCTGTAGGTTGATTAGGCCATGCCAGATGCTTTACCAGTCGTTAGCAATGCAGAAATTCTTCACCGCCACATTGTTTCTTTCTTGACTTGTCTATGTCCGTGGCTACTTGGCTCCCAGCCACTTAAACCTTGGGATGATCTCTGACCAGATCAGTGTTGTGTTACCGAGAAGCCTCGCTGCACAAATGAGATCCCTCCTGATGTGCTCCAGGAGCTCCCTCTTGCCTAGCTGAGCAAGGTCGTTGCCCCCCAGGTGTACAATTATAACGTCCGGCTTATGTCTCTGTGAAGCCTGAAATTCCTCAAGCGTGGGCTATAGATGCTCCCACTTCATGCCTGGCATTACGAACCATTCATTTTCTGTCTGCTGAGGGTATAGCTCCCTTCGTGGCCTCATAGCCTTCCACAAGCTGTCTTGTACCTGTATGCGAAGCAAGTGCAGTGATGTCAGGCTCTAGCTTTTGTCACCACCCACCCACCCCCCAATCTCCTCTTTGTCAAAGTTCTTCTGAGGACGCCATGGCTTGCGTGGCTCTACTACTGCCCTGGTTGTTGCCTTCTGATGTAACTTCTGTAAGTGTTGGAGCGCCATCTCCCAATTGCCTTGATGCCTGCCGCCGGTAGCCTATGCTGGGCCGCTGCTGTTGCTGCCCCTATCTGGAATGAATGCGTGCCAAAGCTGTCTGTAGGCAGTGCCCCAGTGCTTGTCGACTGTAGTTCTTCCTCCACCCTTTCTGGTGATGGGCACCCCTCACTTTACACCTCCACCCTGGCAGATGTGGCCCTCCTGCCCAGGGTTCCTGCTGCGACATTGGTTCCCTTGGGTGTCACTGCCTCGCCACCACTCATTGCGCCGACCCCCCCCCCCCCATTTGCAAATAGCAATGGCGCAAATGACTTTAAACATTCCTGTACAATAGCGCCTGCCTTGCTGCTTATATAATTTCTTCATGGTCGATCAGTTGGATGGTGCCCTGTTCCTCCATGCTGGCAGCCAGGTCGCGTCGCCTTAATGGGCTGTCCCCCTGCTGCTTGCTGTTACTCAACTCAGGTCGTGTCACCCTTTTGGGCTGTTCCTGGTTGCTTCTGCGCTGCGTCGCCCGAGGGCTGTCCCTGGCTGCTCACCCCAATTTATTTGAAGGTCCTGCTGCTCAACTTGGGTTGCGTCATGTCACTCTCATGGGCTGTCCCCGGTTGCCTCCTGTGTTGTTTCTGAAGCCAGGTCGCGTCCCCTGCGGGTTGTCCCTAGCTGCTCCTCCCCAACTTCCTACTATGATCAGGAAGGAGGGGAATGTTTATAAGCCACCTGAAAAAGCACTTCTACCTCTCAGTGTGATCATGTCCTTTAACTTTGCCCAGTGCACTTGCCTAGATTTATGTTTGTTTACTGAGGGGAAACGGTCATGGACACCTGAAGTAGAACTTTATAATTTTAGTGTGATAGGCTGTGGCCTTAGTGATTAGGCCACCAGTGACTACTATGTCTTTAAAATTATGATTGCTCCTGCCCGAGTGCTTATTCCGCCTTTGCGCGCTTAGGAGAAAATAATCAGCAATATTTAGAATGAAATGACTTGGTAGCCCCACTAGTCAAATTGCCCAGCCGCTTCGCATGCTTCAGATTCAGCTGAGCTGCTCAGTTTAAGTGTTTCCTACACTGAAGATGCAGAGGATTGAACCCAGGGCCTCATACATGCAAAGCATGCGCTCTACCACTGAGCTACGTTCCCTGCTGCTGAGCGACCGGTGGTATGGTTTAACCCGAGTGAGGGGGGCGTGGCCACTGGACTCCGTCCACGTTATCCTTCGTTCTGCCGATGGTCTGCTCGATCCCTTCCTCCAGCTCCATAAACAAATCCCACACGCAGGAGTGACTCCGTCACCCATGCCTTTTATGCTGCCTCCGCCGGCTCCCTTCTGAGACTGATACCCTGGAGGACGCAATGCCTCTTCCGTGGGTCTTTTATCACTGCGCGGCCTCCTCCCGTGCCTTGCATGAGCCTCGTGTGGTTGCGGAGTACAAAGGGGCCTGCCACCTCCCCCGGCAGCCTGCCCCGTGCCGCAGCGGCCTTCACACCGGCTTTGCATCGCGACCTGCGGTACCTTCTTGGGCTGCAGCAGTTACTCCTATGCTGTTCCTGCAGGTGGCTTGACTGCACCTTGCTCCAGCGGGCCCGGCAGTGTCTTCTATGGCGATGGAGAAGGGCAGCTGGAGTAGCACTGGGTGTCCCAGTTTCTCAGCATGCAGGTCAGGTTTTCTACCTTGCTGACCACGTAATCCTCTGGGGAGTCCTCACCCGGAAGGCCGCCAAGCTCTGCTTAAATGGTAGGAGATCTTCTTTGTTTTCTTTGCACTGTTGCTGCCCTGCCGCCCAGGAGAATAGAGGGGTCCCGACCAGGGCAGCCACTTTTCATGCAACCCAAGGGCCAGAGGGGTGAATGCAACTCAATATCTGGCCTCTTACTGGCCACGGGCTTCTTGCCCTTTTCCTGCTTGACACCTTGCCCTCGTCCCCTCCTCCACCCACAACCACAATGTTGTCGCCCTGCAACAAAGGGGTGCCGCTTCCCTGCTTCTCTTAATTGTGCACCCTTCCTCAAGTCCTGGCGTGCTTTTTTGGGGACTTCAAGAGGTTTTTGCTTCGACCCCTCCAGGTGCAGGCCTTCGCCCTACAAGAGAGGGTTGCATGTGCCAAGTCGGTACTGGGGCAGGAGTCATGGTTCAATTGGCACAGGTAATGTATATTTGTGAACGCCCTGCAAAGTAAAAGAAGAGGAGAGGATTCAGTTGAGCCAGACATGGGGATCGTGGGGTGCAGAGTAGGATTTGAAGGTGTTAGCCAGTGTGCCAAGAGCTTAGCGATGTTTACCACCAGAACTGTGGCAAGTGGGTGGGGGGGAGATAGGATCGGTCAAGAAAAACTTCCAGTTTGCAGTTGTAGTCTTCCCCCAGAACCCAAGGGACAACAGCCCAGTGTGCTAAGTGAGTGGAGAGAGCAGCAAAGAACGCAGGTTGTTCAGTGTTAGGGGTATAGATACTACTCAGAATCACCACTACTCTGTCCAATCTGCAGCGGACCAGAGCATATTGGTACTCAGGATTGAGAAGTGAAGCCTCAGGTGTGAACGAGTTTTCTGCCTACACCCAAATCCTTGCCCCGATATAAGGTAGAATAGCCAGTCGCAAACACTTGTACCCGCCAACGCCTTTGCAATCTCTGTACTTCTGGATGCTTGCAAAGGTTAGCCAGCGCCAGGTCACACAAAGGCACCTCGAGACAAAGAAGGGTCCCCACAGAAGCAGTGATGCCCCCAGGCAGGCTGCCAGGAGGGCCACGGGGTCGTGACATACAGCAAAAAGCAGAGGGAGGCCCAGTCAAGAGGTACCATCCAGACTGGCAAGGTCCCACAGCATGCCACACCGTGGCCCCGGCCCAAATCGCTCTGGGATGGCATCCCTTGTCCTGGGATGCCAGAGAGCAGCCCAATGGAGACTGGCTGGCCGAAGCAAACTGAATAAAGGGCCTTAGGTGACGGAATAAACAGATTATGCGTCCGCCATCTTAATCTGTGTGGCAACCCCTACACCACTCACCCCACGTGACTACAAATAATTGTTGCTTTCCCTGAGAAATAGTTGTGTCGAGTGCCAAGAGGAAGGCTGACAAGCAGTAATTAGTCCTTCCCTGGGCTCATATGTTCAACAAGAGTCTTTCACAACAAAAACAAATAAAACTTGCACAACAGAAAAAGTTAATTTTGTTTATTCTAAATCAAATATTGCAAATATACAGAAAAAAGTATTGGTACAAAGTTATTACACTCCTTATCTTCACACAAGATCCAGGATTATTTACAAACTGATTTAATTTTCTTGTAAGTATCTGCTTCAGCTCATACCTTTCGGGACTCAGATTTTTTTGACACACAACCAAAAAAGCTTCTTGCTGTAGGCATAATAAATTATTACGAGCATTCTTTTCCTATCCTTCGATTGAACTAGGGAGCAGCCTCTTCTGCCTAAACCTGTGCTGCACTCTCAGAGCACTCGCCTATCATAGGCAAAATCTCCAAAAAACTATCCTTCGTCCCCAACACTTGTGCTGAAATATTCACACAGACCGAACTGCCAAAACACATGCTCTTTGATGGCTACACACAGGGCTCCCTAAAACAACTTTATTTGATGGTGAAATAGTGTTTGACTGCTTCTATGGATACTTTCTCCACAACATTTCCAACTGTGTCTCCTTTACAGTTGCAACACAACAAACTATTGAACGGCATAAATGAGTGCAAAATGTACATGTTGACAACGACTCCATGACTATCCATCCCGCAATCAGATTATGATTCATACATCTTCTGATGTGGCAAATTTGCTACATTTTTGTATCATGAAGGAGTATATATTCCATTTTCTGACATCGTTCAGGCAAGCCCTGCACATTGAGGCACATACCCACAGATGAAGAAATACCAATCCATTCGCAGTGCTAGGTGAGCCAAGGTAATCCGTTCTCTCAGTTACTGCTGCTTAAAATAAACCCATACTGGAGGGGCGGGAAATGTGTTTGTCCCTCAGTAAGGGACAGGAGAAGCAAAGGATTTTTAGTTGGGAGAAAAGGAGGATAAAGGGAATTAAGTGCAACATTACGCTATTTTCCATTTAATATTTATATACAAAGAACAGGCCATCTGAACATGCTGTACAAAAGTGCATCCAATGTTTCTATGATCTGTATCATCAGCATTTGCTGAACGTAGACACGTGCCCTCCACTGTAGAAGAGTGAACACTTTGTGAGGGGACAATGAGTGATGTCTGTACAGTAATCAAAAGCAATGTTTTTTTTTCTTATTTTACCAAGAAAATGAGGTGAACTGCCAAGTTCAACAGTACTGAAGGATGTTTTCAGTAGGTTGTGCTCAGAATTAAACTCGGACTACAGTGGAAGGATTGTTGAAACATATGTAAAAGTTTAAGACTTAGGACATGATTGTACTTAGGCCTCTTAAGTTTATAAAGGACCAGCACAAGAAACCTGCCTTTTTGCTTTTGAAAAAGAGTATATAATTATTAACTTAAAGCATTACCAGATATGGCTTTGCGACCTTGTTCATAATCTCAGAGAATATCTGCATAGTTCAAGTTCTCAAAGCAAAATAACCATTAGCATCATTCTATAACCTTAATTTTCAAAGCAATTCAACTGCTCAGGTTCTCTTATGAATAGACATAGGTAAAGTTGTAATTTCAAGCTTAAATATCTTTTTGCGGGCATAATACCAATTTTACCAAAGGATGTCATGTAGCATAGACAGGAGATTAACTACAGGATCAGTGCATTCTCTATGGGCACAAACAGAAATTGGAGAGAATTAATGAAGTAAGAAAGATCTCCACAGTGGGGTCAGGTAAAGTGTTCGGCATCGGAAGTGCTACAGAGATATAGGATGGGCTTTCAAAATATGAAATAGGTAAACTTAGATTCTGCTGATTCCAAGAAATGCTGAACCTCTCAACTTTCCTTTGCCTCAGGACTGAGTACAGAATTAGGTCAATGAGTTTGCTAAGGAAGGACATATCTTATAAGAAGATCTGTAGTTATCCCATACAATTGAGGAAGGGTTGGTTTTGTCTGCTGAACTGGGTATGATCCTGTTTGGACTGTTCAATCCACCAAAATCCCTGTGTTGAGTTTTTAAAAAGAAAAGTGCCATTAAGCAGCATGCATTCCTTAAAAGTAAATTACAGAGAAAGATAGTCTGCAGGTCTGCACAGCCTAAGACACACCTTGAGACCATGTGTTGAAGTTAGTGGGGACGGCCCATCATGGCTGAAAAGGTTCAATTTCCAGATGCATTTAGCTGAAGAGTTTTGGGGCAGAGTACATCAGCTTCTGAAGCCATGTAATTTCTTGTTTGAAAAACAATCAGTTAAAACTATTCATTGTGGCTGAGTAGTCTCCCATGGCATCTACCAATTCAGATGCAGAAGGGGAAGACATGAGACCCTCTTCAGAGGAAAGCAGAATCATAACATTAGGTTTGTTTCAGTTACAGAGAGGCAGCTCTTACCTTTCCATCTACATTTTAAAGACTGTTATATTTCAACATATTTCTGTCACTAAATACTTGGATTTGAATTCCATCTTAACCACCTTACAACATTGGCAGTTTAGCACTGTTCAACTCACCAGTGCCACATTTATTGAGCAACCCAGAAGAAATAAAGTACCAATCCCCTGAACAGGATGAGGAAATGTAAAAACCAAAGACATATTATTAGAACTAAAACCATAAAAAACAATTCTCTGATGTAAAATTCACTATTACTTTAATTGAAAACATGACTATTCATGAATAAGTTAAGTAGTCATAGGTGGGAAGAAATGGGGGGGGAAAGGAAGATCTGTAGCTTTTAAAGAATATGCAGTGCCACAGAAGTTTAAATGTTTTCCGATCATCCTCCCAAGTAGCGGAGACATCTCAAGCTTGTGAACCCAAAGAACAGCCCATGCCTGTGATATGCTTCTTACAATTGGAACAAAACCCACAATGAACTTAAAGGGCCAATAAAAGAATTTTCAGTCTTGTTCTGTCACAGACCATATGAGGGACATCACACCTCGGACTTCCAATGAAGCAAGACAAGTTAAAAGTCTACACAATAGGAAGGTAAGAATATTCCAAAAGTTCTAAGTGTTAGGCGAGTGTCCTTCACAAACTCATACCACTCAATCCACCCTCGTTAGGGAGTGCAAACACTTTTTGAGAATGAGGGAGAAAAGCTTTAGTGCAAACAGAACCCTAAAAACAGAAAAAACAGACACTTTTGAAAGCCTCTGAAGATCATCAGTTAAACAAATAAACTACCATCATTGGAAATCGGCACATGTGGTGGATGGAGGGTCTTCTATCTCAAATATTAAGGTCTACTGTTATGGATTATACAATAATCGTTTAAACAATTTCTAAGTCGTAATGTTGTACCATCTGCAACCCTTGAAGCTCCAATTGTTGAGAATTTTGCACGTTGTAAATAAAACAATGAAAAGAAGACCAGTCTATCAACTGGACCAGGTCCTATGAAGTAACAATAAAAAAAGTTGACAGAATGGTAGTAAGCTTGAATTTGCACTAAGCAGTAAGGGAATGGATTCTATTAGCATCCAGATTAAACTATTATTATAGATATACAGATAAGAGGACAGAGGTGAAGGAACAAAGGCAAATCCCGATGTAGTCGGATGAGGAAGTAAGTTGAGACCTACATGACTGAATACTGCCATCAAAAAGATATCTTGTGAACTAAGACGCACATTACCTATACAGCAAGGTCAAAAAGAGACAGACTAGGAGACATACAGTCAGCCAGACGAAGAGACTTGCATGACTCAAACACAGAGTCAAACTGGCAAAATCATATGTAGGGCCGAGTACAAGGATCCAATTTATATATCAGTCTTCAATGTCAAGTTCCACATTCTCTTTTCTGTTTGCAC
Source organism: Pleurodeles waltl (assembly GCF_031143425.1). Classification (NCBI taxonomy): domain Eukaryota; kingdom Metazoa; phylum Chordata; class Amphibia; order Caudata; family Salamandridae; genus Pleurodeles; species Pleurodeles waltl. Next base: position 415,647,924 of record NC_090445.1, on the reverse strand, counting down.
TCACATCTTGTGCCTAAATTGGTCGAAATATTTAGGCAGTATAGATGGCGAATTAATGCTTACTTTTTTCCAGGTACTCTTTGCCTCCACGCATGACAAATTCCATGGAACGGTAGTAACATTAAGGGACTGTCCGTGCACTTCTCATTTCAATAACTAAGAGAGCCTGGTGAAAACAGAGTACGGATCAAAGGCAAAGAAGATTGCTGCTATAAGGATGAAAATTCTACTAATGCATAGTGCCTTACATAACTGCAGAATAATCACTCTCCAACCCCTACACAGCTTATTTCCACTGCGTAGCCATCTACCCATCTATTTCTGAACACTGCATCATTACCTTACGTTTTCTGTTTATGCTTAATGGGTGCTTATTGCTCCATTTGTTAACCCAACACCACACTCATGTTTAGTTATTTATATCTAGTTTAGTGTTCCATTTTGGTCAGTTAGGGTGCTCTCGACACCCAGACACATTCTTACTACCCATGTGAGGGAAGCTACATACCACAGATACCATGAAAATCAAATCAAGTTTGGTATGTGAAAACTTTCCCATTAATCAGCGCCTTTCAGAAGGTTTTTTTTTTATTTGTATCTCTAGCTTACATTGAACCTTCAAACCCCATTAACAAAAACAACAGGTGATTTAGGATAGGCATAGATTTCCCAAACTAACTGAACATTAAATAAGAACAGATACAAAGCCTGTAAGAAAAAGAAAACCGCTATTGTATTAGCAAACCTCAAATCACCATCTACCAAATTGTACCCCAAAGCTATCTTTCTCTCACACACCCACTCACCTAAAACACACAGACCAAACATTCCATCTTCATCAGTTGACAAAAGCTGTGTACATAACCATACAGATCTTAACCTCCAAATTCATGCAAGAAACTCAGATCATTGCTGAGCATTAGGTGGACCTGAGTAAACTTCTGAATGAGAGTTTGGGGTGGGTGTCAGTGCCTGAGCCTACCATACAGGTCTAAATGGACGCACTCTGAGCACTTTAAGAGACTATCAGAGCAACAACTGCTCAGTGTCTGGAAAAAAAACAGTCATGGATACTACTGAGCTCCTTCTGAAGGGTCATTGGAGGCTTCGGGTATTAAAGCATCACGAATGTCACAAGTCCCTCTACATCACCTACAAAATGTAATTCTACCTTTCTCCTTGGTTCAGTTTAATTCATGAATTTATAAAAATGAATTAAGTTAAGAAAACATCAAATATCAAAAAGTAAAACTCCAATGATTCCCTCATTGTAGTCCCAAGTCCCACAGACGCTTGCATTAGTGAGCCACCTTACTGTCAAGTGTTTCTGGATGACTATTTTTAATCTGGAGGTGGTACCTAAATCTCATCCCCCCCAAGTACTTCCCCCTTCACCTTTGCCTGTTCTGCGGCCAGGGGCAGCCAAGCTAGAAGGCATATCCGTGGGAGTAACAGGTTCCCATTTAATGCCCCTCAAAAACGGATGGCATTGAATTAGATAGGCATTTAATTTCAGAGGTTTAAAATAAAAAATATTGGATTGAGATGCTCCATTTGCTTCCAAATCGTGTTCACTGGAGTAGTCTTCAGGTCTTGCAAGCTTCCAGGCAACACTAGTCAAGGAGATCCTGTAGGACATCAGAGAGAAAGAAAGAAAGAAAAGGTAGTTGTGAGTGATACACTGATCTCAAACTAATCAGAATCTTAGTTTCTTCTCATTAAATTCTCCCACACTAGTTAAAAGAAATTCTTGCTCCCCCATGCACATGGACACAACCCCATCATCCCATGCAACAGGACTGTGAACGGACTCTTTCATGCATCCCAAGCACACTGTGTGGTTATTTAATTTATCACTTATTTCCCTGCTAACTACCATGGTCCTTCCACACACGACTTGTCAATTACTACAAATGGGGCAAGAGTAGTGCTTATAGCCTTGTGCTCATGGAGCAGCGAGTTGCTAAACCAACCCCACAAGGAAAAAGCTTTTTTATATATTATCTTCAATGAAAGGCAGCCTACTAGCCCTCTTAAGGCAACAAAACAATGGCAGAAACCAAACACTGAGCCCTCATCAGGCATGAATAGCTTTAGTGTACCTCATCCGAATCGTCGTGGTAACCAGTCTGTTTATTTACGTCAACAATACTAGTGTCCAGAGAGTCTGTTCCGGTTGCCTCTGCATGTTGCTGAAGAATTGAGTATCGATGGACCAAAAATCTAGAACACAAACCAACCACACATTCATAAGTGTACTCTGCACCTAGTGCATCAGATGCAGATCAATAGAGAAAGGCTTGCCCATCAACTAGACAGCAGGAAAACGAGAGCTATGTGAATGAGTAACTCATTTGTAACACAAGGTTTGACAGGTTATCCTCTGACATCAGGATAGGTCAAAGGAACAAGTTACCTACCTTTGGTAACGCTCTTTCTGGAGTGTACTCCAACTTCAGATTTTTCACCTTTAGAACATCCTTATGCTCAGACTAAATACAGAAGATTTGAACAGCATTGCTCTATCACACCAGTAGATGGCTTCGCGCAGAGCCACACTGACTGTTTTCATCACAGAAGTGACAAACAAAGCCACATATAACACCAGCCCTGAGAGCGGACATCAGTTTCTTGACTTGACAGGCCAAACAATAATTAGCAATACCATTGAACTGATTCCTAGGTTTGCACATAAAGATTGGGAATGAGACCATTCCACAGAACAGAGTGGAGGGAGGGTGGTGAAGAAGTCTGCAGTCAGATAGAGTATCCATCAGAAAGAGCATTACCAAAGGTAGGTATGTTGTTCTTTTGATGGATACTTCAAACAGCAGATTCAATGCCTTTAGAATAGACATCCAAAGAGTACTTCCAAAGTGGTGGATTGTGGAATGGTTCAGATCAACAAGTCCTGCAGAACCAAACAAGCATGATGCCTCTCCTGTCAGACCTGGCTGTCAAGGCATATTTCTTTGTAAACTAGTGCACAGAGGCCCATGTCGCTGATTGACAGATGTCAAGGACAGACACTCTGCATGCCAGTGTAGTGGCAGCAACATTGACCCTGAAGGAATGGGGCCACATGGTTTTCAGAAGATGCATTTGGGATGGATGCACAGCAGATTTTGATGCAGGGGACTACACACTTTGACTAAGTCCTTTTCTGCACTGCCTAGCCTTTCACTGTCCCAGAGAACCCTACAAAGAGCTAAACGTACCCCCAATGGTCCTTTGTGCAATCAATGTAGAAACTCAAACCTCTTTTAAGATCTAGTTGAAGTCTCATCTCTTTTGAGAGGTAAGGAGGGGGGATGATTGCTGGAAGAGTGATGGATTGCTCACTAGAAAACCACCAACTTCTTTAGGCAAAAAGGTTACCTTGGTCCGTAGTACTAATTTGGAAATACAGATGTGTAAGATTGCTGCACAGAGAGAGCTTGGAGTTCGCTCATGTGACAAGCCGAATTCCCAGTGACCAGAAACTTAGTCTTCAGTCAGGTGACATAACAGACAGCTGTGCGTGGGTTTGAATGACATGTACATGAGCAGAGGACCAAATTAAGATCCTACTGTGGCACTGAAAAGGGTTTAAGAGAAAACAAACAAGCCAAACCTTTTAGAAACTTCTTCACAACAGGTGATATGAACAAGGACAGCTAGTATAGTATACATAAAAAGGCCTTTAAGGATGCCAACAGCAAGTCCCTGCTGGGTGAGGGATGAACAAATTGCTTACCTCCAGTAATGCTCTTTCTAGCAATGTGTAAAGGAAAATGTCACAACCCAAGATGGTAGGTTTTAAACCCTGTAGGGATTGTCACAAGCAAATGTCTGTGCCTGGTTCTCACCATATTTGCCTGTGGTCGAGCCACAAATAAATGGTCTGCAGTGACAGTGCGTTGATGAACCCAAAGGCCAAAGGGGACTGTGAGGCAAAATTGTATATCGCTAATTTCCTCATTGAGATCGGTCCAAGCCCAAAGGTTAGCCACAGTCACATTCTCAGTCCAGTAGTCAATCCTAAGGTAGTTTGTCACTGTGTGCCAAATCTTTGGGTAAATCGAAGAAAAACAAAATCAAAGTGAGACTCTGTCCCTTCCCGCCACTCTTACTCCTGAGAAGGTGCAAGGGTGTCACCATTCTACCCGGTTCCGCTCCTGAAGGTATTCATCTTTGAAGCCAATCCTGCAACTTGTTCCAGCACAAATCGAGTTTCCCTGGCTGTCTGCGACCCCGGCAAATCCAAGAGTTCCACAAGGCTGTGCTCCAACTCCTTCAAACAGATCTAGGCAGTCCCATCCCAGACTTGTAATGTACATGTCTGTCACTTCAGGATACTGACGTCAGTCGTACTTCTGATATCTGGAACCTTTCTATGGATCTCTTGGCCAAGACAGCCATAATGTCCTCTCGTAGCAGTGATAAATTATCCTCTGCCCACCATGGGAATGTTGGTGGAATTAGAGGAGGAAAGGATTGAAAAGGCAGGGCATAGCACTTCCTGGTGATCTGTAGTACCCATGCGTCTGATGTTATAGACTTACAGTCGAGGAGATGATGGTATATTCTCCCTCCAACTGGGCAAGCATGGCCCTGCATATCCAAACTTGGAGGGCTTTGAGGCTGCAGCTGCCGGGGACTGTGTGGTAGACTACTTCTGGCCTGCAGGCCCTCTATGTCTGAAGACCCTTGCCCACGTCCTCGCAAACCCTGAGTTGGTTGCTCAGGGTGGTGGCTGGCATAGGACTGGCGCAATGGGACGAAAAGCAGATGGTGGATGAGGGGTCGCCGAGGCCCAAGGACTTAGCCATAGCCAAAGAGACCTTAAAGCATTCCAGTCTGCCTTCTCGCCAAACAAGTGAGTGCCATCGAAGGGCATGTCCATCAGATGTGCTTGGACAGGCCCCGAAAAACCAGATGTCATCAGCCAGGCATGGTGCGTAAAGCCACTGTCAACACAACCGCTCTGCCCTGCGAGTCAGTTGTATCTAAGCCACACCTGATGGCGAACTTAGCTGCATCTCTCCCGTCTTTCACTGCTTGGAAGAGTATGGCTTGGGCCTCCTCCGGGAACTGAGGCAGCACTTGTGCAACCATATCCCAAATAGTATGGGAGAAACGGCCCAATAAGCACGAAGTGTTTACTGATCTCAGCACCAGGCTGGTGGAAGAAAACAACTTCTTTCCAAGATGGTCCAGCCTCTTGGATTCCCTATCCAGGGGAGCACAAGGGAATGCACCATAGGACTTGGAGGATTGGCCAACCAGGCTCTCAGAGGTGGGGTGTTGGCAGAGAAAGCTGGGGTCGCCCAGAGCGGGTGATGGCGGCGAGCAATCTTCCTATTTACAGGAGCCCCTGTGCTGGGCTTGGCCTAAGTTCCCCGCAGGAAGTGCTTTGTTGAAGGGCAAAAGGGGCTCAGATGTAGAAGCCCAAGATGTTCGCCTTGACAGACACTGAACGCAATTCGAGGATCAAGGACCTCCACTGCCCTACGCACCACCATTGTGTAGGATGCTCCCTCCTCTGTAGCCATAGTGGGAGAAGAGAGAGCAATTCAGTATCTGCAGAGGCATATAAACCACTGCTCTCTCCCAGCTCCTCATATCAGTCCAAAGATCTTTCCAACTGGTGTTTGTAAGGTTCCAGTGATCCATCCCACTCTTTACCCATGCCTGGCTGTGAAAAATAAGGCTCAGGCAATAATCTGCCACCTGTGGGTGCCTTTGGCACCGGAATCTGCGTCAGGCGAAGCTGTTCTGGCTCTGGATCATCAGTTATAAGAATGGGGCTTGCACCACCTGGAGCATCTGTGTTGTGACCGGCACTGGCCTGGATCCAGATTCAGATCCATGAGACTTCGCTGAAGCTGAGGCCGAAGCCGCTGGTATGGGTCCGAGTGAAGTCTCATCTGACCCTGCAGGGCCCGAAGGCAGGCCAGAGGGGTCAGCCCGCTCTAATAGCGACTCATGGCCTTGAAGAATTCCTTTATTTGAGTGGGTGTCGATCCGGCTCCCAGAAAGGGCTGGAGGTGCAGTGTCAAACTGGCTAACGGCTCCGTCGGGTACGCCAATGTTCCCCGCTCGTCTCGTTTGACGGATGAGGTGAAGACGGAGTCCACTTGAACTTATTATTATTATGCCTCTTTTCCGAGTATCCTGAGGACTTCAAATGGAAAGAAGAGGACTTGAAGCTCCAAGATCAGTCCTGCGACCACCTTCTTGACCAGGACGGAGACCATCTCGGAGCTGCATGGGCTGCTCTTGCTGACTGCTGGGCCACAAGCTTCTTTAGGGACTGCACCCTCAAAACCTTTGGTGCCACTGCACAACAGTTTGAACACAACTTTGAGTCATGGTTGCGCTTGAAGCACCAGAGGCAACAAGATGGGGAAGGGGTGTCAGTGACTGACATGGAGCAGTGACATGCGTCACACGATTTAAACGTGGCCTTCCTTGAAGACATCTCAACACATGAAGAAAAAAACCTGACAAAGTCGAAAAAAGATGTGTCAAAAAGTGACAGAGCAGCTCCTCTCTCCAGATCTGCGCTAACTGGTGCAGAATGAAAAGAACTGATGCGCGAGTGCCTGGGTGGCGCCTATGAAGGTGACTGCGAGTTACATCTGGCACAACCGACGCCACTTGGAGCCGAATGGAGCCACCCAAAGGCGCAAGCAAGGGCTATTGCTCAGCAAAAGTTTCCAGATCCAGTCTGACACCTTGGGAAAATAAAAGGTAAGGAATCTGCAGCTAGAAGTCTCTATTCTCGATCAGATTTTCCCACATTTTGTCACCTAGATGAGAACCACAGCCCAATTAGGAACCATTTGTGGCTACAGTAATCTGTGAATGGATAGGACTGAATGGATGACCCACCATGAGGATGGGGGGACAAATCCACCAATCCAATTCAAGAAGTCAGAGTGGAATATCTGCACCCAAGCAGAGGCTCCCTCAAAGCCAGAGGCACTGTCATTTTAAGCACTACTGAAGTCTTGCATATACCATCCGATGTGTGGCACCAACAGGATGGCATACGTCCATGAGGCTGGGCAGGCGTAGGACTTTCAGAAAGAGGATCAGAACCTGATTCAGAAACATCAGAATCACATCCTAAATATCTGTAACCCCCCACACAGGAAGCTGAAGTGAGGAACAGTCAGAGGTTTTGGGGCAGCAGATTCAGCAGAAGACACTGGAGATGTTGCTGTTGTCATCGGTGTCTTAGGTCCACCCCAGTCCCAAAAGGAGTGATATAGGAGCTGCATGTACTGGGCCAGACGGGAAGGGTGCTGTTAGGGATGTCCCCTGGAGAAGCCCTGGAAGTGACATTACTGCTGATGGAACTGTTTCACTGGAGACTTCGAGCCTCTAATCATCTAAGGGCATGTCCATTACGGCTGTCTAGCAACCTCCTGAAAAGCCTACGTATCATCCAGAATCCAGGTCAATGTGTTTGGAAATTTTCAAACCAGCACTCATCTAGTCCGAGACTGACCTCTTGATGTGTTCATTAAAATGGATTACTGCCAATTTTTCCAATTCCCACAAAGCATGGACCGATCGCCCAAGAAGGTATGTGGCTTCTGATGGATACTTCCAACAGCATATTCCCCATCAATTAGCAACAGAAAGGTAACCAGTCAACCTTTGCGAAGGGTCTTCCAGTGCAGTAACATGCAGTGCCAAGTTTTTAGTAACATTTGATCCATTTGAGGTAAATCATTTTGTTTGTTAAAATCTGCAGATAATTCCGTCGATGGCAAATGAAGGAAATCCATAAATATATGGAAAACGTCACAGCCACAATATCACATAGCTCCAGTGGTCCTGATTACAAGGAAGGAAGAGGTTGTCAACGTCTGATTCATTTAGTTCATGAGCCAATAGTCTGTTCTGAAAAGTTCTTCCATCCAGGCAAATCTCCGGGCTGTACACAGGCTTTCTACCAGAAGTATATCAAGTAGGGGCAAACCTTTTCTTTAACCTCTTGGGTAATGACTGAACTCCAAAGGAGTGGCAACAAATCTCCACCATGGGTGGCTGTGACTGCACCAAAACCACAGGGGTGGACTTAGAAGTAGGCAAGGGCTTCCTTGGAAACAGGGAAGCAGCACCAAGGCTTAAGAGTGTGAAAGCATGGAGTCCGGAGGCATTTGGGTTGCAGCCTCTGGAACTGCAAAAACGTGCAGGCACAGGCTCACCCTCAGGGATGACTCCAGATGGTAGCAAGGCATTCCTGAAAATGTCTAGCATGGCCCACTGAAAGATCTTGACCTGAGATGGGTGAGCAGCCACAGATGCAGACTTGAGTTGTTACACAGAATGTTTTTTGGACAAAATACCTAGGAGCACAGCAAAACCTAAAGGGGGGCACCTGCAAAGTATATTGGTAGGTCCTTCCAAACCCCACAACCTAGTAGTGTCAGTACTTCATGAAATGTTCTGACATCATCTAGCGGAGATGCACCTGATGGGGAACCCGGTGGAGAAGTATGAAACTGAATAGGAATCTGTAGTGTCCAAAGAGAACCCTGAGTAAGTTTTCTTTTGATTTTTACTGGTAGAGTATTGTCTTGTGGATGGTCTCTGCCTAACAGCATTACAAATCTTCAGGCAAATGGCCTCTGTGATGCACGAGGGACAGGAGGTCTCTGAAGCTAAATGCTCCTGGTGACAATAGAGGAGCTGAACACCTCTTCTCCACTTGTATTCCTACAGATATTGTCCTGTGCCTCTACATGACTTTAAATGATGTTGGCCAGGAATCTCCAAAAGTTGCACTAGAGTTTGCAGTATTACATAGGATTATTGTTGTAAACATCATTGAATTAAACAAATAAATGCACCGGTTGATGTCTAATGTCTCAACATCAAATGGAGTAATGTCTACCGACCAAAAGCCATTGTATGCCTAGAAGTGGAAGTGGTTGTTGAAAGGATCTCTCATACCCAGGGGTAACTGATTACTTATACTGAGTTCCCTGAAACACGACTCGCAGGGAGCCCAGTTCACAGCAACTGAAAAACTTTCAAAATGAACATTCCCATACACACTGATGCATGCACATTCTGTATATGCCTCTCATACCAATCAAGCTTAGAACATAAAACAACTTCCCCCATATGCAATACATATACAAAATATTCTTAACTAAAGGGTTAAAATTCATAGGCATTCTGAATCCTAGATTTATAAATCTAACCTATACATAATTAATTAACATAAAAAAATAGTTCTATACCTTACCGTACAGACATATACAATACCTCCATGCAATAATTATTTTAATTCATCATCCTATAACTTGAAAGGAAGTGATTGCTCTCTGGACGATTTTCTTGGAACAGTCACAAAAATCTCCTTCCGGCAAGGAACATCCTACTGGAACCCATGTACTCACTGAGCCTCCATCCTTACACTGATGCTATACCCTTCTCTACTAACAACTGATATTCTCTCTCTGATTCAACACCTTTCATCATCCAAAGTTACAGAATGGGTTCCAACTCTTCTAGGGCTGGAAAAACAAGTCCTTTCCTTTTTGGAATGTGGTTTCCCGGCCCTTACCACATCACTAACTTCCACACTCAAACTTCTAGGCACATCCTTGAAATTTATCTTGAGCTGCTTTTCTTTTCTCACTCATACTCTTAAAAAATCTCTACAAATTGCATTTCCTTCCGTTTCCAAATTCTGTTAATTTTTGTACCAGGTACTCTTCTTTTCATTAAAACGAAAGGAGGAACCTTGGTTTCCGAATTCAGTGCAGTGCGATATTGCCAACAAAAGATTCTTCACTTTAAACATCCAATCTAACCCACTCACTAAGGATAACAATGCTCTCCTTAATTACCCTGTTACAACACTCAGCCAAACCATTGCTTCTGGGATGATACAGAGACGTGGTGATATGCTTAATTCTAAATTCTTTGAGAAATTCCTCAGACTCCCCAAAGACAAACTGTGGGTCATTATCAGACACAATTGTAACCGGTGCACCTTCCCTCAAACAAATTCCCTAGCATATTCTTCATAGCAAGAGATGTGATGCTGTTAACAAATGCAATTTCAAGCCACTAGAATAATACTCCTTGACCACGATTCCATAGTCCACCTGTTCATTACCTAAGCCCAAATGACTAAATATGTCCATAGCCAGTTTAGACTATGCTTTGTCCGGAACAGGAACAGCACTGGGAATGGCCACCTGTGTTATCTCTGGCCACACAAAATACACACTGTCTCACATATTGCTCAACTTCTCCGCCCACACCAGGCCCCCAAAACAGATACCTCACTCTCCGCTTTATGGCACGGATCCCAATAGGTCCTGTTTCTGCCAGGCTTTCCATCTTGGATCTCAAATACTCAGGAACAACTGGAACATTTGACCTATGTAGAAACCCTCTAACTACAGAGAGTTCAAAACCAACATTCCTATACACATCCACAGTGGCATCGGACAATTTACATCTTGGCCATCCTTTCACTAAATACTCCATCACTAGCTTAAGACTGTTATCCTGCTCCAAAGCCATTAACCACAGACTCAAACAGCTTCCTTAGCTATGCCAGACAACTCATTAACCACAATTTCATCATCATTCTTGAACGATGTGTGACTTCTGTTCATCACATCGCAATTTCAAACTCAAAAGACAGTCAGCCATTACAGTCTTAACTCCAGGTATATATACACCATCCTATAACAACAATCCTGCAATCTGTAGTGCCATTTAGCAATTCTTGGTGAGGACTTTCCTGCCCCCCTTGTAGTAAACAGATTGACTATACAGCCCACCAACACGCCAAAGCTTCACTTTCTACCACAGAATAGAATAAATCAGGACCTCTGAGACCGTGAATAGCAAAAACAACAACCTCATCCTTCCCGTTTATCCTTTGCAAAAATACTGCCCCAAAACCATACTGGCTAGCATCAGTAATCACAATGCTAGGGTCCTTGGTGTCAAAAGGTTTAATTGGTATGGCTTTAGCTACACCATCCATGATATCATCAAATTCCTTCTTGCAATTAATATTGCACACACATTTCTCACCTTTCTTTAAAAGCGCACACAAGGCATGTGTTCTTTCCGCACATCTTGGAATAAAATAGGACTAACATTCCATAAGACCCATAAAAAAAAAAGCACAACTGATCCTTGCCTTCAGGAACAGGAGCTTCAACAATGGCTTTCACCAAGTTCTCCTTTGGCTCTACAACCTGTACAGATAGTTTGTGTCCTCAATAGTCCACACTCTCCACTCCAAAACCTGCACTTCTCTACTTTCAAAGTAACACCCTTCTCCTCCAAATTGGTTAGCACTTGAGCCAACTTCCTGTCATGACTAGCTGTGTCTTCAGCATACAATAGCAAATAGTCTTGGAAACAAGCCACTCCTACCACATTATTAAATATTGTGTCCATCAAACCATAAAATACAGATGATGCTGAAACTAATCTGAACGTCAACCTCTTAAAACGAAAGGCCCCTTCAGGAGTGATAAAGGAAGTTAAATACCAAGACTTCTTATCCAAGATAATCTGATGAAACGCGGATGCCATGTCCAAAGTGGAAAATATCCTAGCTCCCTTTATTAATGACAGCATCGAGTGATGTTGGGCAAAGGGTGTCTGTCAACCCAAATTCTAGAATTCAAATCCCTTAAATCAACACATAAACAAATTGCCATTTGCCTTGCGTGCTAGCACAATCGGAGACAACAATTCACACCCCCTGAATGGGCCCTATTATGTCCTGCTCACACAACTTGTCTAATTCTTTCCGTAACTCCGGTCTAACCACCAACTGAACTCTTCTTGCCTTATGTGCCACAGGTTCTACCAATTCCTTGAGTTGTAGTCTATGTCTGAACCCCTTCAACCTTCCCAGTTCACCCATAAACACCTCAATTCCCATTCACACCCATGCAAAGTCCACACAGCCACACAATCTTTCTACAACAGAACCGGATCTGGATTATTTGGATATAGTATTATTTACAAATTCCACTGTTCTAACTATCCCTGAAGGATGAACCATACTTAGCAACGTAATCAGTGGCAAACAACGTATTTCCTTTAAATAATACTGAGATATCAAATTCACCCACAACTTCTATAGGTTTCCCTCCATGTGCCACAGGCCCAATTGCTGATTTTGTTTTTTAAGAACAATGTCCTTGGCTTCTCCAGGGGACATCCCTCCCAACATTCCTGTCTGACCCAGAACATGCAGCAGCTACATCACCTTTTTTAGGACAGGGGTGGACCCTAAGGGACACCTATGTCAACATCTCCAGTGTATTTTGCTGAATCTGCTGGTCTTAAACCTCTCTGACTGTTCCTCTCTTCATCACTGATGCTCAATTGTAGCAATACCTATTGATGCAGTGAAATAGCACTGTCCCTTACGACATCCACTCAAGGCAGTTACTTGTCACAACCAGAGCCGGAGTAGCTGCCTGTAAGTTCCCACTGCTTGCCTGTACCCACAAATACAGCCTGCCGAGACAGAACAGTGTCGAAACTGGCTCAAAATGGCCACTTCATGCGTATGTTGCGTGAACGTCGCAAAAGCTGGAATGCTACACATGTTCCATGAATGCACTTAAGATGGCCACCTATGTGACGCAGCTCCTACGTTACCTCCTGCAGGACCGCAAAGAGAAACGCAGCCTTTCTGATTATGAATGTGACCCAAAATGGCCACTCGCAGTGACACAGCAAGTAGACTAACGTCCAAGTTGTCCCACTGATACCCCCAAAATAGCCGCAGAGGAATGAGGCGACCATGCATATGTTGCTGCCAGCCCGGCAGGGGAACCTCACAGATAATCCTCGGCTATGAAACGTCCTCCCTAAAAGAACACTGGATGTGTGAAATAGTAAGAGGGAGTGCCCGCTGACACCCACAACGCCAGCGCTGAACCAGAGTCCACAGAAGCAGCCTGGCCAGGAAAGGACTCCTGAGGACATTTTCTTTGAAGTGACTGCTACACGTCAGGGAGCCTGCCAGTCAACTAATCGCTAGTGAAACGATCTCAAATACCAAGAGGCAGGTGCACAGCAAATGACACAACTCTTTCAAAATTAACATTCCAATATAAACTGCGATGTATGCACATTCTACACTCCTCAACAATTCCAACTAAGAACCTAACAGTTGCAATGCAGTTTACATTTTGACAGCAAACCATTACCGGTCCTTATTTTATAGATGTCAAAGCCATCAAAGTTGATTGGGAATGATGAATATGTCAAGAGTCTAGGTGCTTTTTAGCCTTTTTCCACAACTAATGTTTAATAACAAAAAATAAAGAATGCCAAAGTAAAATGTTTTACAAAAGGTTACATTTATGAATGCTAAGACTTGATGAAGACTAGATGAACGTCATATGTATTGATATGTAAAATGGTACAATCTTAAGAGGGAGTATGTTTTGTTCATAACACACTTCATGTGAAAAAAGTGTTTTAACATCCCACATGTAAGTTGGAATATTCAAGTGTTCAGGACTATCATTAAGTGTCCTACGATGCAGAAGAACACGTTACTTATCTTCAGTAACACTTTTCCTGTTAGAGACTAGCTAACTACAGATTCCTCACCTTGGAATATTCCCCAGGCATCAGGCTGGATCTGGAAAATCTTGATAAGTATTTCTCTGAGCCGGGTTCGAGCCAGTTCCAACATAGGCACCATCCCGTGCACTGCCATCAGTTTATTTTGTGACTAACTCTGCATCAAATGTGCATAGCCATGTAACAACCAATGTTACATTTTCAACCAGTATGCACTGTCTAAAGGGTTCTTTTGGGTAATAATCCCAGTTCGTAGAGCTGGAAGGATTGTATTGTCAGTGAGGAATCTGCCGTTAGATAGAGTCTCTATTAGAAAAAGCATTAATGAAGTAACATTTTTCTTAGACTTCTAATTGAAATTCCTCACCTTACAATAGATACCCAAGCATACCTCCCTGGAGCTGAGTCTGAGAATGAATTTGGGCCAAAAAGTCCTGGAGGACCGGATGGGTGAAATGCTCATCACAATGGACCTGACTGTCCTAGCAGGAGTGCTTCATGAACGGAGGTATGCCCACATGACAGATGTCCAGTACAGGTACCACATGCACTAACGCAATAGTAGCCGATTTGGTCCTGGTGGAGTGAGCCTACAAGCCCTTGGGGGTTGCTTCTTCGCGAGTGCCTAGCAGATGTTTATGCAGAGTACTATCCTTCTGGAGATGGTTTGTTCCTGCAGAGCTGATCATCCACCTGATAATGTTTGATGTGATCAACATAGAATAGCAGAGCTCTTTTAGGGTCCACATGATGGAATCGCTCCTCCCTCTTGGGCAGGTGAAGAGGAGCATAGAACAACCTCAGAGTAATGCTCTGGCCAATGTGAAAGGAGTGACCACTTTCAGAAGCTGGTGTATGAAGGTTGGACTGAAAGAGGCTGAAGCTCACTGAGGCTCTTGGTCAATGTAATGACCACCAAGAACACTGTTTTCTGAGTCAAGAGATGTAAAGGGTAGCTGTGCAGAGGCTCAAATGGAGAACACATGAAAAAGTATGAAAGTAAGGTCCCCATTGGGTGTCACAAAAGGAGTAGGAGGGATAAAAATGTTGTAAACCTTTCAAAACTGAGTCGCAGGGGACAAACAGGCAGGGTTGATCCAGCAGCCTCAAGAAAGCTGAAATGGCTGACAAATAACCTTTAACAGTGCCCAGAGCAAGACCTTGCCAGGCTAAAGAAGGAACAAACAATACAACCTACACAAGAGATGCAGAAAGGAGTCCGCATGGTGTGAAGAACACCAAATCACCAACTTATCCCAATGGCAGGAGCACACAGATTTAGTGGATGGACGCCTGGCTTTTAAGATGACATCACAAACTTCAGGAAGGAGATCAAAAACCCTTAACTGTCACTGCTCAATCTCCATGCCTGACAGTGGAGCGTGCGCAAGTTCAGGTATAGGACCCTGCCCTGCTGCTGTGACAGGAGATTCTCCCGAATGGGCAGCCTGACCAAGGGACAGATGTTCTGGAATTGTGGATATGATACTTTCTGTGCCCAATCTGGAGCCACTAGGATGACTTTGTCCTGGTCAGTCAATCATCTTGAGAACTCGGGCAGGAGAGATATCAGCAAAAAGGTGTACAGGAGTCCAGACTTCCACTATGAGTGGAATGTGTCAGTGAATGAGAGACTGTTTGGAAACTCCAGTGCGCAGAAGTGCGGACATTGTGCGTTCTTAGTGGTGGTGAATAAATAGAGCCAAGGTTTTTCCCATTCTTGGGAGAGACCTTGTACCACCTCTGAATGTAGATGACATTTGTTATCTGCAAGCCATCGACGGATGAGTTTGTCCGCACGGACGTTCAGAGATCCTGCCAAGTGTTGTACGACCATGAAATGTCCCGATATTCCAGCCATGCCTAGAGGGGCAGTGCCTCCTGGCACAGGGTCCATAGCTTCTGTTTGCTGCAATACCACATGGCGGTGGTGTTGTCCATGAACACTTGAATCAGCCTTCCTTTGATGGATGTAAGGAAAGCTTTAATGCCAGATGTATAGCTCTCAAACCCAACAAGTTGATGATGAGCTAGGAGTCTGCCAGAGACCAGAGCACCCCTGATCTCCACCTCTCCTAGATGGCTGCCGCAACCCAGGAGTGACCCATTTGTCACCACTGTGTGCTCTGGGTCGGGAAGAGAGAGGGGTCTGCCACTGGCCCAATCGCGGTTCATCAGTCATCACTGTTGATCTTTTGCAGTTATCCCATATCCGGATCAAGTCTGAAAGATTCCCCTGATGCGGTGCCCACTTGGTCTTAAGGTCCCACTGCTTAGCCTGCATATGCCATTGGGCACATTGTAGGAGGCCATGAGACCCGGCAGCCTCAGACTCAATTCTACTAAAATTCAGGATAAAGCCAAAACATTGGAATCATAGCTTGAATATCCTGAACTTGCCGCTCCGGAGGATAGACGCAGAACCCACTGTGTCCAGAATGGCCGAGGTGAAAAGGAGCGTCTGAAAGGGAGTCAGGTGTGACTCTGGCATGCTGAACCCCAGCGAATGCATAAGGCTAGCTGTAGCCTGGAGGTGGGCAACAACTGCCAGGGTCAAACCAGCTTTCAGCAGCCACTCATCAAGGTAAAGGGAAGACTGGAAACTCTAACCTTTGCAGATGGGCTGCATCAATTGCCATCACTTTTGTGAACACCCGAGGGACACTTTTGAGGCCAAAGGGGAGCACAGCAAACTGAATGCTGGTGGCCCGGTCAATCAATCAAAAAATTTATTAAGCGCACTACTCACCTGAAAGGGTCTCAAGGTGCTGGGGAAGTGGGGGGAGGGTGGGTGGTTTGGGGAGGCTGTTAGAGGGGATGCCGTTTACTGCTCAAAAAGCCATGTCTTGAGGTGCTTTCTGAAAGTCAGGAGGTCCTGGGTCTTGCGTAGGTTGGTGGGGAGGGAGTTCCAGGTCTTGGAGGCGAGGTAGGAGAATGATCTGCCTCCGGAGGTGGTGCGTTGGATGCGGGGGAAGTGAATCGCAGGTGACGCCTGTGAGCCGGTAGGATGGGGATGTGGAAATACACATCCTGCAGGTCCAACGCTACCATCCAGTCCACAGAGAAGACAGAAACTGAGCCACCGTGAGTATCTTGAATTTCTCTTTTTTAAGGAATGTGTTGAGAAGGCACAGATGCAGAATAGGGCAGGGGTCTCCATCGTTTTTCGGGTAACAAAGTAGCAGGAATAATAACCATTCCCTACTTTTGGTGCATGCACCATCTCAATGGCCCTTCCAGCCAAAAGAGCCTGCAATCCATCACGGAGTAAGGGGAGAAGGTCCTCCCGTCAGCCATTCTTAGGATGGTGGGAGAGGCTGAGGAATTTCTACAAATGTTAGCCCTTCTGCACAATCTGAAGCACACATTTGTCTGATGTAATCACCTACTATTGCAACAGGTGGTGTCTGATTCAGGATGACTGTGCTGGATGGAGGACACACTAGAGTGGCTTGGAACCTCGAGGGGCGGGGGACTCGGCAGCACGGTGGGACTGGCCTCTGCGTTCTCTTTGGGTTCTGTAGCTGTGTTCCTTGAAAGGACTGGGCAGTTTGTTGGACTGCGTATATCTGGTACTGAGGACACCAAGTTTCCCTTCCACATCTGTGGCAGGGGCGCAAGGACTGCTGTTGCGGCTGGGTCAAGGGGGGGGGGGAAGGTTAAGGGATCTGGTAGTGAACCTTGCTCTTGCAAAAGCCGCAACAGTCTCGTCACCAAATAAGTGGGAGCCATCAAAGGGAATACCAATGCGTGAAGACTGGACATCTCCTGAGAACCGGAGTGGACCGTAACCAGGTGTGGTGATGCTGAGCCACCATAGAAGCCATGGCTCTACCCAGGCAATCTGTGGTGTCCTGTTCACACCGAATGGCAAACTTCGCAACGTTCCTTGCTGTCGACCAAATACTGTTTGAGCATGAAGCGTCCTTCCTTGGACAACATGTTAAGCAGCTGTGCAATCGAATCCCACAATGCATGGGAATATTGATCCAAAAGGTATGCAGTGTTCATCGACCGTAGGGCAACACTTTTTGAAGAAAAAAGGAGCTTTTCAAAGGTGTCCTGGCTCTTGAACTCCCTATACAGTTGTGTGGTAGGGAACATGCTTGGGGTAGTCTTCGCTGTTGAGGCCTGCATCGCCAGGCTCTCAGGGGAGGGATACTGGGAGAGGAAGGCTGGGTTTCCCAGGGCAGGGCAGTGCCGACAGGCAATCATTCACACAGGCCCTCCAGGAGTATGTCAATGAGGGCTTTATTAAAGGGGAGCATGGATTCAGACAAGCCTGTCCCAAGGTGAAGCACCTCTGTGAAGACATTAGTCTTGACCTTGATGGCTGGCCGCTGGACATCAAGAACTCTGCCACCCTGGGCATCACGGTGGCAAAAGATGCACCTTCCTCCAAAACCTGTCCCGGATGAGACTTGGGAGGAATCTAGGCCGCTGGCATCACCCAGCTCTTAATACTAGTTGTCATAGTCATCATAATACTCCAGGGGACCATACACCTCCTGGAGCATGCCCGAAAGCACAATGTCAAGAAAGAGAAGCCGAAGAGTGCTTTGATTTTTTCTTCTTCTGTTCTTTGGACTTACCAGACTTTGACAAGAGGTCTTGGAGCGGAAGGATTATTCCACAGGAGCAGCATGGAGCATTCTTTTGCTGTGCTGCCAGGAGCTTCACTGAACGCTCTCTAATCACTTTTGGGTGCACCGACTTACACTTGACCTGGGATCATGTCCCAGGCACCAGAGACAAACCAAGTGTGGACCGCACACAGACATCTGCTGTAGCAGTCCCTGTACGGCTTGAACTCTGGGGGATTTGTAGGGGACCTGATGTACTAGCACACTGGGAGCAAAGCTAAAAATGTAGACAAAAGTTGGTCAAAAAATAACCAAGGTAGTGGTAACAATTCACAAATCAACAGAAAAAGATGTAGTAGATCCTTTATTCATGAGCACCCCAATCCATAGGTCTGACAATCTCCAGATCCAGCATCAAGTGACCAGCATGGAACATTGGTCACTTCATTACTAATCTGGAACTTACCAACACTCACCTCTCCTTCCAAAATTCTACAAGGCATCTCCTAAGCTACCACACCCCTCTGCTTTATAAACAAAGATTTAGAACAGTAAAGGATACATTTGCAAAGGTACATTTAAAAACAATAGAGAAAGCTATTGCAGTACTACAATTAAAAATTCTACACAGCCTACATATGATATTTATACAATATGGATAAACATTCATTAGCATGAAGGGTTGAGGAAAATCACTCCAGAGTGTTTCCTCTATAAGTCACAATGCTGTTGAGATTCTACTCTTCCATTTTTACAGCATTGTGGAACAATTTCACAATTTGTGGACTTGAAAACTTTGAAAAATCTTTTTACCTCATAGGTGTTTAACACAAAATCTCCTACATTAAATTTGACTGAATCAGCAGATTTCCTAATATCATATCTCAACTTCCACTCTCTACATTTCTCTTTCCCAAAGTTTCATCATTATCTCTCAAATCCCACTGTACATTACCTTCCTTATCCCATTTTACCCACACAGGAGACAATTCAGTGTTAGCTTTCCGTTCTCTAAACTGTTCAAAAGGTGCTTTCCCAGTTGCAGAGAGGCATTCAGAAATCTTCTCAAACCAGACTTTTCAGGTTTTTCCAGCACTTTGTTCCAATTGCATACACTCTTTGATTGCTCTATTCTCTCAACTGTACTATTCCACTCAGGATGATAAAGTGAGTATAATCTATGTTTTATGCCTTTCCGAATAAGAAATGTCTCCATTTCAGCAGACACTATTTGTGGACTGTTGTCTGTCAATAGTGT
Organism: Pleurodeles waltl; assembly: GCF_031143425.1. Lineage (NCBI taxonomy): Eukaryota > Metazoa > Chordata > Amphibia > Caudata > Salamandridae > Pleurodeles > Pleurodeles waltl. Next base: position 415,628,490 of record NC_090445.1, on the reverse strand, counting down.
GTTAAGTACACCCTCCCTATGAAAAATCTCAAGGAAACTGGTGATTTTTTTTGGTTTTAATTCCATTCACCGTGCCAATTTCAGCATAGCGTGAATATGACTGACCAACACTAACAGGTAATTAGTCACTCCTCCATTATGTATTGGTCCAACAATATCAACAGCAACAACTTCCAACAGTTTCACAGACATATCACCATACCTCATATGAAGATTTCTGACTTTATAGATTTTGTCACTATTCATACAATCTATACACTCCCTGATCTTTCTTTCTATTAAGATGTCCATCCCTGGCCACCAGTAATTCATCCATAGTCTCCTTTTTTGTCTTCCTCATTCATTGATGCCCCCCGTGACCTAGTCTCACAATCTTTTCTCCCAAATTTATTGGTACCGCCAACCTCAGACCTCGCAAAAGTACACCATCTTCACAGGATAATTAATCCCTCACTTTCCAATATCTCTGCATCATGGAATCTTCTTTCATTTCTGAGCTCCATCCATTTTGTATGGCACTTACAACCTTTCCCAAAACATGATCTCATCCTGCAGCATCCAACCAATCTTCACGTAAAATATTCCCCTCTGTAATGCTGCACACCTTCACCCCTTCATCTTCATCAGTCTACCACTACCTCCACACAGTGTTTAACACGGACAATCTGCCATGTTTATATGTGCCTGGAACATAGCAAACTTGAAATTTAAATTCCTATAGCTCAACAATACACTTACTAATGCGCATAGAAATCATCTACCAAGTCTTTAGGAACAAATCCTTTGCAACTCACACTATTAGCCAAATATTCAATTAATTGTTTGGTAAATGCACACTTGGTAAGTTTCAACGTCAACCCATTCTTTTGCAAAATATCAAACACTTGTTTCACCCTGAGATTATGTATCTGCAAAGTTTCCTAAAAAAAAAACCAAACATCAGAATATCATCCTGGAAGCACCTAACCCCTTTTATGCTCCCAAACAACTTGTGCATCACTCATTGAAAAACAGCTCCTGCACAGATTAATCCGAAAGGCGTAAATATGTAGCAGTAAGTATCAAACGGGGTATGAATGTGTTGAGTTATCTTGAGTCCGGATGTAACTCTTTGTGGAATAGGCTACAGTCAAAACTAGTGTGGTAAGGAAAATGTCACTTACCCAGTGTACATCTGTTCGTGGCATTAGTCGCTGCAGATTCACATGCTGTGCACATCCCGCCATCTGGTGTTGGGCTCGGAGTGTTACAAGTTGTTTTTCTTCGAAGAAGTCTTTTCGAGTCACGAGACCGAGGGACTCCTCCCATTTCGACTCCATTGCGCATGGGCGTCGACTCCATCTTAGATTGTTTTCCCCGCAGAGGGTGAGGTAGGAGTTGTGTATGCTAGTAATAGTGCCCATGCAATGGAGTGAATGTGTATGTACATAATAAAGTTTCAAGTAATCTATTTACAAATGTACAAATGTTTAAGATCTACTTCTAAACGGCTACAGGCTCCCGGGGAGGCGGGTGGGCGCATGTGAATCTGCAGCGACTAATGGCTCGAACAGATGTACACTGGGTAAGTGACATTTTCCGTTCGATGGCATGTGTAGCTGCAGATACACATGCTGTGCATAGACTAGTAAGCAGTTATCTCCCCAAAAGCGGTGGTTCAGCCTGTAGGAGTTGAAGTAGTTTGGAATAATGTTCTTAGTACAGCTTGACCTACTGTTGCTTGTTGTGCAGTTAGCACATCTACACAGTAGTGCTTGGTAAATGTATGAGGCGTAGACCATGTTGCTGCCTTACATATTTCGTTCATTGGAATATTTCCTAGAAAGGCCATGGTAGCACCTTTCTTTCTGGTTGAGTGTGCCTTTGGTGTAATAGGCAGTTCTCTTTTAGCTTTAAGATAGCAGGTTTGAATGCACTTAACTATCCATCTAGCAATGCCTTGTTTTGAAATTGGATTTCCTGTATGAGGTTTTTGAAAGGCAATAAATAGTTGTTTTGTCTTTCGAATTAGTTTTGTTCTGTCAATGTAGTACATTAGTGCTCTCTTGATGTCTAATGTATGCAGTGCTCTTTCAGCTACAGAATCTGGCTGTGGGAAGAACACTGGTAATTCTACCGTTTGATTCAAGTGGAACGGTGAGATTACTTTTGGTAAAAATTTTGGATTTGTTCGTAGAACAACTTTATTTTTGTGTATTTGAATAAATGGTTCTTGAATGGTAAACGCTTGAATTTCACTCACTCTTCTTAGAGATGTGATGGCAATAAAAAATGCAACTTTCCACGTTAAGTATTGCATTTCACAAGAGTGCATGGGCTCAAAAGGTGGCCCCATGAGTCGTGTTAAGACAATGTTGAGGTTCCATGAAGGAACTGGTGGCGTTCTTGGTGGTATAATTCTCTTTAGGCCTTCTATAAACGCTTTTATGACTGGTATCCTAAATAATGAAGTTGAGTGCGTAATTTGCAGGTAAGCTGAAATTGCAGCAAGATGTATTTTTATGGAAGAGAAAGCTAGTTTTGCTTTTTGCAGATGTAGTAAGTATTCTACTATATCTTTTGTAGATGCGTGTAAGGGTTGAATTTGATTATTATGGCAGTAATAGACAAATCTTTTCCATTTATTTGCATAGCAGTGTCTAGTGGTAAGATTTCTAGCCTGTTTTAGGACCTCCATACATTCTTGTGTGAGGTGTAAGTGTCCGAATTCTAGGATTTCAGGAGCCAAATTGCTAGATTCAGCGATGCTGGATTTGGATGCCTGATCTGTTGTTTGTGTTGTGTTAACAGATCTGGTCTGTTTGGTAGTTTGACATGAGGTACTACTGACAGGTCTAGTAGTGTGGTGTACCAAGATTTCCTTGCCCATGTTGGTGCTATTAGTATGAGTTTGAGTTTGTTTTGACTCAACTTGTTTACTAGATATGGAAGGAGTGGGAGAGGGGGAAAAGCGTAAGCAAATATCCCTGACCAGTTCATCCATAGCGCATTGCCCTGAGACTGATGTTGTGGGTACCTGGATGCGAAGTTTTGGCATTTTGAGTTTTTCTTTGTTGCAAATAGATCTATTTGTGGTGTTCCCCAAATTTGGAAGTAAGTGTTCAGTATTTGGGGGTGAATCTCCCATTCGTGGATCTGTTGGTGATCCCGTGAGAGATTGTCTGCTAACTGATTCAGAATTCCTGGAATAAATTGTGCTATTAGGCGAATGTGGTTGTGAATCGCCCAATGCCATATTTTCTGTGTTAGGAGACACAACTGTGTTGAGTGTGTCCCTCCTTGTTTGTTTAGGTAGTACATTGTTGTCATGTTGTCTGTTTTGACAAGAATGCATTTGTGGGTTATCATGGGTTGAAATGCTTTCAGCGCTAGAAATACCGCTAACAGTTCTAGGTGATTTATGTGTAACTGTTTTTGCTGCATGTTCCATTGTCCTTGGATGCTGTGTTGATTGAGGTGTGCTCCCCACCCTGTCATGGAAGCATCTGTTGTTATCCCGTATTGTGGCACTGGGTCTTGGAAAGGCCGCCCTTGGTTTAAATTTATACTGTTCCACCATTGAAGCGAGATGTATGTTTGGCGGTCTATCAACACCAGATCTAGAAGCTGACCCTGTGCTTGTGACCATTGTGATGCTAGGCACTGTGGTAAGGGCCGCATGTGTAACCTTGCATTTGGGACAATGGCTATGCATGAGGACATCATGCCTAGTAGTTTCAGTATTATTTTGACTTGTACTTTTTGTTTTGGATACAAGGTTTGTATTACATTGTGAAATGCCTGTACTCTTTGTGGACTTGGAGTAGCAATCCCTTTTGCTGTGTTGATTGTTGCTCCCAAGTATTGCTGTGTTTGGCACGGCTGCAGGTGTGACTTTGCGTAGTTGATTGAGAAACTTAGTTTGTGTAGGGTTTCTATGACATATTTTGTGTGTTGTGAACACCGTTTTAGCGTATTGGTTTTGATTAACCAATCGTCTTGGTATGGGAACACATGTATTTGCTGCCTTCTGATATGTGCAGCTACTACTGCCAGGCATTTTGTAAAAACCCTTGGCGCAGTTGTTATTCGGAATGGCAACACTTTGAATTGGTAATGTATCCCTTGGAATACAAACCTTAGGTACTTTCTGTGTGAAGGATGTATTGGTATATGGAAATATGCATCCTTTAGGTCTAGTGTTGTCATGTAGTCTTGTTGTTTGAGCAGTGGGATTACGTCTTGTAGAGTAACCATGTGAAAATGGTCTGATTTGATGTAGGTATTTAATGTTCTGAGATCTAGTATCGGTCTCAGGCTCTTGTCCTTTTTGGGTATCAGGAAGTACAGTGAGTAAACTCCTGTGTTTAATTGATCTTTTGGTACTAATTCTATTGCTTCTTTCTGTAACAATGCCTGAACTTCTAGTCCTAGAAGATCTATATGTTGTTTTGACATATTGTGTGTTTTCGGTGGGACGTTTGGAGGGAATTTGAGAAATTCTATGCAATAACCATGCTGGATAATTGCTAAGACCCAAGTGTCTGTTGTTATTTGCTCCCAATGTGTGTAAAACTTGTTTAGTCTCCCCCCCACAGGTGTTATGTGTTGGGGATTTGTGACCTTGAAGTCACTGTTTGTTTTGAGGAGTTTTGGGACTTTGGAACTTTCCTCTGTTTCTTTGAAACTGTCCTCCTCTATATTGTCCCCGAAAACCTCCCCGCTGATACTGGCTTTGGTAAGTGGGCTTTGTTTGTGAGGTTGTGGCTTCTGTGGTTTGCCCTCGAAACCCCCCTCGAAATTGTGTTTTCCGAAATGTGCCTCTGCTCTGCGGGGAGTAGAGGGCGCCCATGGCTTTGGCCGTGTCAGTGTCTTTTTTAAGTTTTTCAATTGCAGTGTCCACTTCCGGCCCAAACAACTGCTGTCCGTTGAATGGCATATTCAGCACAGCTTGCTGTATCTCTGGTTTAAATCCTGATGTACGCAGCCATGCATGCCTCCTTATCGTTACTGCTGTGTTGACAGTTCTAGCAGCTGTGTCTGCAGCATTCATTGCTGATCGAATTTGATTATTGGAGATATTTTGTCTCTCTTCGACCACTTGCTGCGCTCTTTTTTGAAACTCCTTTGGCAAGTGTTCAATAAGGTGTTGCATCTCGTCCCAATGGGCCCTATCATATCTGGCTAGCAAAGCTTGCGAATTTGCAATACGCCACTTGTTTGCTGCCTGTGCCGCCACCCTTTTGCCTGCTGCGTCGAATTTTCTACTCTCTTTATCTGGAGGTGGCGCGTCTCCTGAGGTATGAGAGTTGGCTCTTTTGCGCGCTGCTCCAACTACAACAGAGTCTGGTGATAGCTGTTGTGTGATGTACACTGGGTCTGTTGGTGGCGGTTTATATTTTTTATCTACTCTTGGAGTAATGGCTCTCCCTTTGACAGGCTCTTCAAACACCTGTTTGGAGTGTTTTAGCATTCCGGGCAACATTGGCAGACTTTGATATTGACTGTGCGTAGACGACAGTGTATTAAAAAGGAAGTCATCTTCAATGGGTTCTGAGTGAAGGCTGACATTGTGAAATGCTGCTGCCCTTGATACCACTTGAATGTAGCCTGTACTATCCTCAGGTGGCGAGGGTCTTGCTGGATAGCACTGAGGACTATTGTCTGACACTGGTGCGTCGTAAAGGTCCCATGCGTCAGGGTCATCTTGACTCATCCCCGTATGTGTTGGGGATTGCATCATTGGTGGAGTGGCTACCGGTGATAGTTGTGGAGAGTGATGTGGGGATGGTGGTGGTGTTATTTGTTTAGCCACTTTTGCTTGTGGCTGTTTGTCCTTGTCCTTGTTTTGGAAGGCAAGTTTTCGTTTCATTCTGATTGGGGGAAGAGTGCTGATCTTCCCTGTATCTTTTTGAATAAAGAGCCGCCTTTGCGTGTGATCTGGCTCTATTGTTTGCAATTCCTCTTCAAATCTGTGTGTCTTCATTTGAGAGGACAGTCCTTGTTCCTCTGAATAGGAACTAATTTTCAGTTCGGATGCCGGATGTTTCGGCACCGAAACCTTTTCTGCTGCTTTCTTCGGCTCCGACAAAATCTTTTTTCTTTTCGGCGTCGTGCCCTCTCGGTGCCGACCAACTTCGGTGCCGCTGTCTCGGTGCCGAATCTTTTCGGAGCCACTCTCTCGGGCCCGAGATTGCTGCGTGCCTGTATCTCGACCGGAGTCGGATGACTTCGACACCAGCTCGCCCTTTTTCGGTGCCGATGGACGGTCACCTACTTTTCGGGTTAAGCCATGGCCTGTTGGCGGTGGCGTCCCCTGGGCTTTGGCAGTCTTTTCGTGAGTTTTTTGTTTCGACGTCTTACTCACGGTTTTCGGCGTTTCTTCAGGATCGACCTCCTCCGAGTCAGATTCCTGGATGGAGAATGTTTCTTCCTCCTCCTCGAAACACCCTTGTCCTGTCGGCGCTGACGCCATTTGCAGTCTTCTTGCTCTGCGGTCCCTGAGTGTCTTCCTCGACCGAAACGCTCGACAGGCCTCACAAGTATCCTCCCTGTGTTCCGGTGACAAACACAAGTTACAGACCAGGTGTTGATCTGTATATGGATACTTGCTATGGCATTTTGGACAGAAGCGGAATGGGGTCCGTTCCATCAGCCTTGAAGAGACACGTGGCCGGGCCGACCAGGCCCCGACGGGAATCGAAAAACCCCGAAGGGCCACCGGAGCTCTTCTCAATTCGGTGTCGATCTGTTGTAACTAACCCGATACCGAACGCAAACAATACCGACGATTTTTCCGAGATTCTAACTAACTTTCCGACCCGAAACACGGAGCGAAAAGGAACACGTCCGAACCCGATGGCGGAAAAAAACCAATCTAAGATGGAGTCGACGCCCATGCGCAATGGAGTCGAAATGGGAGGAGTCCCTCGGTCTCGTGACTCGAAAAGACTTCTTCGAAGAAAAACAACTTGTAACACTCCGAGCCCAACACCAGATGGCGGGATGTGCACAGCATGTGTATCTGCAGCTACACATGCCATCAAACAGAATTTTGATCCATGTAACAGAAAAATCATCTCACTGTTCGGAAGAGGGAAGATCTACAATCACACCCTTATTCAGCCCCCTCAGGCACACACAATCTTATGTCACCAGTCTGCATGCTCTCCACCGATTCTACAATCCCTTCTTAAAGTTTTTTCAATTCAAGCTCCACTGCTTCCCTCACGGATATGGGTATTGGTCTTGTCGCGTAGGCTCTCATTAGTCTAATGAGACTACTAGATTTGGGCGGCAGAATCGCTCGCACTGTGGGGGACTGAGTCTGAACCACCACGAGTGACACCTGTTGGCCGAATCCGGGTTTTGTTCCGGCTAACTAGCAGTGCCTAATCTCCACCCAAGAGCAGGGATGATTGGGCAACAGAGTGCATGACACAATTGACTCCTCAGGGAAATCATGGTCAGTCAGATCTCATCCGTTTCTCTCAGTTACATTAGTCTCACATATACAAGGACAATCAGAGGGAGAATATATTTCAATAAGGTTTTATTGAAGCAACTGCATCTTAGATAATAAAAGCATGTACTGCAATAACTAGGACGATAAAAAATGACAGGATTAAAATTGTGACAAGGAGAGTGAAGCATAAAAATAACGCTACCATATTGTCAATAGGATTTCTTAAAATAATTCCTACCTAGGCTATGTTAGAGCACAGCGTGTTAAGCTCTAATTCTGCCCTTCAGGTTCCCCCTGGGAAGACATCACCCCTCATACCTGAGCAAGAGGCCTGTAGTCTACATAAGCAGCTGCAGCAAAGCACTCAGCAATCAGCATACCGGCGTGGTCATCTGGCTGGAATCTTTCTCGAACGTACATGGGTCAACGTAGTGTTTTTATAAAAAAAACAGCTGATGTTCCAAGAAAGGATCCCCACGCAAGAGTGTGTACGTTTCTATGAACACTAGAGACAGAGCGTACCACGTTTGTCGGCAACCTATCTTACTGTAGCCTTGAGGAAAGCACAGAGTGAAAGAAATGTCTTGTATGACAACGCAGTGCTGGCCTAGGCAAAGAACAGCTTGACAGAGAAAAAACAAGACCACAAAATGTGGCTATTGTTAAAATAATAAAACAAAGCTCAATAAAATCTACCTAGATTAAAGTGCACAGCAGCAGGCCTAGTTTCCTAAATTAACGTGTACGCAGCTAAAACTAAAATGGCTACGCAACAGTCTGACCTCGGTTGCTACTAGAACCGCACCCTGCTTCAACCTTATTTCATGGACATAACCTCTCAAACGTCCCATTTCTGCCTTAAATACTGCAGAAAGGTATTGTACAAACTTCATACTGACATCATTCTTCCCAACATCCAGATTTTGTATTACATTCATTGGTGCTTCTTCAACATAGTCTTCTCACAACCGGACAGGAGTTGCCGAGTTGGGATCTAGAATTACTCCCAACTCTCTTTGGTGTATCCAACTAAGACCACTATCTCCTTTCACAGGAATGTATTTTCCCAAGAATCGTATTCATTTTTAATGCAATGTCTCCTTCAACATAACCTCTCAGGTCAATAGTTTGCCCTTTGTACCCACCAGGGATAACATCAGGGTCTTTTTAACATTATTCTTTCACTCAACTCTTCGTCATAAACTCCTTTGGACACTAAAGAAAGCCACGCATCTGAATCATTCAACTTCTCAATCTTCACACCATCAATGGATATGAAATCTTTAGCATCATAGGATTATTTTTCATCTCACTGTGAGAACATACTGACAAAATGTAATCTGATCTCCCCCCTTTTTCAGTGACTCCTGAACATTGCTTTTTACTCGAACAACACCACTTAGCAAAATGTCCTTTTTTGCTACAAATTTTACAGATCACATTCATGGTAGGGCTTGTTCTGAATGAATTCCCACATCTGTAACGTACCCCTTTAGCTTTGGATGTGAAGTGAGATACAAGTTTACTCTTACTTTCTTCATCCTTTACTTCAACTTTGCTCACAGCTGCCTTCTTATTCTGGTCTAGTTCTTCCACACAAGCAAGGAATTGGTCTACATGTTTAGCAATGATGATGTCTTCATTAAGCCACGTTTGGCAATGATGATGACTTCATTAAGCGTTGGGTCATCTTTCAACCATAACTATTGCCTTACCTTATCCGAGTTACATCGTAACAAACTGGTCTCTAATACGTTCTTCTAGTGTAGCTTCTATTCTCCAAGATGACGTTCACTTTGTGAGACTAGTAGTGTGAACTTCTACACTTTCCCCACTCCTTTGCTCCTTCATACCAAAATAGTATCTTTCAAAGACTGTACTCACCATAGGCAAATAGTGGAAATCTAGCTGTTTTTTTTATACAAGTATCAAATTCACTTAGTTCTTCATCTTCTTCTATATCAGGTACATTTTCATCTTCACACCCAAAACAATGCATTAATAAATGCGTCTTTCTTTCCGATGTGAAATTCAATTCGCAAACATTTGAATAATGCATGAACGTTTTTCTCCATTTGGACCACTTAACGGGGTTCTCCAGGCGAGGTGATGAAAGATGGTTTGCATATTTCAAGGACAACAGAAATGTTACACAAATAAATTACTTAGAGAGAGGTTATAAATATGTCCCTTATGTAGGAGGCTGGCCCTCTATGTAGTGTGCAAAGCAAAGCACAATGTGCAGAGGGTCCAGGCAACTACACGTTGGTTTACAGGGGTAAAAACGAGATCACCTAATGCTCTAATTTTTAAGGTAGCTTGGTCGAGCAGTTAGGCCAATCTTGGAGAACTGTAAAGCATTTGTTATACTCACAGTATCAATCAAGCAAACCACACATTCGAAGGAAAAAACTTGAGACCAATTTATACAATTTATAAAAACTACTTCAGATTTTTATATAATTTTTGAGACCAAGATTATCAAAATTGGTTAAGTACTTTTTGAGATATGGATTTTTTAAGTTTAATAAAAATAGTTGTTTGCTGCGTAATTATGCACCATTGAAATCAATGGAAAGTCACCTTTAAAAATACATATAAAATCGTACAGTTGACTTACCAAGTTCTTCTTCTGCAGGTTGGTCGAGGTTGTTGGTGGGCACACTGTGCCAGCTGGAGAAGTACGGGTGGCTCCTGGTTCCGGCAGGAGCAGCAATGCAAAGTCTCTGGTGCTGGTGCAGGGCCACTGCGAGGGACCACTTGAAAAAGCACTGCACAAGTAAGTGGTTCCTTGGGGTCCCCTTGGAGTGTTGCAGGACACAGGCCGGATGGAGCACAGCGAATCTGTGAGCCAGGAGCTGTGCTCAAGGGTGCCATTTGGAGCTGAAGGTAAGTCTGTTCAAGGGTCGTTTGCAGGACAACTGGGGCACTCTGGGGGGAGGACTAGGGTGTTCCTTAAGTCCCCCGACTGGGGCTTCCTCCTGGTCCTTTTTCAGCCATGGGCAGGTTCGTTTTTCAACATTAGCTGACCAATACCCAAGGTATTGGTACGGTTTGACCACTGGAGGGCGCAGTTGCACCAAACCTGGCACACTTGCAGGGTTTGTCCTCACAGTCGTCTGTGTGTCATCGGGTTCAGCTGCGACTTCCGGTTTGAGAGTTAGCAGCTGGTCAGTGAACTGACCCTCACTGATTTGCTGGTGTTGTCTTGTTACAGAGTGGTACCTTCACTCTAGTGGGAGTTTTGGGGTGATTTATGAAGCATGGAGGTCCTCTGGGGTTTTTCCAGTGTCCAGCAGCTCCTCAGTGGCGATTCTCAGGTCCTTGGTGCAGCTGGCAGGGATTGGTGCCTTTTTCTTTGTGTAGCAGGTACACAGTTCTCGTGCCTTGGGTCTTCTTTGTGCTGGTCTTCTTTTATCTATCGAATCTAATTACCTGGTCTAGGGGTGCCCACTAAATACTGAATTTAGTGTGGGTTTTAAGGGGAACCTGGTAGTGTCCAATGGGACACTTACCTTTGGGTGGCTGCACCCACTATAGTAACAACTTCCTGTGGGAAGGGTCACTTCCTTATCCCTGAGTGGCTATTTTCCTTCCATTTAAGATGGAGGAAAATGAAATGGAGTGCCCACCTAGCAGGCAACACCTTAGGGGTGGTGCATGCCAGGTGGGTCCACTCCCCATACTCTTTGTGTAGTTTCCCGCCTTTGCTTCAGCCAAAAGTGTGGGTTTTCAAGGGGTTGAGCATCTGCTGCTAGCAGCAGGCCTGGGGGTCGAGTTTCAAATGCGGTTAGCCCTTTGAAGCTCGCCCCCAGTACAGTGCACATTCCCGAGGGAGGGGATGTTAGCACCTCCACCCAGAAAGGGCATTGTTTCATAAACCAGAGAGACGGATCTCTCCTCCAAGGTTTGTAGAGTGGGTGTCTGGAGGTGGCAGGCTGGATAGAACCAGTCAGCAACCATGCCAGTTTAGTTTGCGTTTGCAGGGGGCACCTCTGAGGTGACCCCTGGGTACATTTAGGGTTAAATTCAATACTGGTACCAGTTTGGATTTATCATTCGGAGTTGTTTGATACCAAACAACCCAGGGTTGGGAGTGGCACCAAGTAGCTGGGAAACTGATGTTGACTAGTGTTCAGTACATGTATTAACATGGCTGCTCCGTTCATTCACTATGTCCCAGGTTTGGCAAACACAGTGGGGGGTATATTGCTCATGCAGCTATGCCCTCACATATAATATGGTGCACCCTGCCTTGGGGCTGAAAGGCCTGCGGAGGGGTGTCTTATCCATAGTGTATGTAGTGTATGGTGAACAGGGCACACAGGCAGTGTGCCATGTCGAGTCTGTTTTAGGTTTGTACCAGGACACTCAGCCTGCAATGGCAGTGCTGGGTGTATCTGGATGCATGGCCGTAGAGGGTGGCACAATCAGTTCTGCTGCCCTCAGGGGCCTCCCCTTAGTACCCTCTGCCATGGGTACGTTAAGTACCTTTTACTAGTTAAAGGTGTATCCAATTGTGCCAATGCATCACAACAGTCTTAGGGAAAGAGTTCTGGCCAAGGGAACCTGGTTAGCAGGGGCCCTGGGCGGTACAATTTCTAGGCTACATCACACATCAGGCAAATAGAGGGGGACAACCATGTCAAAAAGAGGCTTTTTCTCGCACCTTAAAACTACTAGCTAGCCAGCTCTTTTAAACGTCCACAATATGCGACTCAACAATTGCCAAATACATATGAATCATAATGGTGATGCAGATAGTCTTTAGGATGACCAAACAAGGAATAACTCGAAAGAAAAAGGAAACAAAGTAACCGAAAACTGGTCTAGTTTAGACTGCCTTGTTCAGACCGACAAAATTGTACCTGAAAGTAACAGATGCATGCAAAACACTACTTAAAGTACACATGGTTGCACCTCTGAACTGTCACCCTTTCCAGTTATAACATTCATATCCTGCGAGCACCAAACAGTTCCTTGCTTCCTCAGAATATAGAAAGGCGAAGCTGCGTCAGAGCATCCATGTCAAAGATGAATAGCCAATGTGGTGACGTGCAGGCGGACTCAGGTTTGAGTTGTCAGGTAACAGTGATGTGTTGGCTGTTCTGCGTTGAAACGCCGATGCTGCTCCTTCTTGATGCTTAACGTTTAAAGTTGCCAGGTAACTCAGTGATGTGTAGACTGTCCTGCATTGATCTCCAACGCTGCGCCTTCTTGATGCATAACGTTTAAAGTTGCCAGGTAACACGCTGCTTCTTTGATGACACCATTATCTTAGTGCAGCTCCTTCCACCATGAGGTTGCCTTTGAATACTGGAGATTTGCTGAGACACGCGCTGGTAATTTCAAATGCGCGTACTAACCAATCCGAATGATGTAGTTGTAAAATCAAATAAGTGAAAACAGCTCCTTGCCACAGAGAAATTTTCTCTTAGAAAGCAAGAATTTCACAGTGGAGTACATCCACATGATCCATACATGGGTAGCTGTAAAACACTCCTTTAGGTACTGCTGATTTAGATAATACTTCCAAAACTGTAGTAAAATTAGTTCCAACTGAAATAAAGTGTTGGGTACTCCACTCCAGCTCGACGCCAATGTGAAAATTCTTGAATCCATAAAAGAAAATGTAGTAGCTCTTTTATACATGAGCACCCCATCTACAGGTCTGACAGACTCCAGATCCAGCATCAACTGACCAATATGGAACATTGGTCACTTCATTACTAACCTGGAACTTACCAACATTCTACTTCCAACATTCTACCAAGTATCTTCCTAAGATACCATAGTAGCTCTCCTAAGGTGTGGAGCAGAACAAACCAAACTGATGTCAGTGTGCTGGGGTGGCACCTATATAGGCACAGCAATGCAGACGGCGTTAACATGGAGCCGAACACCACCATCTACAAGCACGCAGAGGTACTGTTCAAGTTTTCCGGATCCAGTCTGACACCTGGGGAATATTCTACGGTGAGCAATCTGTGGTTAGAAGTCTCTGTAAGGAGTAGTTACTACAGTTAGCACACTTCATAACAAAAACTCACCTTTTGGGTTTTGACTGTAAAGGATAGCAAGCCTGAGAATTCAGCCTTAATTTTGGAGCATGGTGTACGCTTAGAAACTCAAGGCAGGGGCATTCCAAACACACAATAAAAAAAATGCCCAGTCAGCGTAATGCCTTTAAAAAAATACATAATTTTACTCACTAGAAGGGTCAACTGTAGCCCACAGTTAAAGGTTTCTCCCCAGCCTGGGACACACTCCTTCTCAAACAGTTGCACATGTTTAAAAAGGGCCACAGAGAAAACGGATCCTTTGAGAATGTTATGTAGCTGTTTTAATCTCCTATGCTCTTGTAAGGTCAGACGCAGCTCTTCTGCTTATTACACAGGCCTGCAGTAGTGAACATAGAGATGGGTTTACTAAACTCACTTCTGCTTACTGGCCTTTGGTGCATCAAAACACGCAGAGATTTGGATTTACTAAATAATTATTAAAAGGCATAGGTTGATTGACAGGCACCTGTTTCAGCGGGTATGGGAGAGTAGAAGGGAAACCACAATTGCCTGTGAAAAGTCAGGAAACCTGAATTTGGCACTTATCAAAAGTGAAATTAAAAGATTAAACTTAAATTTTTTATATTATAAACAAGTCAAATGTCAAAATTTGAACTAATCAGGAGTACAATGTGGAAGCTTTGTCACTAAACTGTGGGTAGCAGATAAGTGGAACAAAGCACAATATTGGAATTTAAGCTTTTGTCCTCATGTCTTTAAGCCAAGCCATAAAGCATCTGGCAAATTCCCTTCACCACACCTATGATTTAGTCATTGTTTGCATGCTATTCTGTGGTTTTTGTCTCTCCTTACTGCTCTTTATTTAGCTCACTTTATCCACAGCGAGCCTGCTCTATTTACTCAGTCACACAACTCATCTGATGGCCTTAGCCACGTTCGTTATTATGAAATGACACTGGTCCTTTATCAGGGCAGATAATCTCTCTCCACTGCTGCCGGAATGAGACAGTTTGCGGTCAACATTGTGGAGCTGGCCCAAAGTAGAGCCGGGGTTTGGTTAGAATGCAGGTGCTACTATGTAGTGGACATGTGAAAGGCTCTTGTGATGAAATTCGGGGGCCCTGATCGGAACATAGCTTTGGTGTGGGGGGAGGAGAGTACTATAGTGGACAATGGCAGCAGTGATGCTATACTGAAGATATTTTGTGTAGGGCCGTATTTTTTTTCCTATTCTGCCAACACTGATTCGGACACACTGTTCTGGAACAATCTGATTATCTTGATCTCTCCACAGTTCTTATAAGCCAAACGCTTCATTTTATCTTGAAGCCTCCATTTTGTTGCACTGAATTCATTGAAGGATGTCTAAAAAGTTGTACGGAAGACAGACTGACTGATCATGGTCAGGGTATTTCAATCTGGCAGATTGGGCATTTGACTGGTGACGGATAGGTCTGTATCCCACCCTTTGTGATTAATCGTTGATCTATCTCTCTTTATATTTTATGTAGTTGAGAATGAATTCATTGCACATTCTTTCCTCAAAAATAGCTACTTCGTAATTTGGGATTTCCAAAGCACTTATTCCTGCAGCCCCTCTACAGTCCATTTGTAATACTTAATTTTTACCCTTCATGACTCCTCTCTTGCTTAGAGCATTGACTTAAACAGAAGACCACTTTTCCCCCTGTGCTTCCTTAAAAGGCCTTGAAGTAGCGAAGGCACAGAAGGAATTTTGGCTGGTAAGCAGGCTTTCGGACTTGTCTGCCTTTTTTATGCACTGTGGAGATCTTTTCATTAATCATTCATGGGTTCCTTGTTTGTGGTCTGAGATTCAGGACAATTCTACTGCGAGCAGATGTAATGGTGAGAACCCTGATAGAGTCTTGTCTCTCTGGGTCCTTCATGCACTGCATTTTGTGAAACAAAAGAGAAGGCAAGAGACTATTTCTGTTGGATTAACCAACTTTGTTCTTGAACTTGACTTTCAGCTCTACAAACGAACCCCTTATCAAGTCTTATGGATGTTAGACAGGAATAAGACAACCCATCCTAGCAGGGCCTCAGAAAGTGACTGAGGCAGCACAGGTGCCAATTCAAGTAGGAGGATAAAAGACCAGGCAAAGGTTTTGTCAGGCAGACTGCCAACACTGCAGCTAATGCTAGCAAGTGCAGGTAGCAAATGAGGACGACGCTAGGCGCAGCTTTAGATAGGCAAACCACTCTGGAGCGTGTACACACACCACGGATGTGTGCACGCCCTGGCACTTCCACTGCACAGAACTATTCCCAGGTGCATCAAAGTCGGACACTCACACTCTAACAGGGATGCTGGAGGTAGAGATAACAGCAGACAAGCTGGATGGGGTCTTGCACATCAATAAAATACAGCAAGGCCTGTAGTAAAAGGGTGAAACACTGGTCAGGTCAGCAACAAAGAGATGCTAGGGTAGAAGGGGGTGCCAGTGGTGATACAACATTCATGGTTGAACTGGTGGTGCCCACAAAGACCAAGGAGAGGAATAAAGGCTGGGGGAGAAATGGTACTTTGTGCAACTAACAAAAGGCAGTGTTTTCCTCCTCTCTCGAGATTTTCTTATTTACTTTTCACATTCATCTTGCTTTCAGGAATAATAGCAAGAGTTTTAAATCACAGTAGAAATGGTGAGCAAAAGAAAGGGAAAATCTTAATCTCGGTAAGATGCAGTTGGACTAGCTCCTCCTTCTGACAACAGTTTCTCAAAGGAGAGCAGCAGTCTTCAGAGTTCTTGAGGTAGATCCTCAGCAGGCTGGGAAATTCACTTCCTCAAGTCACAAGAGGCTTTCTTCCTCACTCCTAGAGTCAATAACCATATCTTATAGGATAAGATTGCTAAATCTCTAATCTCCTCAGAGTGTGACTACAAGGGGAACCCCCCCGCCCCAGGCACTAGCCAGACCAGAGGCATACCGCCCCCAACCCCGGGGTAAGTCACATTTGCATGCGCGTGTGAGTGAGTGCTTTTTTACATCATCACCTATTGCTGTGTTGTGTGCAGTGGTTTGCCACTTTTTCACTCTGAATAATTTGTGGTTTATTCACTAGCTATTATAGACCTACCCCTCCGTGAACTACTTGTTCAGGTAGGACACACTATTCACTTTGAGCACCTCACTTACTGCATGTGCTCCGATCCTGACGAATGCCCCTGACCTACCAGCACTTTATGAGGGCAGAAACATGTTGGTCATACGTATTTCTTTTTAGACTCCAAGAGACATTATTCTCTAATGAGCCTCTCCCCCCTTGTTCTTAGCCTTACCAGCATGCACCCCCATTAAAACTAACAGTAGCCACTGGTGACATGTTTGTTAATTTTTTTTTTCACCCATTCTAGATCTCTGTAATTATCCAGTCAGTTTAATTTCAGCACTCCCTCTGGTTCTTTTAACCAAGAGGTTGAGTCCGCCCAAGTAGTATCATCTTACTTGGGTGGGGCTAGGTGGTCAAATGATGAAGCAAGACACTATTATGTGTGTGAGACCACCTAGTCCGTAAGGGAAATCCCCCCTCCCCCTGTAGGACAACACAGCACCCCCTTGCTTGGACATTTTCCGAACAATGATTTCGCTGCTTCAGGATCTTAAGCGACTTAACCAATACCGGTTACTGAAGGAAGACGGACCTAGTCCCACCCTCAGTTCCCACTACCCCACACCTTTAGTGATTATACAACAAATAAGTAAACTTGTCTGATGTGGTCAGTATTAAAATGTGAATAATATTTGTAGCTCTGGATGATTTTCATAAACATAAGTGTTTTTTACTACAAAAAAGGTTGGAGACCCCAATAAAACAGTTGGCCATAGTGTAAAGTTTGAAATACATCCTTTTTTGTTCATAGACCAAAAGCATGATAAATAAGACAAGGGTCTAGGACTACATGGTTGTGGCAGACATCTCGGAATACACACATGGGATGAGATTTGGCACGGGGATGTGTGTTTGATCTAGATACAAATTGGCTCCAGACAATGTTTTGTTGATCCAAGCCAATACACACAGCAGCCCTAGGTACAATGTAGGGAGAGGACTGAGCAGTGCAGGAGGAACAAAGCGAGCGAGCAATCACAAAGGCCCCAGACTGCCTGAAAACATGTCAACCCACCTTTCAAAAAGATAATAGGACAGGCTGCAAGGATTTACCAAGAAGGACCTCAACACTGAGTTCTAAGCTTGGAGTGTTGGAAATAAGCCTGCATGTCAGGAATAACTATCAGCTGGTACCAACCCCCCGTCACAGAATATCCTACATATAGCAATGGCATATGCAAACATAACAAGCATTTGGTCCTGTTGAATTTGCCAATGCTGTTTGCCAATGTTGTGCAACAAAGGGGGGGGAAGGTGTGATGGCCAAGCCTCTGTTGCTGGTGTAGTCACATCTGTAGGTCTGTGCATGCATCACCACAAAATCACCTATAGAATGACCAGGGTGGCATTTTCTTTTTTTTTTTTTTATCTCCGATGGCCGACACTACTTAAATAGGTAAATTTAAAAAAATGAAACTGCTTTTTTTGTAGCTGAGTGCATGGCAGCAAACAACAGCTGTTGAGTATTCAAAAATGCACACAAAATTCGAACGCTCACAAGGGGTGAGGGAGGAACCGATGAGCGGGTGGTAGAAGCTACAGGGAGTAAGAAAATAAACCAAGGTGGACAGAGGAGGGGACAAGGCGCACACGAGGAGGAGGAGAGGAACATGGAGCACAAGAGAAGCAAAAGAGATAACAGCACATGATGGAGAGAACAATGCACAGCAGAGGGGACAGGCATTAGGGTGGGGAAAGTTACACTAGGGAGAAAGATAGAAAACACCTGCACGGTCATGGAGTGCTTAATTACAAAGAAATATATATTTCTCTCTCAGGGTATCGCCACAGCTAATCTTAAGCATTGAATAGTCCATGTGTGGGAACCCTGGAGCAGTTCCTTCAGTGTCACAATTTCGCAGTATTTCCGCCTTGCTTCAGAATGCCAGGAAGCACGTGTGATAGAAATGCAGAAACGTGCAACCTAAAGATGGACTATAATGTCAGTTTCATTAAATGCACTTTAAAAAATGGAAGGAAAAATCATACAGCGTTTTATAGTCACTACAAAGAGAAGCATTTTAAAACGTTCTTAACAAAGTACTCTTACATTATTTTAAATTAAATAACAGCGAAGCATAAGGTAAAGTAGGCTGCAGCATTGAAACAAAGTAAACAAACATCGCCTTTAAGGGCCTCTTGGCCCCCAGCGTCCCATCATGCCCTAAAGGTGGCAGTTTACTCATTTTTTGTTACTGGCTCTTGCTGACAGGATCCTGGAGCAGATCTCTGCCTTTTAAAGTTTTTTTTTCCTCTTTAGAAACCCTTTTTAAGTGCCCTTATCTCACCCTCCATGGACTACCGCAGGGTGAGATCTAAAAGGATTAGATCTGGTGAGAAATGGACGTCCCTGTTCAACATTGACAATGAGAAGAGGTATAGCAACTACTTGCTCACTGTCACAGGCTGGTTCAATGTCGAGGAGACACAACGTCGAGGAGAAGGATACCGTCGAGAGGTACTAGACGTCGAGAAATGTCTTTTCACAGGAGAAGACAGAGGAACGGCTTTTGCACGTGAAATCTCAGACTCCCTTCTGAATCGTATTTCAAATATTCTACAGGTTATTCTCCTTTAAGACCGGTTTCCCAGTCTTGGGCGTCTCTAGCGGATTCTTCACCTCTTCTTCCATCAATTACTCCAGCCACTCCTTCACAGTCTCTTGTAGCAGTGGCACCAACACCTAGACATACAAGATCTCGTTCACGTCATACCAGTCCTTGCTCCAACAGATCTAGGTCATCATCGCGCAAGATCTACTAGATGATCACATAACAGATGAATACAGGATTCTCCATTCCCGATCTAGATCTTCAATATCTTATCAAATGACCTTATGTTCTGGTCTGTATTTCCCTAAAATGACAGGCTCACCACCAGCGAGGTTCCCTACTGATGATATCAGTACTTTCCAGGAGGTCCTTATCAGTGGCGCTAACAAATTAAACATTGGCTTGCCGACTACCACAGCTTCTGTGTCGGTCTTATTTAAGACTCTGAACTAACGGTCAGTCTGTAGACCAGGCGTCTGAGGCAGGGCACCCGGCTCTGGCCAAAAGAATCATTATGCAGATACAGTACTTTGTTTTGAGCAGAAAATAATTTATTGCATTGTTAAAAAGGTAACAGAACTTAACTGTAATCTTTAAATAAGTCTAGACATATTTAAACATTGCAAACGTAATAGAATAATTGTGAGAACTTCTGAGGAGGCCCTATGATTTTTTTTCCACCTGGGAGTGGGGGGAAACACATTAAAAGGTTTGAAAAATACTGCTCTAGACCATTATTTGCTCTAGTCCCAGGGCTCTTAGAACTAGCCATGGACGTATTCCTAACTCTAGGATCTGTAAAGTGGCACCATCTCGCCTGTAGAAGAAATGCAGACCGGCAGATCAGGGTCCACTATTGCTTTGTATGGATCCTACATCAAACTCAGTCATTGTGTCAGCTGCCCGAAAGCAACACGCTACAGCTCCTTCTTCTACAGTGCCTCCTGACAAAGAGTAAGAAACTAGATTCCTTGTGCAGAAAAGTGTGCAGCACTTCCGCTGTCACCATGAAAGCTGAGAGGGCGTCTATCCTCCTTGGAAGACATGACAGGTCACTCTGGAATTCAGAACAAGAATTCAAAGAATACCTTACCAGAGACTGATTCCAGGATTTCCAATAGATTATCAATGAGGCCATGATGGTATTGAACCATGTCATCAGTGCTACAGCTGATCTCTACACACCAGCACATGGATACTGCCACGATCTAGCTCTGTGCCGGTCCTCTTGGCTTAGGCTCGCAGGGCTGAAACCTGAATCAGCACAATCTTAAACCTCCAGTTTTCACTGAACCCTTTACTTGACCCTCATGCTGATGAAGAAATGTTCCACATTAAGGGCCTCATTACAACTTGGGCGGTCTTTTTGCAAGACCAATGCAATGGCGGCTGACAAAAGAACGCCATGTAATCCAACCGCCAATTATGACTCGCACTGCAAAGACCGCGAAAAAACAGCCACATTTCTGAATCCGCCAGGATATTGGAGGATGGAAAAGAGGCTGTTCCACCACCAGCCAGCAAAATACCACACATCAGATTATGAGCCAAAAATCACCACAGTGGTAGTTCCATGGTGGAAAACCATTGGCGTGCAAACCATGGCGGTCCCAACTCAATTCTGTCAGAAGACCACACCACATTGGATAGTTTGAATAACCCACACCTGACACACCTACTCACTGCACTATATAACACACCCCTACACAACCCACAGGCCTTTGCAAACAGAATGCCACTCACATCCACTGAGAAGCCATATGTGAAACAAATTCTACTCGGACACAATAGGCACACATACACGTCTCACTCAGCACACACCCCAACACAAAATCCGCAACTACCGGCTCCAACTCATCGCAGCACCCACACCTCACCAATAACCCAACACTGAATTCTTACACTCAACACCCCCACACACTGTCTACACAACGACTACCATGGCCCCACAAAAACACCCACGTTTCACTGATGACGAGTTGATGGTCATGGATGATGAAATTGTCAGGGTAGAGCCACACCTGTTCGAAGCACAGGTCCAACAAACATCTATTGCCAGGAAAATGGAGCTGTGGCAAAAGATAGTTAACAGATTCAATTCTGTAGGCAATCATCCACGCACAAGGGAGGACATCAGGAAGAGGTGGAACGACCTACGGGGGAAGGTGCGTTCCATGGCATCCAAGCACCAGATAGCCATGCAGAAGACTGGTGGTGGGCCAAAAGTTAACATCTTGGGAGGAGACAGTCTTGGACATACTGCATCCTGAGGGCTTGACGTGAATACCTGGGGGACTGGAGTCTGGTAAGTACCCACAACATTCATGTCACGTCATACAACTGATTAGTCCTGCATGCTTCCTCACCACCCAAATCCTCCCTAATTAACTAATTTAGCCACTACACCTCTCACCTAATGCCCCTCTCTTGCATGCCATCTCTCCATTCAGCCCAACTGCCCTCACAGCCTTTGGAAATGGCACGTTAACTACAGGCTGATCAGATCACTACGACTCCTAGAATGCACTAACCCATTATTGTGAAAACCTGGATGGTGCACATCACATGTTATGCAAGTATAACTAAAGTACTAGATTGTTCTAGTGAGGACAAGCACATGGCAAGGACAGCAATGGAAGGGCACACCCACAACAACAACCAAATAAAAATACAGGTACAGCTCAGTGACCATTCCCAATGGCCATAGATCACCAATACCAATCCAAAAATAGCAAGACCTGGGTTGGAAAGGAAGATGGCAGAGTCGATGCACATGCACAACACCTACTTACAGAACAATTACCCCTGCATATCCACATACTGTGTTCCCACTAGGATAGGATTGTGCATTGTGCGACACCTGGCAAGCCTTTCTATACACTAGGCAAAATAGCCGAACAGTCATGTCACATATTGAAAATGTCACTTACCCAGTGTACATCTGTTCGTGGCATTAGTCGCTGCAGATTCACATGTTTGGCACAGTCCGCTGCCTGGTGTTGGGCTCGGAGTATTACAAGTTGTTTTTCTTCGAAGAAGTCTTTTTGGTCACGGGACCGAAGGACTCCTCCCTCTTTGGCTCCATTGCGCATGGGCGTCGACTCCATCTTAGATTGTTTTCCCCGCAGAGGGTGAGGATGGAGTTGTTTGGTATAAATAGTGCCCATGCAATGGAGTGAATATGTATGTATGATAAGAGTTTCTAATAATTATTTACAAATGTTCAGATGTTTAAGGTTTATGATCTACTTCTAAACGGCTACAGGCTTCCCGGGGAGGTGGGAGGGTACATGTGAATCTGCAGCGACTAATGCCACGAACAGATGTACACTGGGTAAGTGACATTTTCAGTTCGATGGCATATGTTGCTGCAGATACACATGTTTGGCATAGACTATAAAGCAGTTACCTCCCCTAAAAGCGGTGGTTTAGCCTGTAGGAGTTGAAGTAGTTTGGAATAATGTTCTTAGTACAGCTTGGCCCACTGTAGCTTGTTGTGCATTTAGTACGTCTACACAGTAGTGTTTAGTAAACGTATGAGGCGTAGACCAGGTTGCAGCCTTACATATTTCGCTCATAGGAATGTTTCCTAGAAAGGCCATTGTAGCACCTTTCTTTCTGGTTGAGTGTGCCTTTGGTGTAATAGGCAATTCTCTTTTGGCTTTAAGATAGCATGTTTGAATGCATCTGACTATCCATCTAGCAATGCCTTGTTTAGAGATTGGATTTCCTATGTGTGGTTTTTGAAAAGCTATGAACAGTTGTTTTGTTTTCCTGATTAGCTTTGTTCTGTCAATGTAATACATTAGTGCTCTTTTGATGTCTAATGTATGTAGTGCCCTTTCAGCCACAGAATTTGGTTGTGGGAAGAACACTTGCAATTCTACTGTTTGATTTAAATGGAATGGTGAGATTACTTTTGGCAGAAATTTTGGATTTGTTCTTAGAACTATTTTATTGTTGTGTATTTGAATAAATGGTTCTTGTATGGTAAATGCCTGTATTTCACTTACTCTTCTGAGGGATGTGATTGCAATGAGAAATGCGACCTTCCAGGTTAGATATTGCATTTCACAGGAATGCATGGGTTCGAAAGGGGGACCCATGAGTCTTGTTAAGACGATGTTAAGATTCCATGAAGGAACTGGTGGTGTTCTTGGTGGTATAATTCTTTTTAGCCCTTCCATGAATGCTTTAATAACTGGTATTCTAAATAGAGACGATGAATGAGTAGTTTGTAAGTAAGCAGATATAGCTGCGAGGTGTAATTTTATAGATGAAAAAGCGAGATTTGCTTTTTGCAAATGTAGTAAGTATCCTACTATGTCTTTAGTAGAGGCATGTACTGGTTGTATTTGATTGGCATGGCAGTAGTAAACAAATCTTTTCCACTTAGATGCATAGCAGTGTCTAGTGGAAGGTTTTCTAGCTTGTTTTATGACCTCCATGCATTCTTGTGTGAGGTCCAAGTGTCCGAATTCTAGGATTTCAGGAGCCAAATTGCCAGATTCAATGATGCTGGGTTTGGATGTCTGATCTGTTGTTTGTGTTGTGTTAACAGATCTGGCCTGTTGGGTAGTTTGACATGCGGTACTAGTGAAAGGTCTAGTAGAGTTGTATACCAAGGTTGTCTTGCCCATGTGGGTGCTATCAGTATGAGTTTGAGTTGGTTTTGACTTAACTTGTTTACTAGATATGGAAGGAGAGGGAGAGGGGGAAAAGCGTACGCAAATATCCCTGACCAATTCATCCATAGAGCATTGCCTTGTGATTCGCGGTGTGGGTACCTGGATGCGAAGTTTTGGCATTTTGAGTTTTCTCTTGTTGCGAACAAATCTATCTGGGGTGTTCCCCAAATTTGAAAGTACTTGTTCAGAACTTGGGGGTGAATTTCCCATTCGTGGACTTGTTGGTGGTCTCGCGAAAGGTTGTCTGCTAGTTGGTTTTGTATTCCTGGAATAAATTGTGCTATTAGGCGAATGTTGTTGTGAATCGCCCACTGCCAAATTTTTTGTGTTAGGAGGCACAATTGTGTTGAGTGTGTTCCCCCTTGTTTGTTTAGATAATACATTGTTGTCATGTTGTCTGTTTTGACAAGAATGTATTTGTGTGTTATTATGGGTTGGAAGGCTTTTAACGCTAGAAATACTGCCAACAGTTCTAGGTAATTGATATTAAATTTTGTTTCGTGTATATCCCATTGTCCTTGAATGCTGTGGTGATTGAGGTGTGCTCCCCACCCTGTCATGGAAGCATCTGTTGTTATAACGTATTGAGGCACTGGGTCCTGAAATGTCCGCCCTTTGTTTAAATTTTTGCTGTTCCACCATAGAAGCGAGAGGTATGTTTGGCGGTCTACCAACACCAGATTTTGAAGGTGACCCTGTGCCTGTGACCATTGTGATGCTAGACACTGTTGTAAGGGTCGCATGTGTAGTCTTGCGTTTGGGACAATGGCTATGCATGATGACATCATGCCTAGAAGTTTTAGCGCAAATTTTGCTTGTATCTTTTGGTTTGGAAACATAGCACTTATTAGCTTGTGGAATGCCTGCACTCTTTGTGGACTTGGAGTGGCAATTCCTTTTGATGTGTTGATGGTTGCTCCTAGATATTGTTGTGTTTGACACGGTTCTAGGTGTGATTTTGTGTAGTTGATGGAAAACCCCAGTTTGTGAAGGGTTTGTATGACAAAGGTGGTGTCGTTTGCGCATTTTTTTACTGTGTTGGTTTTGATTAGCCAGTCGTCTAGGTAAGGGAACACATGTATCTGTTGTCTCCTGATGTGTGCTGCTACTACTGCTAGACATTTTGTGAACACTCTTGGTGCAGTTGTTATTCCGAATGGCAACACCTTGAATTGGTAATGTATTCCTTTGAATACAAACCGTAGGTACTTTCTGTGAGAAGGGTGTATTGGTATATGAAAGTACGCATCCTTTAGGTCTAATGTGGTCATGTAATCTTGCTGTTTGAGCAGTGGAATGATGTCTTGTAGTGTGACCATGTGAAAATGGTCCGATATGATGTAGGTATTTAGTGTCCTGAGATCTAATATTGGTCTCAATGTTTCGTCTCTTTTTGGAATTAGAAAGTACAGGGAGTAAACTCCTGTGTTTTTTTGTTGTACTGGTACTAATTCTATTGCATCCTTTTGCAGTAGTGCTTGAACTTCTAGTCCTAAAAGTTCTAAATGATGTTGTGACATTTTGCGTGTTTTGGGGGGGATGTTCGGTGGGAAGTTGTGGAATTCTATGCAATAGCCATGTTGGATTATTGCTAATACCCAATTGTCTGTTGTAATCTGTTGCCAAGATTGGTAGAATTGGCTTAGTCTTCCCCCCACTGGTGTTGAGTGAAGGGGTTGCGTGACTTGAAAGTCACTGTTTAGGTGGAGGTGTTTTTGGAGTCTGGAATCTTCCCCTACTCCTTGGGAATTGACCCCCCCGATATCCCCTGAAACCTCCCCTTTGGAAGGAACCCTGATATGGTGTGGTTCTTGATTGTTGGCTGGTGGTGTCTGTGGGTTGGCCACGAAACCCCCCTCTAAATGGAGTTTTTCTGAAAGAGCCTCTGCTCTGCGGGGAGTAGAGTGCGCCCATGGCTTTGGCCGTGTCTGTGTCCTTTTTAAGTTTTTCAATGGCTGTATCCACTTCCGAGCCAAACAGTTGTTTCTCGTTGAAGGGCATATTAAGGACAGCCTGCTGGATTTCAGGTTTGAAGCCTGAAGTGCGTAGCCAAGCGTGTCTCCTTATGGTGACAGCAGTGTTGACTGTTCTTGCTGCAGTATCTGCTGCGTCTAGTGAAGAGCGGATTTGATTGTTTGAGATCGTTTGTCCCTCTTCCACTATTTGCTGCGCCCTTTTTTTGTATTCCTGGGGAAGATGGTCTACGAGAAGTTGCATCTCGTCCCAGTGTGCGCGGTCATATCTGGCCAGCAGCGCTTGTGAATTTGCGATGCGCCACTGGTTGGCTGCCTGTGACGCCACTCTTTTCCCTGCCGCGTCAAATTTTCGGCTTTCTTTGTCCGGAGGTGGGGCGTCGCCAGATGTATGTGAATTTGCTCTTTTGCGAGCTGCCCCTACTACCACAGAGTCGGGTGGTAACTGCGAAGTAATAAACACTGGGTCTGTGGGTGGTGGTTTGTATTTCTTATCCACCCTTGGGGTGATGGCTCTTGATTTTACGGGCTCCTCAAAAATTTGTTTTGCGTGCCGTAACATCCCTGGTAGCATTGGGAGACATTGATATTGGCTATGTGTAGCCGAGAGGGTGTTAAATAAGAAATCATCCTCTATAGGATCGGAATGCAGTTGGACATTGTGGAAGTCTGCAGCCCTAGCCACCAGTTGCGAGTATGAGGTACTGTCCTCTGGCGGTGACGGCTTTGTGGGGTATGACTCGGGATCATTGTCCGGCACTGGGGTGTCATACAGGTCCCAAGCGTCTTGATCCTGATCGTCATGACTTATGGTAGTTTGCGCTGGTGAGTGCATTTGTGGCGGTGTTTGTGCCGGCGATGCCTGTGGAGGAGAGGGCGGAGGCGTGACTTTTTTAACCACTTTGGCTTGTGGTTGTGTGTCATCCTTTGGAAGTCCGATCCTTCTTTTCCTCATGATTGGGGGAAGGGTTGATATCTTCCCTGTATCTTGCTGGATGCACAGTCTCTTTTGTGTGTAGTCCGATTCTACACTTTGGAGCTCTTGTCCAAATTTGTGCATTTGGCCACTTAGTCCTTGTTCCTCTGAGTAGGATGAAGGTGTGGTATTTTTCGGCGCCGAGAGAGAATCTTTTTTCGGTTTCGGCACCAACAGAATTTTTGTTCCTTTCGGCATGGATTCTCGGTGCCGATGTTTTTCGGTGCCGGTATCTTGTTTTTGTCTCTCGGAGCCGCTTTCTCGGCTCCGAGGTTGCTCCATGGCGGTCCCTCGACCGGAGTCGGGTGTCTTCGCTATGGGCGTGCCCTTTTTCGGCCCCTTCGACGGGTCGCCTGATTTATGGGTCGAGCCATGGCCTGTTGGCAGTGGCGTCCCCTGGGCTTTCGGTTTGTCGATGGATTTACTTTTCGACGTCTTACTCACAGTTTGTTGCTGTTGTTCGACGTCGGAGTCTCCGGATTCTGATTCCGGAACCGAGAATGTTTCCTCTTCGTCGTCGAAACGTTGTTTTGTCGACGTGGACGCCATTTGGTGACGCCTGGCTCTTCGGTCCCAGAGTGTTTTTCTGGACCGGAAGGCTCGACAGGCTTCACAGGTATCCTCCTTGTGCTCGGGGGACAAGCACAAGTTACAGACCAAGTGCTGATCTGTATAAGGATACTTACTGTGACATTTTGGGCAGAAACTAAACGGGGTCCGTTCCATCGGCTTCGATGTCGCACGCGGTCGGGCCGACCAGGCCCCGATGGGGGATCGAAACTGCCCCAAAGTCTTCCGATGATCGGTGTCGATGTACCTAACTATCCCGATACCGAACGGAACAATACCGACGCTTTCTTCCGAGATTCTGACTAACTTTCCGAACCGAAACACGGAGCGAAAAGGAATACGTCCGAACCCGACAGCGGAAAAAAACAATCTAAGATGGAGTTGACGCCCATGCGCAATGGAGCCAAAGAGGGAGGAGTCCTTCGTTCCCGTGACCAAAAAGACTTCTTCGAAGAAAAACAACTTGTAATACTCCGAGCCCAACACCAGGCAGCGGACTGTGCCAAACATGTGTATCTGCAGCAACATATGCCATCGAACCAGACATTATCAGATTGCATCTGCACTAAAATCTGTACTTAAGTAGTATGACCACTCCCAACATGGAGTAAGGGAAACAAGTCAATTAAGGTATGCTGTGCAGCAGCTGTCAATGTAATTGCAGAGAATCATGTTAAGCCACTCTCTGCATCTCACACAAAAGCAACCAACCACATATTCTAACCTGAACTCTGTATCCCCTTCCATCCACAGGTAACCTTGCCATGTCTGGACACTGAAGAAAACCTGGCCCAGCTGGTCAGTCAACGTCTCTCAGCCTCACCCTTTCCACATCAACACCTCCCAACACTGTTGCATCAACTTCACAGGCAAGCATTCGCCCCCAAACCTGTGTGCCAAGGACTGTTCAATCTGTTGGGTGCCCCACAGTACAGGTACTGAGAGTCTAACTTTGTCACCCCGACAATGACCTGCAACCACTGAGAGTGGGCACACTGTGCCAGGGGCACAGGCATGTGGGGCTAGGGTGTGTGTGAGGGATGCCGTGGGCCAGATGATGGGGCCTCAAAGGGACACAACTTACCAGTAAACCATCTACCAAGTCCTAGGAGCTTAAAGTTCCCAAGACAGGATGGGCCAAATCATAACCATGTTTGGGGAAAATCAAAGGATGCAGAGGAAACACCACCAGGAAGTCATGCAGCAGTGGCAGGTACAAAATGCCCACATGGCTACCACTGAAGGGGTGCTGAGGGCATCAGCACCACCCTGATTACCTTCTCCACACAACAGCAGGTCCCTCCCACTAGCAACGTTACATCTGTTCCTTCAACCTCTGCAACAGCTAGTGGAATGGAGGCCCTGCCAGGGGAAGGCCATGTCTCCTCCCTCTGTAGTTTAAGAACCCACAGCAAACGTGGATGTCCACCCAGACATCAAGCAGAAGCAGATGCTAAGACTAAACCCACTGCCAGGAAGTGAACCTCTCCTGATTTGTCACCCTTGTGTGCCACAGATACACCCTGCTGACTGTTCTGAAACCTAACTCCATTTTTCCATGGTACAAGGACACTGGACTTGTGTAATCAACTGGTGTAGCACCTACCCTAATGAAATTATCCACCATGACTTCACCCAACACTTATGTTAATTTATCTTGTATTTCTGTCACTGATAGTCTTTTGACAAGCACAATAAATCACACTTTAACACAGCAACTGTGTATGTGTCCTTTATAATCCATGTACAATAGCCATGCTTGCCAACTGGGGTCTGGTCATGCCCCCTGTATCAAACAGCCAGTGAAATGTTCATCATACGGAGACTCCCTCAGCAGGAGACACATTACAACAAATATGTCACCGGACAGATGTCTAAGAGGTTGAAATCCAGGATTACACTATTGTATAGTCAGTATTACAATCAGGAAATAGTGCATGACAGAGAGAACCATCTGGATGTATGTCATGGTGTAACAAAAAGCACATACACCGGTTACACAAATCAGGCACATGGTAATCTATCTACAAAGCTGGGGCACACAGATAGGTCCTCTGTATCTCCACGTATAGGCTCTTCGCATACCCATACCATAGCCACTAATTCACATATCACATGAAACACACAAAGAAAATTACAGAGGAACACAGTACTGAAAACATACACTAACATCGACCCCATACCTGTAGGATTGTCACTCACCTATCTCAGTATACAGTTACATGCACCTTGGACTGCAAAGGTAGAACACAAACACAGCTAGGTCCCATGGCCATCATAAAGTACTCCATCCACTGTGAAGCGACAGGCTGTGATCCAACATTCACACGTGCTAGAATTTTCACTTAACACGTTATACACCAGTTTACATCCTCCTGACCTCCCAGGTGTAAGAAAAGGACTAAACATTTACCACCCCACTTTTATGAAGGATGAACTATCATAAACCACACCACTGAAACTAAACTCATATTACCAGGTAGCGGTCAGGTACACCTCTCATGTCTGTCAGAAATTCCCATCGGCTTCCGACACAGTATTCCTCAAGCCTACGTTGCAGAGCCAAACAGGATCTAGGTAAATCAGTGAGTGAAAGGAAAAGAGGATAGGAGATTGCACGAAACATACCTCGCATCTGAGAAGTCTTTACCAGAAGAGTATGTTAGCATCTGCTGTAACAATACCTTGTATCTCACTACAGTCCCACAGATGAAGCACGAAAGGAGGTGTAATGACAGCCAACTACTTCTGGTTGTAAACACTCATCACAACAAAAGGTCCACTTCACATACCTGTATCTCAGATGAAGTACTGATTCTTCCCTAGAGTCACCTGCTCCTTCTTCCTCTGGCTCTTTATCACTTGCCATAACATTTCCACTCACAGGTCCAGTTGCCTCACCCTCACCTGCTATCTATGGTATATGATGTCTCAGGGCTAGATTGTAGAGCTTGCAGCTGGCAACAATTATTTAGCATACCTTGTGGGTTGAGTAAAGGAGGGCTCCTCCCAATCGATCCAGGCACCTAAATCTTGGCTCTTGCCTTCAATTGCCCAAATGTTCACTCTATTACACGCCTTGTCCTCTGGTGGGCCTCACTGTAACGGAGTTCCCCTGGCGTGGTTGGGTACCTCACTGGTGTCAACAGCCAAGAACGGTTTGGATGGCCTGAGTCACCTGTGAACACAATGGTTGAACACCACAAACATGTTTTTGGGACTAGCTGTATTGTGAGGACAGGAGAAATAAGTCGCAAATACACACTACAATGAAAACTTACCAAGCAGCCAGGCCCTCTCTGTGCAGAGTTGTGTTATTAGCTGTTCAGCATGATGAAGGAATCATGCACAGAACCTGTATACTTGGCTGTGACTTGTGAGATAATCTGGTCTGCCAGATACACCACAAGAACTTCGACCAAGTGGTAGTTTTTCCTGTTCCTATACACCTGCTCACTGGCCCTGGGCGGGTCCAAGGCTACACAGGTGCCATCAATGGCTCCTACTACATGTGGAATGTGTCCCATATCATAAAAGTCTGCCTATGCACAGGCCAAATCAGCTCTGTGGGGAAACCTG
This sequence comes from Pleurodeles waltl, assembly GCF_031143425.1. Classification (NCBI taxonomy): domain Eukaryota; kingdom Metazoa; phylum Chordata; class Amphibia; order Caudata; family Salamandridae; genus Pleurodeles; species Pleurodeles waltl. The sequence goes on along the minus strand of NC_090445.1, from coordinate 415,597,552 downwards.
ATGTAGCTGTCCAGGTGTTTTAATACACACAGTACATCCTTCAAATCCAGACTGAACATGGGCTGAGACACCCCCTACTGTTAGAGCCACTGTATTCTGAAAGGAGCCTGTGGCCAGGAAGTGCAGCACTGACAAGACTTGAATGATGGGAGGTATACCATAGGGATTGCGAATGCCAGGCATCAGATCTGGCTCCAACTGAGTACAAAGATCCATGATGGTATGAGGGAGTCCAGGTCTACTAGTGGACGGTACACTCTCTTCATGGCAGTATAACTATGTGAAGACAAGTGAACATAGTATGAGTAATGAAGTATGCACACATCATGTACACTTTGTTCATTTCCTCACACCTAACATCTATAGAGGATGCCTAGCACATCTGACATACAGTACAGCCCATAGATGTGCAACTATAACAATGGAATTGTACATATGATACTACTGTAAGAGTATGTGTGTGTAATACTTAGGTGTCCTGCACTGATCACATATTTTTGGAATCTATCCATATTTTTATGAGGACTAAGAACCTCTGAGTAACTGTACATAGCTATCACCATAATTTCGCACTCAATGCAGCTTTTGCTTCACATAGGCACAATATATGACCCAAACATGATGGCACTACATAAAGATATACAGCACTTTAGGGGAGTAAGTGAATGATGTATATTTGAAAACACTTCCATCCATTAAATGTGCCTAACATGGAAGATGCCTGACCTACTGTACTGGACAGGTGGAAGTGATCTAAGTAAACTAGCGGACGTCATCATTGTAGTAGGTGGTCACAACCGCTGTGTAATTTGCCATTGGAAGACATTGCTGCCTTTGGTACACTTGGGCCAATGGCGATGTCCGCCGGCGGTGACGGTCATATACATGGTGGCCATGACCACCATCTTTTGCACTATTGCTCACTTGACTCCTGACACTGTTGCCAGCAAGACCTCCACGATGTGAGCTGCTGTGTACTATCTCTCGGAGCTATCATGCCACATCCTGCAGGTGATAGGACCCCTGTCTTCACCCCAGAAGAGCTTGATAGGCTAGTGGAGGAGGTCATACTCCTGTATGGACAGCTATATGGGGCACCAGAGGAGCAGTGGGTCCAATGCCCTAGCTATGTGTGATAGGCGTTCTGTGTGACGTTGCACCGGGCATGTGAACTTGTGTAGGTGTAGATGCATGCAGATGGCATAATGAGAAGGCGTGTGTGCAGAGACGATGGGTATTGTGTGCCTACTCGTTGTGACTGTTGTGTACTGTCCACTCCTAATGGTATGGCACATCTGTACATGACTTTCTCCTTTTGTCTGTGTCATCCATGCAGGTCAACGCTCATCAGAAGAAGGGGATTTGGCGTGCCACTGCCAAGTAAGTGCGGACCATGGGGGTCCACAGCCGGCAGAGCACCCACTGCAGAAAGCAGTGGAAGGACCTGAGACGCTGGGCCCGCAAGACCGCTGAGGCCCCAGCTAGGGATGTCCTCCCAATGAGGGAGGGGTGCCCGTTGGACCCAGACCCCCCCCCCCCCCCCCATGGCCCGCATTTAGGTGGTGGCCTACCCTGAGGTGGATGGGCGTTTGAGGGCAGCACAGCAGCCACAAGGGGGTAAGTACTGACTGACTCCATGTACTTTCCTCTGGTAGATTAGTGTTTGCTGTCACACTTTAGTAGCTGTTAAACTGTAGTACATGCTACAGGTATGTTGACCACTGGGAATACATAGCACTCAAGATGTCTTTATAAAAGATGGAGATCGTGCCTTAGGGTTGTGCATGTGGGCGTTTAGATCACCTGTGTCAAGGAATATCTATGACTGCGTGTGGAGATGCACATTTCACAGCACCACATGTGACTCTACTACCCAGCCATATATATGTCTGTAATCTGCTGTATCATCCTACTCATCTAGTATTTCCAGGTCCATTAATCATATCCTATATTAATGTAGCTCCAAGGTGTCAGACTACTCCCATTTGTAAAGATCAGCTCTATGTGCTAGGTAGGGCCTGACATACTAGGTACAGGGCCTAATTACCCTGCATCATGGTACAGATATTGACTCCATGTGAGGCTGGCATCTCATTCAGTCAATAGGTATGGCCAGTTTTGGACTGTCCAAATGGGTTTGTGAGGTGTCTCCATTGTCCCTTCATATTCATACTATGGGGTATGTGAAGGTTGTAACGGAAGGACATCCAACTATGGGGTTCTGATTTTGTCTACCTGCCCTCACTATACATTTCCATGCCACTGACATGTGGACAGATCACTTGCCTCCCAATGCCTTTGTTGTAGAAGAGGTAAGTGAATACGCTGTCCTACCCTTAGACAATGCAAGGTCCACGCTAGATGTGCCAATTCCCTACCAATAAGAGTGCAACATATGGTATTAGTTGCCTAAATCATGTCTCGATGTTTACTTGGGGGCAGATCTCGTATAGTGGGACAATCATTGCTACCCTTAGCCTAGCTGATGTGGGCAGTTTGGACAGGAATTGGTATTGGCTCACCTCATATTTCAAGGTTTCATGGTTTAGCTGTACTACTATTTCTCATACAGGTGTTGTTGTGGGATATGTTGTCAGTGCAATGGAAGTCGTGTAGGTGCAGGTGTACCTCATGTGTACATGTATTTTCATTGGGATGTGTGTGTTGTCTAGCCCTAGGTAGTGGGAATCACATCAGGAATGCTCTGAGTGATGTAGGTGTACTCATGTCCTGTCGTGGCTCTGAATCTGCAATGCAGGTGGAATGTAATGTGCCCTCCTAGAAATTAGTAGGCTGTCCATTGTTTAGTAGTTTTAACTATGCTCTCTGTGATTATCAATGGATGTATCATGTGTGTTAGGTAGGCCACCATAGCAGTACATGCATTTATGGTGTAATAGGGAATGTCTGTGAAAAGTGACTGCAGCTAATCCTTTAAGATTTGGTACATGTATTACATAGGTGTTCTCCAGACATGGAATGTAGAATTGTGATGGCCACTGTACGGGACTGCCACATGTTGTGTCTTAATCAGAGATTGTTTCCATTGTGTCATTTATCTACAGAGGGATCAGATAGGCATGTGATTGAAGTGCCAAGTGCTGTGTCGTTTGTGAAGAGAGTTGTCTTTACTGTCATGAAGCATTACTTATGTTCATTGGTTGGGCAGGTGTGGATTAGGCATGATATGGTGTTATCAGTTAACTGCATTTCTTTAAAGTGATAAGAATATGGAAAGGGATGAGCTGGATGAAGATGATATATTATCTTTAGCCAGGGCATGATGAGCATGCTTTGAGTTACAGGTGATTTGATAGGATGCCCCAGTGGTGCTCCCTTACGTGGATTTGGATGTTGGTGAGAGAGATGAAAATGGCGTAGATTGAAGTATCATGTTTTGACATGATGTAGGACCTGTGGGTTTCAATATGGGACTACCTTGCCAAGAGAAGTATGTCTACAATTGTGCATGTTGTAATGTGTGTATGTGAAGAATGTGAAGATCCTCTCACTCCCTCCCTCCCTCTCTCTCTGTGTGTGTGCATCAGCAGGCGAGTGGGGATGCTGCCTGCCACGAGACCCGGAGTGCTGATACCGACAGCCAGGGACCAAGTGGCCCGGAGGGCGAGGGGAGTGCCACGAGGGAGACCGGGTCCAGCACATAATTTTCGGAATCCTCCTCTAGTGGACACTCCCTAGCGGTGGCGGACCCATCTGGAACCACCCCAGCATGGCTTCTCCCAGCACCTCCACACCCCTCCTCCCAAGACACAAACACCCACACTCACCCACCCACCCAACAGACACCCAGCACCCACAAGCACACCTCACACACATGCACCCAAGACATCCACCAAAACACTTAAGACAACCACTCCCTCTCCCTCCACACCCAACCCCTTTTGCCATGACCGTCCCTGTGTGTCAAATTCAGCTTTCCTCTTGGAGTTACACAAAACACTCTGTGTCCCTCCCAAAGTCCAGCCCTTCCATCTCCAAGAACTCCCCTGCAAGTAACCATACCCCTCCCTCCACCAAGTCTACCCCTCCCAAAAATTCCCAAACCTCTCCAAAAGCCTCAACTTAAGCCCTCCCTCCCAACCCTAAGCCCAAACCCTTCCCCTCAGTGCCCCTACCTTTCCCTACCTATGGAGGTTTACATGGCAATCAGGAGTCAAGTTAGGGGCACATACAAGTGCATTATGTGCATGTTGCACTTGCTGAATTTGGACTGGCCTTGACATTTTGAGGAGGGATATATATTATGTGGCATATTTTTTATGCCACCTAATAAATATCAGGGCCAACCTGTTGGTTCAAAGGTTACATCTTTGTCCTGCATTTATTTTCTTAGGGTAGGGCAGTTCTGGTCTTGGCTGATTTAGTTTGTGTGTGAGTAAGTTTTGTGTGAGTGGTGTTTGTGCTACCAGTTGTGTCTGGGCAGCAAGTGTGGTTGTGTGCATACCATTTGTCCCCAAGAAATAGGTGTGTATTGTGTGATGGGCATGTGTATGTTGGGGACATGTGTTTGTGTTGGTTTTGTGTGGTGTTCGTATTGACGTGTTATTTGCAGTGTTGTGTGTGTGTGTTGGGACTGTGTGCGTGAGTGTGTGTGGAGACTGGTATGTCAGATCCATTGTGATGTGTTTGTGGGGTATCGCGTATGCTGCGTTGTTTGGATGTGTGATTGCGTGTGTTCATTCTCAGGTGTTGGTACGCTGTGTTTTATGTATGATTTATCAAGTGATGGTGTCTATTGTGGGTGCTTGCCAATGCTTTGGTGGGGTTGCAGTTGTGGTGTATTTGTGTCTATTGGTGGTGGTGTGTGTTGTTGTATGTGACTGTGCCGGCGCTGTGTATCTGGTGGTTGGTGTGTGTTTCAGCAGTGTGTGTGATGGCTGTAGTGTGAGTACTATGTATGTGCGTGTGGGTATGTGCCTGTGTGTGAGTGTGCATGTTGGTGTGGGGTTAATGGTGTGCCGTTCCCGATTTGTATGTGGTGTGTGATTTTTTTTTTTTTTTTACAACAGTGACAGGTAAGTGTGTGTACTCATAGTTGCTGTTGTTGTCGTCCCTGGTTCCGATGTTGTTGAGCGGGCAGAAGCAGCGGGAAGACATGTAGTTCTGGTTCCATGGCGGCTCCTGATGAGTATGGCTTCCTGAAGGTGAGTGTCTCCTTTTATTCAATTAGTTTCTGCCAGGGTTTCCGTGGTGGTGATACCGCAGCAGAAACCTTGGCGGTGTGCAGCCTCATATCTGACAGGAATATGGTCTCCCCCGGCCTGCAGGTGGCTACCGTCAGCCGTGGTGGCCTGACTGCACTGGCGGTGCCGGCAGTGGTTTGGCTGTATTCTGTTGGGAATACTGCTATGGTCATAATTTGGCGGTCGTGAGACCGTCAAACTCATAATGACCCCTAAGTCTGAGCTTGGCATTCTTTGGGTAGTCGGATTGGAGAAGAGGAGACATTATATGAAACATTCCTATACACCCTACAACTGCCGCCATTTTCATCAGAGAGTTCAAGCCTCTCAATGGCCTCAAGGATAGCAACATCAGTCTCACCAGAGACAGTTACAACATAGGCATCAGTCAAGAGGCAGAGGAGGCAATGGAAGTCAGCAAATATCTGCTCAAGCCACAAAGCCAACCACAGGCGGCAAACAATAAGATAAATGACGTATGGGTTCTGAATATTGTAAAGAATTGATACTCTCTCACATTCAAGTATCCACCACCAGCCATTCCAAGAAATAAATCATCCCTATTCCAAAGGGAACAACTCCAGCCTCCTGCAAAACATGCGGTGGAAAAACCCCAACCCCTCTCAAAGGCAATGGGATTTATTTTTCTTACTTTCTTGTGAGGACAAAGGGACAGTAGAATGAGTTCAGACCCATTCTAGGCCTGAATACAAAGTTCTCCCTTTCGCTCTCAAATCTTCACTGCAGACTTTTTCAAAGTGCATGGCAGTCACTGCAGCTCACCTCAGTAAAATGAGAATTTTTGTCTATCCATACCTAGACGACTGGCTCATCAAGTCATCTTACCATCAAGAAAACCATCATCATCAGATAGCTGTTGTGACGCCCAATCAACTTGGCCTAAACCACAAGAAATCTATCTTCGTGCCAGTTCAATCCCTCCACTACCTAGGAGCAATCTTGAACACTGAGCATACAAGAGTGTAGCTTTCGGACGAGGCGATAATCTATCCTTCAGAAATGTGGCAATCTGAAGATGATAACCCAACCAATGGTGAGATAAGTAACCTCTCTTCTGGGATCAATGACATCTTACATTTTTCTGGTGCCAAAGGCATATATATACATATGAGACCTCTGCAGCAGTGTCTGCAGTATCAATGGAAGGAGCTATCGGAGAGACCAGAGGACAAAGTGATCCTAACAACTCATGCAAAATAATCTCTGAACTGGTGAGGGCGATTAGAGAACCTCCTGAAAAGGATGAATTTCCACCAAGCTATACCAACTCTGATGATTTCCACCTTTGGGGCACTCACATGGACCACTTTCATATTCAACGCAAGTGGTCTCCGAAGGAACAGTCCTACGATGTCAACCTAATGGAGTTGAGAGCAGTACACTTGGCTCTGAAAGCTTTCCTTCCACCCTTCGAGACAAACATCCATTTTGTTCAAACAGACAATATAACGACCATGAATTGCCTGAACAAGCATGGAGGAACGAGATCCAGACCTCTGTCTCTGGAAACAATTAATCTGGTAACAGTCGATATCCCACAATCTCAGGGCTACAGCGGTCCATCTACCGGGAATCCAGAATGCTCAAGCAGTAATTCAGTAGAACCATTCAGGAGAAATCCGATTGGGTTCTAAACTAGTCCGTCCTTCATGCCATCTTTAACAACTGGGGTTTTCCTCAAATAGATCTCTTCGCAGACAGAGAAAACAAAATAATGCCCAAGCTTTGCATCAAGATTTAACCAACCAGGCACTATGGAGACAGGGGACACTCCATTTAAATCATACGCAAACTTCCTTCCTCACCGATAATTTGGTTAAAAACGTTTCTGTAATTTATCACGTCAAAAAGAACAAAGTAAACTGCTACCTGCAGGGCACTGATGGGACGCTGGGAGGTCAAGATTGCCTTAAAGGTGCAGTTTCAATGCTGCAGCCTATGCATACTAAACTGTTTTATCCTTTCCCGTCATTCATTTTAAAATAGTGTTCAAAGACTTTGAGAAGGACGCTTTTAATAGCCACTATTATTTGTTTGTACTGATTTTAAAAAAGATATATGACTTTTCTTCCTCTTTTAAAAAAAATGAAAAGGAACTGGCATTATTGCCTGTTTTTTTAGGCTGCAAATTTCAACATTTTTGTCACATGTAATTCCTGGCCTTTCAGAAGTAAGTCGAAAATACTTCAATAATGTAGCACTGAAAGAAACGCTTTGGGGTCCCTGAACGTGGGTGGGACTGTTCAGTGCTTATGATTTCAACAGCAATTCCCCTGAGAGAGAACTATAATTACACAACAGAGATCATTCTTCCCTAAAAGTGAGCAGTGGAAGAAGACAAGTCAACCAGGTAAAATGATGGTAAAAAGTCTAATCTCCAGGGGAGGGAGTTCACAAAGGACAAGGCAAGCCAACAAATACGAAGCAAACAAATGAGACAAAAAAGCCAAACAATGGTAAGCAACGGTCAGACTAAGCCCACCAAGTTTTAGTAGCCTACAATAGGCCTTTCACAACCAGGGAGCTTGCTTGGTCTGGTAGGCAAGCTTGAAAAAGCAAGAAAAAATGATAAGGAGCAACAAAGACTCTCTTGTAATTCCCAGACAGTCCTTTAGGTCCCACTGCACCGCCAGCAGGCATGTGTCATCAGCAGGATGCAAAAGGCCATGAGGCCCAACAGCCTCAGAGTTAGTCTCACCATATCCTTGACTCACTGCTCAGGATAGGCCCAAAACTGCACCATGTCCAGAACAGCTCCAATGAAATGGAGCAGGTGCAACTTTGGCATGTTGATAGTGAACCCCAGTGAGTGCAGGAGGTTCACCTTGGTCTGAAGGTTTGTGACAACTGCCTCAGGCGAGTCCACCTTGAACAGCCAGTCTTCCAGGTAGGGTAAGACTGAAATCCCCGACCGCCACCCTCACATCTTGGTGAACACCTGAGGGTCACTGGTAAGGCCAAAAGGTAGCAAAGCAAACTGAAAGTGCTGTTGGCCCACCGTGAACTGCAGACAGTGTTTGTGAATCAGCAGGACAGGGATGTGAAAGTGTGCGTCTTTCAAGTCCACTGCTACCATCTAGTCTCCTGGGTCTAGTGCAGACAAAACGTGGGCGAGCATGAACATTTTGAACTTCTGCTTTTCCAAGAAGAGAAAGAGAAGGAGCAGACCCAGGATAGAATGACGTCCTCCATCCTTCTCTAGAACCAGGGAGTAGCGGGTGTATTATATGGCGTGGTAGTGCGACCTCGCTGTATGGTACACTTACCAACCCCTTAAGGTCCAGTAGTTTTGTCTGTAAAACCCTCAGCCCAATGATGGATAGCTGTGGCAATGAGCAGCAAGGCTTACATGGAGCAACAATTGTAAAGCATTTAAACAGCACCATAAATACTGAAGAAGAAATTGAAAAGGCACTTAAATAATCAGACATCAATTTATAAAAATAGACTTTGTTTTTATAAGAATTTATACACTAGAACGAAAAAGATCTACAGGATGGTTCTGGAGATGTAGATTTTACAAGCACTAATAAATAAAAGCAATTACACTCATCCGCGAACAAGCCTTGGCAAAGTCAACGAATTGGACATTTGGAAACCTTTTCAAAGCAATCTTAGTAAGTGTCAATGCATAGAAGTACTTGGGGCATCCAACTCTGGCAGGGAGCTAGTCAGGGGGACCAGCATGATCCTCAAGAACAGTTACCTTCACAGCAGAAGCAGTCACTCAGCAGTTACAGGTACTTTATCAGCATTCCAATGGATTCTTAGGAATGAATGATGCTGAAGATGCTCCAAGGATGCTGTGGATGCGATGCAGTCAACTGGGTTGTTCCTGTAGGGATTCCTTGGTCCATGAAGATCCGGAGAGGGTCCTGGATGCTGGGTCAACTTCCAACAAGGTCCTCTCGGGTCTGGCCGAAGTCCAGTTGCAACTAGACTAACAGTCCAGCGTCACAGGCCAAACCTTTCTGGGTCGATAACTCACCTTCTAGAGGTCCCAGCAACTCTCTGGACAGCACTCCTGGTGCTGCACGGCAGTGGTAGCAACTGGAAGACTTTAGGCTACCAACTTGCCCCAACAGACTTCTTCAGCTGTGAACAGGAGGACAGTGGCTGGCCCTTAGAGTCTCTTGGCTTGGGTGGGCTCAGGTGTTCATATGTCACAAAAGTCACAAAAGTCAATGATACGTTAATATAGAAGAACGAAATTGCATCGCTGTTGTCAAATTCACCCCTCATGAACTCCCCATCAACCCCGCCTCAGAAGTAGGTGGTCAAGCAGGCTCTGAGACCGAGGCCTGAGGTTACTGAATGACAGGTCACAGGTGGGGTGGCGTGTATCCAGCAGACAAACGCGCAAACAGGAATCTCAGATCAATCCCACAGACAGGCGCAGCAACATCACAACGGTCCACAGAAATTGGCCCCAATAAAACACACATGCCCGCAGGGGTGTGCACATTCCCAAAACACCATATTGGCAGATGGCACATGAATTTAGGAACACTGAGCCAATCAGAGCACAGCAACACACAGCTATCACATGCCCCTCACTCAGGACATCTGGACACGTTACCCACTGGCCCACATTGTGTCCACGCAAGATCGAGGTCCACCTGCATTTGTTATCAGAGCCTTATTTATGACTCCAACACAACAAACCAGATTTCTTACCTAAAAAGTAAGGCTGAAATTGTTTTATGGTGCTTTGAAGCCTGCCTTTTGGGGCTAACACCTAGGTGGCTTCCTGCAGGAAGGAGGTGACACCTTCCTGGCCTGCAATCCCTCAATTTTCTCCTTCCTGAGAGTCATTGGCACATCTCTCCACAAGGGCAGAAAGCGATCTCGTGGAATAGGCCCCATGTATGCTTGGGAAGGCACAGGACTTTTAAAGGCAACAAAACGTTAGCTTTGCTAAAGCTGCACACTGCAACACGTTACATTAATTTTGACTTCAGCTTAGTGTATCGAATTGTTTAATACCTTGCAGTGCCCACTTTGGTTGCAGAGTTCAGGAGTTAGCACAGCTGAGGGGTCAGCATGCAACCCTGTACTCGCCAATTGGGCAACCAAGTTATCTCACATAAAATATATTAGTTTTACATGCTTTACTGTGTGTACATGTCCTGTCTGTGTCATATGTTGCAGCCTGCCTTTAGGACTTGGTAGGCCTGCTAAAGAGGAGACTTACTTACACAAGTCCGGCTGAAGTGGTGGCTTTGCCATTGCTTTCAATGGCAAAAATCCAGCTATCAGAGTACGACTGCTCTACCAGTCTGCAGTGGCAGACTGGGAGACTTGATTTACTTGGAGGGTTTCCAGGGTGGCACAACCAGTGCGGCAAGCCCTGGTGTACTACTCTAACTTGCATGCCCTGGGTACTAGGGACTTAAATGTAAGTTAGCCATTTCCAATTGGGTGCAGTCAATTCGACACACACTTTAGGGTCAGGCACTGGCACTGAGGTCTGGCTAGTAGGCCTCAGTGCGTGCGGAGTCAGAAAACCAGCAGCTTCAGTTGAAGATCTTGGGGGTGACCATACAAAAAGAGGCATTTCCTTACGAGCAGGAATAACAACCACAACCTACTTCTGATGCCGGTCCCCTCTCTATGGCTCCCTTGGCCAAGAGAACCTGCACATCTTGACAGAGCAAGAAGAGATGGTCCTCTGTCAGCCAATCGTAAGTGGGTAGCATGAGTGAAGGTGTTGCCACAAAGGGGAGGGAGTAGCCCATTTGAACTATCGAGAGTACACAATGGCCTCATGTTACTGACTGCCAGTGGATGAGGTGATGGGCATATCCTGCCTCCCACTGGATGCCCATGATGGTCTGACAACAGACTAGTGACACTACAGAGACTTGGAGGCAGCGGCCGCTGGTCACCTGTCCAACATGGTCTGAGGAACCTGAGTCCTTGGCCACGGAAAGGCTGGGAAGCTTGCTGACTGTGATGGCTTGAAGGGTATGGGCAAAGCTGGAGACCGCTTGGGTGGCCACGAAAGAGGAGGAAGGTGGACTGGGGTTAAGAAGGAGGGGTAGACAAGCCAGAGAACCTGGGCATAGCTTTGAAGCGCTACAACGCTGAATCCGCCGTGTCTCCAAAAAGGCAAGAGCCATCAAAGCACATGTCCAAAAGGGAAGCCTGGACATCCCCTGAAAAGCCATCCGTCTCAACCAGGTGTGGCACGGCAAAGCCACTGACAATAAAATTGCTCTGCCCAGAGAGTCAGTCGTGTCAAGTCCACATTTCATAGTGAACTCAGCTGCATCCCTCCCATTGGGAGCAACCTGAGAGAGTATGGCCCGGGCCTCCTCTGGGACAATAGGCAACACTTGCTCAACCGAATTCCATAGTGTATGTGGAAAAATGGCCAATAGGCACGTGGGGTTGACCGACCGCAGTGCCAGGCTGGTGAGAACATTCTCTTACCAAGATGTCCAGCCTCTTGGATTCCCTATCTGGTGGAGTGGTAGGAAATGCAACAGGGTGGATATGGGATGAGGAGGCTTGGACCACAAAGCTCTCCAGGGTGGGGTGCTGTCTAAGGAAACTGGGGTCTCCAGGAGCAGGGCGATAGAGGTGGGTAATCGTCCTATTCACAGGAGCCCCAGGTGCAGGACTTGGACCAGGCCCCAAGTAAGACGTCCATAAGGGCTTCACTGAATGGGAGTGAAGGTTCTAAGGGGGTTGGGGGGAGGGACTCCCAGCTGAAGCACCTCTGTTAAAACATGAGGCTCGACTTCCACTGAGGGCAGGTTAAGTGTCAGAACATCAGCTGCCCCAAGCACCACCATTGCAAAGGAGGCTCCCTCCTCCGCTGCCAAAGTGGGAGGGGAAACCAGGCCAGTGTCAGGTGAGGTGTCCAACCCGCTGGCCTCACCCAGTTCCTCATACCGGTTGTCCCGTTACTCAACTAGTTCATCTTCACAAGGGTCCATAGACCCCTAATAAACATCTCTCTCACCCAGCCTAGCCATGAGGCACAGGCTCCATTCCAGGAAGAATGTCCTCAGTTGGCACCAGACAACACCCATCCGCCTCTGTGTTGAAGTCGGGAATGACGATTCAGACTTTGCTGCCTAGGGGTGTTGGCACCGGAGTGGGCGCCGAGGATCTTATTGGTCTTCTCACCGGCTCCGCTCCGGATCCAGCAAGGGATCCATGGAGCCCCAATGGCACAAAGGTGAACAAAGGCGTGGATCTAGTAGGGGCCCCTCCCGTGCCCAGGGGGTCCTGAGGGGATAGGCTGCCGAAAGATGAGGTGCATGACTTCAAAGTTCTTTTAGTTGGGCGGAGGTCGCTCTGGCAAAAATCAGGGAAGACCGGAGTGACATCAGTATGAGGCTGCGTCGACTCGCTGGGCCTGGACTGCTGACATTCCCTCTTCTCATTGGATGACTTCAAGAGATGCAGTGAAGTCGAAGAACATTTGGACTTTGACTTCTTGTGTTTGGGGGACTTCCCTGACGACTTTGGATGTGAGGATGAACATCGAGAAGGGCTCCATGAATGGTCCCGAGACGACCTATATGAACAGGACCTCACGCATCGTGGAGTCAACCGGCGTTCTAACAACAGAATCCTTACCATAGTATAGCTCCCAAGTGCCAGACTGGATCAGCAGAATTATTTAGTGCTCCCAGGAGCCGCTAGATGGCATACCATTACACATTGGCTCCGCACAACCCCAGAGAGGAGAAGCATATCATTTCCAACTGTGCACATTGATGTCTGTTTCGTCTTTTCCTTACCATCAAATGCCAAGTGCAAACAATTGTTGGCAACAGTGTGCTGAGTACTAAAGTGGGATCTTTTAGATGTTAAAAACAAACCACTCCATAGAATGGGGGAGGAGAGAGGGCAGTGAGGAATCTGCGGTTGGATAGAATATCCAACATAAGGAGTGTTCCCAAAGATAAGAAACTTGTTCTTCTGAAGGATACTTCGAACCCCAGATTCTTCAAATTAGAATAGATACCAAAGCAGCATCTCTTCAAGATGAAGGATCTGTGGAATGAGTTCAGACCAAAAAGTCTTTCAGAATCAAACAGGCTAATTGTCCTTCCTGTCGGAGCTGGCCATCAAGGCAGTAATGCTTGGTGAACACACATACTGATGCCCAAGTCGCAGCTGGGCCGATGTCAAGGACAGGCACTTCCAGTACAAATGAAATGGTAGTGGCCTTATGTAGGAAGTTGGCTCTGTATATACTATCTCAAAGTGAGAGATAGTGTGTAGAGAGTCCAAGGGTTCCCCTTCGAGGTTGATGGGGCAAAATTAGATAATACTAATGCTCTATTTTGTGGTAGTGTGGTCAAGTAGTAGGCTTATCAGAGGGTAGTGTTAAGCATTTGTTGTACACACACAGGCAACACAAAACACCCCATCAGCAGCACAGGGGCGGCCGGGTGCAGTGTGAAATGGTAGCGTCAGATTTGCTTTTGAAAGCAATCAGAGTGTGAAGTCTCACGCTTCCGGTGGGAAGAGTGAGTTCGTTAAAAGTTGCTTCTTTGTTGCAAAGATGTTGCTGTTGTTGAACAGTGCCTCTGTTCTTGGGAGTTTCTTGGTCCTTCGGGTTCAGGGCAGTCCTCTGAGTCCTCAGAGGTCGCTGGTCCCTGTCAGATGCATAGCTGTGCAGGTTCTTTGAGTCAGGAGACAGGCCAGTAGGGCTGGGGCCAAGTCAGTTGTCTCCGTCGTCTCTGCGGGGCTTTCAGGTCAGCAGGAATCGGATTTCCTGGGTTCTGGGTCGCCCCTAAATACTAAATTTAGGGGTGTGTTTGGGGCGGTAGCTAACGGCTACTGTCCTGGAGGGTGGCTACACGCTCTTTGTGCCTCCTCCCTGAGGGGAGTGGGGCATATCCCTAACACTTTTGGGGGAATCCTCCAAACTCAAGATGGAGGATTTCTAAAGTCAGGGGTCACCTCAGCTCAGGACACCTTAGGGGCTGTCCTGACTGGTGGGCGACGACTCCATGTTTTTCTCATTACCCTCTCTTGCCTTGCCCCCAAAAGTGGGGGCAGTGGCCGGAGGGGCGGGCATGTCCACTAGCTGGGATGCCCTGGGGTGCTGTAACAAAAGGCATGAGCCTGTGAGGCTCACCGCCAGGTGTTACAGTTCCTGCTGGGGGAGGTCAGAAGCACTTCCACCCAGTACAGGCTTTGTTCCTGGCCACAGAATGACAAAGGCACTCACCCCATGTGGCCAGAATCTCGTCTGGTTGTGGCTGGCTGGCAGAAACTGGTCAGCCTAGCACTAGGAGTCGGACTGGTATTCAGGGGGCATCTATAAGATGCCCTCTGGGTGTATTTTACAATAAATCCCACACTGGCATCTGTGTGAATTTATTGTGCTGAGACGTTTGATACCAAACTTCCCAGATTTCAGTGTAGCCATTATGGAACTGTGGAGTTCGTGTTTGACAAACTCCCAGACCATATACTCTTATGGTTACCCTGCACTTACGATGTCTAAGGTTTTGCTCATGCACATATGCCCTCACCTGTGGTATAGTGCACCTTGTCTTAGGGCTGTAAGGCCTGCTAGAGGGGTGACTTACCTATGTCCCAGGCAGTGTGAGGTGGGCATGGCACGCTGAGGGGAGTGCCATGTCGACTTAGTCATTTTCTCCCCACCAGCACACACAAGCTGGTAGGCAATGTGCAAGTGGTGAGTGAGGGGTCCCCAGGGTGGCATAAGACATGCTGCAGCCCTTAGAGACCTTCCCTGGCAACAGGGCCTTTGGTACCAGGGGTACCATTTACAAGGGACTTATCTCTGTGGCAGGGCTGTGCCAATTGTGGGAACAAGGGTACAGTTTAGGGAAAGAACGCTGGTGCTGCGGCCTTGATAGCAGGGTCCCAGCACACTTTTAATCATAACTGGCATCAAACAAAAGGCAAAAAGTCAGGAGGTAACCAGGCCAAGGAGGCATTTCCTTACACTTTAGCCCTGGTGGAATGAGCTCTCAAACCTTCCAGAGGCTGCCACTGTATAGCAGATTTCAATGCAGAGGACTAGCCATTTAGGCAGAGTCCTCTTCTCCACAGCCTTCGCCTACTTTGCTCCAGAAAAGACCACAAAAAGTTCACCGTCCACCTGATGTCTTTGCTATGATGATTGCAAAAAGCTTAAAGCCCTTTTGGGGTTTAACACATGAAGCCTCTCCTCCTCTTTCGAAGGGTCCAGGAGAGCACAAAACACTGGTACAGTGATGGACTGCCCAATGTGGAAATTAGTCATTTAGTAAGAAGGTTGTCTAAATCGTCAGGACTAATTTATCCAAAAAACATGGTGTAGGTTGGGTGCACCGACAGTGCTTGCAGTTCACTCACATGTAGAGCTGACAATCGCATTGAGGAAGATAGTGTTCAGCGTCAGGAGACACAGCAAGCAATTATGCATAGGCTTGAAGGGTGCACACATGAGGAATGTCAAGACCAAGCTAAGGTCCTGCTGTGGCATCACAAACTTCTTGGGACAAAATGAGCATCAAACCTTTAATAAATCACATCACAACCAGTGATTTGAACAACGGACTGTTGGTACAGCAAATGTAGAAAGACCAAGAGGGAAGAAGAGACTTTTCACCTTAGGATGCATAGGTCACTCGTGATCTGCCAGACGTCTGCTCAGTTCATGTGTTCTGGCATTCAGGGAGCCTGTCAGGTGGTTGGCAACAAGAATACCCTAATGATCAAGCCACCTCCAGAGACACAAATCCTCCTGGTGCAGGAACCTAACCCAAACCTCTTTGTTTACCGCAGTACAACATGATGGTGATGATGTCCGTGGTAACCTGCACCCGCCTCCCCTTGATAAAATTGCAGGCAAGGGTCAGGGACAGACAAATGAATGGCCTTCATCTCCAGCAGCTCTCTTACTACTGCCAGGTCTGGGTGATGGAGGGAGAGGGGCCTGCTGCTAGATAAATTCTGGTCAGTCAGTCAATACCGCATTCTTGAGCAGTCTCTTCCAAGACCTGGACAGTGTTGGAAAGGCGGCCTTGATGCTGTGCCCTCTGGAACTTTAGGTTTCACTACCTGGGGCTCATGTGCCACCCTGCATCATTGCCAAGGTTGACACACAAAGCTAAGAGGCTAAGAAGCTTCAGAGCCACACTTGCTGTGATCCAGGGTAGAGCCTGAAATATCAGGACCGTAGCCCAGTGGGCGTCGACTCGCTACTGCAGAGGAAAGCACTGAACTCCACTGTGTCCAGGAACACCCCAATGAGTGGAGGCATCTGCAAAGGAATTAGGTGGGACTCCAGCTGGTTTATGATGAAACACAAAGATATCAAAAGTATCACTGTTGTTGAAGGGTGGTCCACAACTGACTGCAGCAAGTTCTCCTTCGGCAGCCAGTCGGGGTATGGGATTACAATGAATTCCAGACCTCCAAAGATGGGGAGCGACTACAGCTATCACTTTTGTGAAGAACCAAGGGACTATGGTGAGGCTGAAGGTGAGCATGGCAAATGATAATCCTCCTAGCTCACCCTGAACCACGGGAACTCCTCGGAGACTACAGGACAAGTATATGAAAATATGCATCCTGCAAGCCCAAGGATCCATCCGCTCGTCCGGATCCACAGAAGACAGATCAGGGCCAATGAGAGGATTGTGAATTGGCCCTGGGGGGGAGAGGGGGGAGAGGGGTGTCAAAGGTCAAAGATAGGCATGAGGCCCCAGTCCTTCCTCTGGAGCGGAAAAAACTCCTGCCTTTTGGACAGTCCAGTTCCCTTCTCTATGGCACCATTTTAGAGCAAAAGGTGTACCTCCTGCAACTGGATAGACAAATGGTCTGCTGGAATCTCATCTGGTGTGGGAGAAATATTCATTAGTAAGGACAGAAAAGGTATGGCCATAGCCTTTTGAAAAAATATGCATGACCCAGCTGGGCTGCACAATACCTGTCCGTTCTGCAACCCTGAATGAACTGGTTTGACTGTTGCATCACTGACTGGGAAGGTGTTCTCGGCCTATGCACCAGCCCTCTAAAGTTGCCCCTAAATTTCCCAATTAGTGTGGAAATTGTTCAGCAAGGGTGATCACCACCAAGGAAAGCGCTGTAGATCTACTGTCTTAAAAGTGTTTCAAAGTGGAGTCCGCCTTCTCTCCGAAGAGGTAAGACCCATCAAAGGGCATTTCAATTAGACAAAGCCTCACATGGGTGGAGAAATCGGATGGCCTGATCCAGGCATGTAGGCAGAGGACAACTCTAGTAGTGACCGCTCAGCCAATGCTGTTCGTGGTATCCAGACAGGCTTGAATAACATACTTGGCTGCGTCCTGCCTATCATACATCATTTAAGGCAAAGAGGCTGAAGGTCCTCCAGGACTGCTGGCAGGATCTTGCTGGCAATGTCCCAAAGGGCTTGTTTGCAGAGGCCCAACTGTCAGACCACATTTACGGATCACAGTGCCAAACTAGCAGAGGAAATAAGGTTTTCGAAAAAGGTATCTATCCTTTGGACTTTAACTGCGGTGGATAGGTTCGAAACAAGTTAGTGTCAACCGTACTGGTCAAGGCCTGTACATTAAGACTCTTGGAGTAGGGTAGTTGATGAGAAAGTCTGGATCACCAAGTACCGGTCTATGGTGCCAGGATACCTGTCTGATATGAGGCGGGCAAAAACATGGTTTCAACCAAGTAGATATCCATTAAGGTATCTATAAGGGCATCAGTAAATGGAATTAAGGGCTCAGATGTTGCAGACCTCCAACTCCCTCGCCACTCACTTCCGTTGAAAGATCGAAGACATCCATAACAGCTTCGCACCCCAGTCCCTTCAGCCAACCACAGACAACCAAAAACCCGACGCATCAAACAACATCGACCCTCTATGCTCCTGGACCCACGTCAACAATGAAGACACCATCAACACCATGGCCTCCATCCACTCCGGCTCCCCCTCAGACCTCTGCCCGCACCAAATCTTCAACAAAGCCAGCAACATCATCACACCCCACCTCTGCACAATCATCAACAGCTCCTTCGAGACAGCCACCTTCCCGGAGAGATGGAAACATGCCGACGTCAACGCCCTGTTGAAGAAACCCAAAGCAGATCCAGAAAACCCCATTAACTACCGACCTATCTCCCTCCTCCCCTTCCCAGCGAAGGTCATTGAAAAAATCGTGAACAGCCAACTTTCCCGCTACTTGGAAGACAGCAAAGCGCTCGATGCCTCCCAATCCGGATTCCGCAAAAACCACAGCACGGAGACCGCACTCATTGCTGCCACAGATGACATCCGGACCATGCTTGACAAAGGCGAAACCGCAGCTCTCATCCTCTTGGACCTTTCCGCAGCTTTCGACCCAGTCTGTCACCACACCCTTCGAACATGCCTCCACAACACCGGGATCCATGGCAAGGTCCTCGACTGGATCTCCTCTTTCCTCTCCGGCAGAACCCAGAGAGTCCACCTTCCATCCTACCTGTCCGAATCCTCCGAAACAGTCAGTGGCGTCCCTCAAGGATCCTCCCTCAGCCCAACACTTTTCAACGTCTACATGGCTCCCCTCGCCAGCATCGCGCGATCCCACATCAACATAGTATCCTACGCAGACGACACCCAGCTGATCACCTCCCTCACGAAAGACCCCACAACAGCAAGAAACAACCTACACAAGGGACTTCACGCTATCGCCGACTGGATGGAAACAAGCCGGCTCAAGCTAAACACATACAAAACAGAGGTTCTCATCCTTGGCAGCAATCTCTCCGCCTGGAATGGCCCCTGGTGGCCTACTTCCCTCGGAGCCGCCCCCACCTCCACCGCACAAGTACAGAACCTGGGCATCATCCTCGACTCAGCACTCCGCATGAATCAGCAGGTCAACGCAGTCTCCTCTTCCTGCTACAAAACCCTCTGCATGCTCCGCAAGATTTTCAAGTGGATTCCCGTTGAAACTAGGAAAACAGTCACCCACGCCCTAGTCAGCAGCCGACTGGACTTCGGCAACACACTCTATGCAGGAACCACGGCCAAACTACAAAAGAAAATGCAACGCATCCAAAACGCCTCCGTCCGACTCATACTTGACGTCCCTTGCCGCAACCACATCTCAGCCCATCTCAGAGAACAACACTAGCTACCCGTATCGAAGAGGATCACCTTCAAACTACTCACCCACGCACACAAAGCCCTCCACAACACAGGTCCGGCCTATCTCAACGACAGACTCACCTTCCACACTCCTACCCGCCTGCTCCGCTCCACCAGCCGTATTCACCGCTTCACCATAGGAGGTAGATCCTTCTCTTACCTCGCCGCCAAGACCTGGAACTCCTTACCGCTCCAACTACGCCAGACCCAAGACCTCCTGACCTTCAGAAAACGCCTCCAGACATGGCTCTTCGACCACTAACTCCCCCCTCCCCCCCCCCGCGCCTTGAGACCCTAATGGGTGAGTAGCAGCTTTATAAATTGATTGATTGATTGACCTGGGCTGTAGAATTTCTGTCAAATGTTTGTTTTAGTCTGAATGGAAGGCAGCTGGAATTGTATTACTTCGGCTGCCCTCCATTGCACTTCTGTTGGTGGTACATAAGGGGAGTCAAGCTGTGTCTCAAATGAGGCATCAAGCACACTGCCATTTGGTAAATCATGTCACAGGGCATCAGTGTAATGAGGTAAGAAGAAGATGATGATCATCATCATTTTTCGTCATCATCAGTATCCTAGGGTGGGTCCTGCTCTGGCACATGATCAGCATGAGAGCCAAAAAAGATAATGCAGCCTCTGCTGATAGATGTGACGTGGTAGACGCAAAGGATTATGGTGTATGACAACTGGTGGCATCATTTTTAATCTCATAGTACAACACTGGTTGAAATTGAGCTGATGTTGGTTCAGGGTCAAACATGGATATCAGCACTGCATCCTAAGGTGCCAATGGCATAGGCACCAGTTTGGGGTAGCGGGAACAGGCATAGATCGTGGAGTATGCATTCTAAAATGAGGAATCTATGATTAGAAGTATCAATCAGAAAGGTGTGGACTTGCCAATGCTTTTTGAAGATGCTGTGGAGTGTAGGCAAAAAAAAAAAAAGAGACAACGGTGCAGAGAAAAAGCAGCCTGGGCCATTGCGCTGGTGCACGATAGCGTGATAACATACTCGCACATGCATCGTCATGCATAATGAAGCAGGCAGAATTTTCTATTTGTTTTTTTTATTACAGATCGAAGTTGGCACATGTCACTTAGATCAGTTAATTAAAAAAAAAAAATTGATAGTGTAAAATCGCTTTGTACATCGTGCAGAGGCTCGGCAGTAAATAGCAGTTGCCGGGAATTTCAATTCTTTTTCAAAGTTTGGGGCAAAGGATGAATGGAAAGTGTCAAGCAACAGGCGGTGGAAGCAATGGGGAATTAGTGGGAGGTTGTAAGCAACAGGGGCGGGTGACGGAAAACATAACAAAAGGGACAGAGCAACACAGAAGATAGGTGGGAAGAACGTGAGAATGCAGGCAGCACAAGAAGAAAACAGCAACACAGAGCGCGGGATGGGGCGGATATTTCTGGGGAGGAAGTACACAAGGGAGAAAGCTGGAAAACACATGCCTGAGTCAGACCAATAAAATGAGGAGCAGGACAGCACAGGGTCACTTCTACGAAGCTCAGACCCAACAGTCACATTGGTATTTGTCACGTGCTCCAGAAAGGAGGTTAGTACAATGTTGTTTTATCAGGGTGATTCCAGGTTTAATCATCATGGAGCAGAGAATATTCAAAGCCAAAAGAAACAGTGCTGGGGTTGTTCCAAGTGGCATGAACAGTGAGGCAAGGAAAATGCGAATGGCTAATACTTTAAGAGCAAATATCCTAACCTTCATCACTGTGACTCATCCTTTCATGGCTTAACATCCCCATCATCACCTATTCCCTCCCTTCCAATCGTCCCCTCCCTTATGCCTCACCTGCCACCACAGACATATTTCTTCACGATCAGCACAGCAGCAACAACTGCAACCAGCAGCACGCCGACCACAGAGAGGATGACTAGGATGTTATTCTGAGAAACCTTGAACGGTAGAAAATAAAGGATTAATACAAAGAAGGGAAGGGATAGTAGGCACCAGCAATGAAAAGTGACAGCAGAAACATGAAATGCAAAGCAAAAGAAGGAAGGGCAACAACAAGCAACTGCAGGCACTCACAGAAGCAAAACAGAAGAGGTAGTGTTGAGTGACCGCAGGCATATGCAATCACAAAGAGTAGGTACAGGGAATTAAAACCAACATGAGGCACAGCAATATCACACACTAGCAAGTAGTCAGGGTATTAGAAATTCATACCAGTAACCGGTGATGGAAATCAGATACCATTAACAAGTAATGAGCACATACATCATAAATAAATGTATAAAGGCTGCTGCATCCCAGTGCCCATGAAACAAATCATGGCCTTCCCCTAAACATTCGGCCCTGGAGCCTTAAGACTGCAAGCTATGTATTGTGCTTTGTGCTGCAAAACTTACTGCGACCTTGGACTGCGCATTAGTTACAATGGCACTGGGCTGCAGAAGATCACTACTGCATTTCGCTTTCAGGTTCTTCTCCTCCCTGCTTGGGTTAATGCCACCTGTACATTGGTCACCAGGTATTTTACGATATCTGAAATTTGAAACACACAGAGAAAAACTATCATTAGTTTGTGAACCCTAGAAGAGGAAACATGTTTGACTAGAGATTCCTCTAGGAAATCGCAAGGGAAATACAAATCAAGTACTGCTTTGGAGAAAAGCATTGACCAATGACTACTGCGGACAAATGGTTGTTAGATACAGTTAAAAGCAGCACTTTCCGAAGCCAATGAGGAGAAATACTAATCATGTGCTGTGTACGTAACTTTTATAACAGTGCTGCAAGAGGGAGGAAAGTGGGAAGAAGGCAAGGTGTACAGATTTCAACCACATATTGCAGTCCCTATGAGTAACGATTACCTGCTTTGGGTATTAGTATAGAAAGGTAACCCATGTGGTAGTGACTGTTCCCAAAAGTATTCATGATTTTGCAGCTAACCATGCAGTTTGTAGATTGACCCTTCGTAGTATGTTATTTTTACCACTCTGGTTACCCTATTCATCGTGGCCATCTTCCAGCTCCTCAAAATGCAAACCTTTGCCACTGTGACTTCAACACAGCGTATCTAGAGGCATGAAGCCTTATCAACCATAGGCAAGTCATTCATGTCAAAAACATTTATCTGAAAGTCATAATTGCTTATGTTCTTCACATTGGTCCAGATTTCTGACCAATAAGCTTAAAGAGCAAGACAGGACCACAGTACATGAATCCAGCTTTACATAGCTGATGGCCCGATCAAGAGATCAGTCGGCATAAAAGCCTAGCACTAGGGAGTACTAAGAAAAGGCAGCCATCTATCTATAAAGTGTGAGCGCCACCTCCCTCACAAGGCTAATGAGATACATATAATATATGGAGTATGTGGAGCATTAATCTGACAAAAAACTAAAAGGGTAGTCCTTGTCCTGGTACACTGAAGTCTAGGAATATCACTTAGACAAACACAGAAATAGAAACAACTCGTGTGCAAGCACTGAGCCTATTTAAAACACAGTTTGTTGAGCAGTAAAATTTGCACTTCAGCTAAGGGTAAAAGGCCAGCACGCATCTCAGGGGTGGAGCTCCTGCATGACAGACGTTGGCATTATGTGGTTTAACTCCTGTGTGTCAGGTTGAGGCTTTGCATCTATTTAAAAGTTTGTAAACTCTGTTTATTCTGCTTTCTCAGTTCCATAAAAATTGAGAGAAATAGGTAATAAAAATAAACACAAACCATTTTAGAGATACAAAGTGTATTAATATTCAACTTCTTAAGCATTATCTCCATATATAAATATAACATAATAAAAAGTTTTACAACACTTTGCACAACCTTATATAATAATTATACAAAAACATTTTGGACTCGGCAACTCGTGAATACTACTCTCCAAAATCACATTCAGTTTAAAGGGCCTAATCAACATAATCTGTATGTAAAACTTCAGTTACAGTATGGCTGAATACTACTTTAGATCTACATTCTTAGAAGTGGAAAGGAAGATTAACATATTATTTCTATTTTTGATTTAATTTTAATTTAGAAAATAATGTATTTATTTCAAAGTCAAATTACAAATTCGGGAATTTTTGGTGGGTGAAAAAAAAGGTGCAAGTAGTACCTTTCCACATTCATTTATTAAAATGATGTACATTTACAGTTTGATGTTTGAAGGACTTTTAGTATGTGAAACAGCTGTATAGAGAAAACAGTAAAAGCTTTACTACTAGCATATGTGCGCATCTTTAGCTACCTACGCTTAAATATTAAATCTCATCCTTTATTTAAATCTGCATGCGGTCATTATGCACAGCTATTAGGTCTGGATGCTATGACTGGCAGCACGTAAAGATTCTCAAATGAAGATTTAACTTTTGCATTTTTTTATATTTTTTTTTTAAGTAAATACAGCCAGGGAACGGGTTCTTTCCCATCCTTGTTTACATGTAAAAATCAGTGAAAGAAAATTCAAACCTGGATTTATAGTCATGTCTGCAAGGCCCAACGAACAGCATTATATCATACGTGACACTCAAATTACACACATTTTAAATCTTATCATGCAAAACTAGGCGAGGCTAACATTAAGTGAGGCTCTTCTTGCTCCTCTGACTACATTAAAAAACAAATCCACAGAGGAAATTTCAATCTCCCGATCAATAATGAAGTGCACTTTTACCATCTTCCAATCCTTGTAACCTCAAGTTTTACCTAATATAAATCAAAGGTATTTTAACATTTAGACTAAAGTATAAAAATATACCACAAGATATTTCAAGAATAACAACTGATTACTACTGACCATGTCTGTCCAGCGCACAATATAGTCTCTCTAAACAGTGAGCAATCCATGATCTGGAGAAGAACTAGAACATGAAGGCCATTAGATATTTCTAGAACCTGCATGATTTGGCAAGCAACAAAGTTCCAGTTGGAGATGGTCAAACTTTATCAATATGGCTGTATGTCAAGTGCACAGGAAAATGTCTTAGTTTTAACAGAAGGAGTAAGGCATGAGGTATTAAAGAAGCTAGGAGAACAAACCTATGTCAACATTCAAAAGCTAGACAGAATTAGGTAAAAAGCCAATCCTTCACTGGTATTAATGCAAATCAATTATCAAACACACCAATGTTCAAAAGTAGCTGAAGTGCTGCATTCTGGGCTAACTGAAGAATGAAAAGGGGGCCCTGGCCTTCCAGCTAAAAGCACAGCGGTTGCCTAAGTGAGCAACAAGCACCCCACGAGAATGAAGTGGCAGCATGAACCTTAATTTGTGAAATTAGGAAAAACAGCTCTTCCCTAAAGCACTACCGCAGGATCCAGACAAATGTTGTACTCCAGAAACAATTTAAGATTTATCAAACTCTCTACGGGAAATATATTTAAGTGAAATAGTGGAAATGTGAAGTATCTCTAAATGTTCTTTTGTTTCTACAGTCAGCTTGAATTGCTTACTATGCTTTTAATTGTGGATGAAGTGAGCTAATGTTAGACTTAGAGAAAAGTCTTCCTTGACTTTCATGAAAAAATGGGTGTATTTAAACTGTTGTAGTGGGGTAAAAGAAGAGATATAGAATAGACAAAACAGCAGAAGTGGATGCCATGCCACAATAGACAGTGACACGTTGGGCCTTTCCAGTCTCAAATGATAGCAAACAGACCAAGATGTATTCCATGCCCTTTGCCTGTCAATTTTAAGGCTTCATCCTAGATGCACAGGAGGACAGTTTTACATACCTGGATATAAACCCAGATAGGCAGTCCTAAGATACGGAGGGCAGTAGGCAGCTACGTTGATTTGAGATAAAATGTTTAAGAAATGTATCTAGTATAAGCAGGCTAAATTCTCCAGGTAGGTCATAAAACAGGCTTCAAGATAGATTTGTTGGACAGTATAAACTGACGGGGTTGGGAAGAAATGGCTGGTGCCAAGCAAAGATGGTGACTCGGGGGACAAGCTCCTCCAAGATGTCCTGACCCAGGAGGCAAGGTGACAAGACGCAAAGTCATGCCATGATCCAGTCACAGGTTGTGCTGGCAGCAGCCATATTGGGCCTTGCAATAGAGCGCAAGTATGAAAATGAAGTCAGGTTCAACTGCCAGATAGCCCACTGCAAGTTTACAGCTGTGGGGGACCTATAGTACTTACGACAGAGCTTATGCAGTCATCTGTCCCACAAAAGGAGCGAATGATGAGTGAGGTGCTGGCCATTAGAACTGTGCTGGTGCTCATTAGGGAAACAATGCATATGAGGATTAAAACCACTCAGCAATGATCAGATTCCATTGGGTCTCCACCATGCCTGTTTGATACAGAGTAAATTTGCATTAACGGTTCTAAAAGTGCCTTCACAACTAAAATTGGTTCACAGAGACAAATAAGCTAGGGATGATGCCTCTGCAACACATGTGGTAAAAATGCCTCACCTATATTTAAATATAACAGATGCCAAGATTGAGGGGAAGGAAACCCCAAAGAGATCTGCACAAGTATTGAGAGGAAGGTGGCAATACACCCAAACACACAACTGATACTTACATAGAATCTACATCACAGTAAAATGGCATGCAGGAAGACAGATAAATCACCCTAGTTGACCTAGGAGGGTTTTAAGCATGTTTAGCAGATCTCCACCAAGAGTTCACAAAGACTTACCACACAACTGCAGGGGATGAGAATGGAAATGGCAAGGACCTTAACAGATTTAGCCAAAAAACATCAAATCAACCGAGGAGCAGCAAATTTAGAAAATATCTCTAGTCTAGAAAGTAATATAGATGTGATCCAGTCCATGTGCTTGTGTCTGGAAGAGGAACTGAAAGACTTGAACAAAAAATGTGAGGAGGATAGGGCCAGAAAAGACATTAGACTTTGCAATGGAAAGGAAACATCAACAGGATGGAATATTGAAGATTTCTGTGCAGACTTCTTCAGGGCAATTGTTCAAGAAAAGCAAAAACAACCCTCAAACAAATTACAAGCACATCAGGCGGGCCCTCCTAGAGAAACATTGGGTGTAACAAAAGGATGTTTTATTGAAGCTTGGCTCAACGTTTCTCAAAGATACAATTGTTTGGGAAACAAAGAAATCTGATAGTCTCGATCAAAGACAGTAAGGTGGTGCTCTACCAGGATATCGCACGCCACCTTGAACAAAAGAGGCATGATCCCAATAACTAAAGAACCAAGAAGATGCCAAATCAAATATAGATGGACTTACCCATTTACTCTAAGTTCCTGATCAACTTCAGAACATTCACAATACGCACTCCACAGGAAGGCCAGAAAGCCTTAGGCAAACCTCAAAGAGGGGCCTTCACTGAGCCAAGAGAATCAAAATCGATCCCCAAGCAAGAAAGAACACTGAGTGAGAACAAGACGTTTGGGGAAGGCAAGACATAAATAAGCCCAAATGGAAAACTCAAGAGTGAACTAAGACTAAGTGTCAGAGAAAGGTACATTTTTGTAGTGGGTAACTCAGCATGGCGGGCTGGAATGGAAACATTTCTTGAGTGAGTACCCAAGAGTAGCCTGTTCTTGTTGGACTAGGTAATGCAAACACTCAGCAGGGAGTATCAAGAGGTAGGCACTTGGCCATGGTGTACTTACCCCTCCAAGATAGGGGTGTTTGCATTCCCTTCCCACTCAGGGGACAAAGGAGTTGAGTTCTATAAGAGGAGTTCACCTGGGTGGGAATGGGTGATACAGTGGGATTGGGGAGAGCGAGACATAAGAGATATCGGACAAAGGCTGAGGGATGCCGTAGAATTACAGGCCAACTATGGAGCTTTAGAGAATATACTTGAGAATCATTCATATCAGTTAAGTAGATGGTCAGATTTATTACCTGAAAAGTCAGGGGGTAGGGAGTGTATACTCCAGTCAAGTGACATAAGCTGTGGCAGGCGATCATAACTAAATCCCCAGATCATAGACTCATTCAGTAAACTCATCTCCTAAAGAAGTATTTTAAATTAATGAAGCACAAGAGATACTCCAACCAGTATGTCACAGTAACCAATATCAAGGGGTGGCCATAACCTCATTTCATAAATACTTACCATTTACAATTCCTAAAGTAATATGCGGCACCCGGGAGGGTTGACACATTATTCTAACAGGTAGTATGGAGCGACTTTCCATCAATGTGATATGAATGCTAGCAAGCCTTTGCCCACTCTCTGTGAAGGCAAATGGAGCAATTTCCCAAGGCGAAGACAATCTTCATAAGTGATTTTCCTAATCCCAGATCGATGCCTTAAAAATTAAGAGGTGCAATCAGAAAAAGGGCCTCTCTGATCTATAGAGAAATTTTCACCCACAGGACAAAACCTACAGTTGCTTCTTACATGTTCATAATTCATACTCAAGGACTGATTTGACATGAGGTATGCATCGCCTAAAGCAAGCCACAACCAGCGTAGATGTAAATTTAATACCATTATCTGACACATGATGGTGGTAAGGGATATGGAATTAAATAAAAATAAAAAGACTGAGGCTATATGAAAGAAGGATAAGTTACTTACCTGTAAATCCTAGTTCTCTTCCAGGGGTATCCTCATCAAAGTCATAAACATTGAATATTCCCGCCCTCGTGCGGGGATCCCGGAGCATACATAAAATACACACATGTATAAGTATGAAATATACACGAAAAATATATAGCATTTTTAGTAGACAATTTTCATACCAAACTCATGTACACATGTGTACAACAGCAATGCAGACTATACTGATAGACAGGCTAAAATGCTTTATTTCTATGGATTTTTATTTTTTATTTTTTTTAAAACACTCCCTTTCAAAATTACCAGAAGAAAAAACTTTCCAAAGACCCATAGCTGGGCCCAGGGAAAGAAGCAGTAGCAACACAAGTGAAAAAAGAGAAAAAACGACATTGAAAACAATGGAGCATTATTAGCCAATAGGCTGCATGCAGGTTAACACAGCAGAACCACAAAATTTGGCACTGTGCCTTTAAGACCCTGAGCACCTCCAGTATCCCACCATGCCTCAGGTGTGAAGAAGAGGTGACAGTTGGTTCACAGTTAGGTCAGTGCTTTTTTACGGTGACAACGTATCCAACAGATTAGAGAGATGGTCTGTCCTGCACTTCTAGGAGACTTGCGTCCGGGGAGGAGGGTGGGTTGTTTATAACTTTGATGAGGATACCCCTGGAAGAGAACTAGGATTTACAGGTAAGTAACTTATCCTTCTCTTCCAGGGGATCCTCATCAATAGTCATAAACATTGAATAGATTAGCAAGCATATCCCTTATCTCTGCGGACTGTCTAATAGAAGTGCAGGAAAAGATATACACTATGCAAACAAATTTCTCAGAGACGCTTGCCCAACTTGAGCGTCTGCTCTGGCATCTGAGTCCAATTAGTAATGCCTAGTAAATGCATGTACAGATTTCCATATAGCAGCCTTACAGATTTCAGAGATTGGAACATTATTAAGGAGGGCAGCAGTATGAAAATGTCACTTACCCAGTGTACATCTGTTCGTGGCATCAGTCGCTGTAGATTCGCATGTTTTGCAATAGCTCGCCATCTGGTGTTGGGCCGGAGTGTTACAAGTTGTTTTTCTTCGAAGAAGTCTTTCGAGTCACGGGACCGAGTGACTCCTCCTTTTGTGTCCATTGCGCATGGGCGTCGACTCTATCCTCGATTGTTTTTCCCCGCAGAGGGTGAGGTAGGAGTTGTATTGTAGTAATAGTGCCCATGCAATGGAGTGACTAAGTATGTACCTATATAAGGTTGAAATGATATATATACAAATAGTTGAAGGTAACTTCCGAACTGCTACAGGCTCCCGGGGAGGCGGGTGGGCACATGCGAATCTACAGCGACTGATGCCACGAACAGATGTACACTGGGTAAGTGACATTTTCAGTTCGATGGCATCTGTCGCTGTAGATACGCATGTTTTGCATAGACTAGTAAGCAGTTATCTCCCCAAAAGCGGTGGCTCAGCCTGTAGGAGTGGAAGTAGTCTGAAACAATGTTCTTAATACGGCTTGCCCTACTGTGGCTTGTTGTGCGGATAACACGTCTACACAGTAGTGCTTGGTGAATGTGTGAGGCGTAGACCATGTGGCTGCCTTACATATTTCTTGCATTGGGATGTTTCCTAGAAAGGCCATGGTAGCACCTTTCTTTCTGGTTGAGTGTGCCCTTGGTGTAATGGGCAGCTGTCGTTTAGCTTTAAGGTAGCAGATTTGGATGCATTTAACTATCCATCTGGCTATACCTTGTTTTGATATTGGGTTTCCTGCATGAGGTTTTTGGAATGCAATAAATAGTTGTTTAGTCTTTCTGATGTTTTTAGTTCTGTCAATGTAATACATTAATGCTCTTTTGACATCTAATGTATGTAGTGCCCTCTCAGCTACGGAATCTGGCTGTGGGAAGAACACTGGAAGTTCCACTGTTTGATTTAGATGGAACGGTGAAATAACCTTTGGTAAAAATTTAGGATTAGTCCTCAGGACGACCTTATTCTTGTGTAGTTGTATAAAAGGTTCTTGTATTGTAAACGCCTGAATCTCGCTTACTCTTCTTAGGGAAGTAATGGCGATGAGGAATGCAACCTTCCAGGTTAGGAACTGTATTTCGCAGGAGTGCATGGGTTCGAAAGGTGGACCCATAAGTCTAGTTAGGACAACATTTAGGTTCCATGAAGGAACAGGTGGTGTTCTTGGTGGAATAATTCTTTTAAGGCCCTCCATGAATGCTTTAATGACTGGTATCCTATAAAGGGAAGTTGAATAGGTAGTCTGCAGGTATGCAGATATTGCTGCAAGGTGTATTTTAATGGAAGAGAAAGCTAGGTTAGATTTTTGTAAGTGAAGCAAGTAACCCACTACATCTTTTGGAGTTGCGTGTAATGGTTGGATTTGATTAATATGGCAGTAGCAAACAAACCTCTTCCATTTACTTGCATAGCAGTGCCTGGTGGATGGCCTTCTGGCTTGCTTTATGACTTCCATACACTCTTGTGTAAGTTGTAAGTGTCCGAATTCTAGGATTTCAGGAGCCAGATTGCTAGATTCAGCGATGCTGGATCTGGGTGCCTGATCTGTTGGTTGTGTTGAGTTAACAGATCCGGTCTCTTGGGCAGTTTGATGTGTGGTACTACTGATAGGTCTAGCAGCGTTGTGTACCAGGGTTGCCTTGCCCAAGTTGGTGCTATTAATATGAGTTTGAGTTTGTTTTGACTGAGTTTGTTTACCAGATAAGGAAGGAGAGGGAAAGGAGGAAAAGCGTAGGCAAATATCCCTGACCAGTTCATCCATAGGGCATTGCCCTGGGACTGCCTGTGTGGGTATCTGGATGCGAAGTTTTGGCATTTTGCGTTCTCTTTTGTCGCAAACAAGTCTATCTGAGGTGTTCCCCAGATCTTGAAGTAAGTGTTCAGAGTTTGGGGGTGAATTTCCCATTCGTGGACCTGATGGTGATCTCGAGAGATTGTCTGCGAGTTGATTCTGAATCCCTGGGATAAACTGTGCTATTAGGCGAATTTGGTTGTGAATTGCCCAATGCCATATCTTTTGTGCCAACCGGCTCAACTGTGTTGAGTGTGTCCCCCCCTTGCTTGTTTAGATAATACATTGTTGTCATGTTGTCTGTTTTGACGAGAATGTATTTGTGAACTATTATTGGTTGGAAAGCCTTTAGTGCTTGAAAAACTGCTAGCAGTTCTAGGTGATTTATATGCAGTTTTGTTTGATGTACGTTCCATTGTCCTTGTATGCTGTGTTGATCGAGGTGTGCTCCCCACCCTGTCATGGAAGCATCTGTTGTTATTACGTATTGTGGCACTGGGTCTTGGAAAGGCCGCCCTTTGTTTAAATTTATATTGTCCCACCATAGAAGCGAGAGGTAAGTTTGGCGGTCTATTAACACCAGATCTAGAAGGTGACCCTGTGCTTGTGACCATTGTGATGCTAGGCACTGTTGTAAGGGCCTCATGTGCAGTCTTGCGTTTGGGACAATGGCTATGCATGAAGACATCATGCCTAGGAGTTGTAATATCATCTTTGCTTGTATCTTTTGTGTTGGATACATGCGTTGTATGATGTTGTTGAAGTTTTGAATTCTTTGTGGACTTGGAGTGGCTACTCCTTTTGTTGTGTTTATTATGGCTCCTAGGTACTGTTGTACTTTGCACGGCAGGATGTTGGATTTTGCGAAGTTGACGGTGAACCCCAGTCTGTAGAGGGTTTGTATGATTTGATTTGTGTGGTGTGAGCACTTTGATAACGAATGGGTCTTGATTAGCCAGTCGTCTAGATACGGGAATACATGTATTTGCTGCCTTCTGATGTGTGCAGCGACTACTGCTAGACATTTTGTAAAGACTCTTGGTGCTGTTGTTAAACCGAAAGGCAATACTTTGAATTGGTAATGTATTCCTTTGAATACAAACCTTAGGTATTTCCTGTGCGATGGATGTATTGGTATATGGAAATACGCTTCTTTGAGGTCTAAGGTTGTCATGTAGTCGTGTAGTTTGAGCAATGGTAGCACTTCTTGTAGTGTGACCATGTGAAAGTGGTCTGATTTGATGTATGTGTTTACTATCCTGAGGTCTAGGATTGGTCTTAGCGTTTTGTCCTTCTTTGGTATTAAGAAGTACAGTGAATAAACTCCTGTGTTTATTTGTGTGTTTGGTACTAATTCAATTGCATTCTTTTGCAATAGTGCTTGAACTTCTGTCTCCAGGAGCTCGGAATGATGTTGTGATAAATTTTGTGCTCTTGGTGGTATGTTTGGAGGGAATTGTAGAAATTCTATGCAATAACCATGTTGGATAATTGCTAGAACCCAAGTGTCTGTAGTGATTTCCTGCCATGCTTTGTAATAATGACCTATTCTTCCCCCCACTGGTGTTGTGTGGAGGGGATGAGTGACATGTGAGTCACTGCTTAGTTGCAGGGGTTTTGGTGCTTTGAAATTTTCCCCTATTCCTAGGGAATTGCCCTCCTCTGTATTGGCCCCGAAAGCCTCCCCTGTACTGTCCCTGGTAACTGGACGGTGTTGCCTGTGAGGTGCTGGCTTGTGTGGCCTGACCCCGAAACCCCCCTCTAAAGGGTGTCTTGCGGAAGGTGCCGTAGTTTCCTCTGCTCTGCGGGGAGTAGAGTGCGTCCATTGCTTTAGCAGTGTCCGTGTCCTTTTTAAGTTTTTCTATCGCTGTGTCCACTTCTGGACCGAACAGTTCTTTTTCATTGAAAGGCATATTGAGAACTGCCTGCTGTATCTCTGGTTTAAACCCAGACGTTCGTAGCCATGCATGCCTTCTGATGGTCACGGATGTATTAATTGTCCTTGCAGCTGTGTCTGCTGCGTCCATGGAGGAGCGTATCTGGTTGTTTGAAATGTTTTGACCTTCCTCAACCACTTGCTTTGCCCTTTTTTGTAGGTCTTTGGGTAGATGTTCAATGAGGTGTTGCATCTCATCCCAATGGGCTCTGTCATAGCGCGCAAGTAGTGCTTGAGAGTTGGCGATGCGCCACTGGTTTGCAGCTTGTGCTGCGACTCTCTTTCCAGCTGCATCGAACTTGCGGCTTTCTTTATCCGGGGGTGGTGCATCCCCAAATGTGTGGGAGTTGGCCCTTTTCCTAGCTGCTCCTACAACGACGGAATCTGGTGGCAGCTGTGCAGTGATGAAAACAGGGTCTGTAGGGGGCGCCTTATACTTTTTTTCCACTCTTGGTGTGATTGCCCTACTTTTGACCGGCTCCTTAAAAATTTATTTTGCGTGCCGGAGCATACCAGGGAGCATAGGCAGGCTTTGGTAGGAGCTGTGGGTGGAGGAGAGGGTGTTGAATAAAAAGTCATCCTCGACCTGTTCTGAGTGGAGGCTTACATTGTGAAATTGTGCTGCTCTAGCCACCACTTGAGAATACGCAGTGCTGTCTTCTGGTGGAGATGGCTTTGTAGGGTATGCCTCCGGGCTGTTATCTGACACTGGGGCGTCGTATAAGTCCCATGCGTCCTGATCCTGGTCACCCTGGCTCATGGTGGTGTGAGCTGGGGAATGTGATGGAGTTTGTGCTGGTGAGACGTGAATTACAGGTGGAGGAGAGGGTGGTGGAGTAACCTTTTTCACCACCTTTGTTTGTGGTGTTTGTTCAGTTTGGAACTCCAGTCTTCTCTTTCTTCTAATAGGGGGAAGGGTGCTTATTTTCCCTGTTCCCTCCTGTATGAAGATACGCTTTTGCGTATGGTCTACATCGGTAGATTGCAGCTCTTCCTCGAACCTATGCTTTCGCATTTGTGAGGTTAGTGAATGCTCCTCTGTATAAGAGCCTGAAACTGGGTCGGTTGCAGGTTGTTTTGGCGCCGAAACCCTGTCTGCATCTTTTTTCGGCTCCGAGCTGACTTTTCTTTTTTTCGGGGCCGAAACCTCTCGGCGTCGATCTTCGTCGGTGCCGCTGTCTCGGCGTCGAGCCGTGTCTACACCGCTATCTCGGTGTCGATGCTTGTCTCCAGCACTTTCTCGGTCCCGAGAAGGCTGCGTACCGGAGTCGGACTGTCTCGGCACTGTTTGGGCCTTTTTCGGTGCCGACGGTCGGTCACCGAATTTATGGGTCGAGCCATGGCCTGGTGGCAGTGGCGTCCCCTGGGCCTTGTCAATCTTCTTATGTGTTGTTTTCGACGTCTTACTCACGGTTTGTGGGTCATCGAATTCCTCGGAGTCCGATTCGTGGATCGAGAAGGTACCTTCCTCTTCTTGTTCCTCGAACTCTCGGTGGGCTGTCGGCACGGACGCCATTTGAAGTCTTCTGGCTCGACGGTCTCGGAGTGTTTTTCGGGACCGGAACGCACGACAGGCCTCGCAGGTGTCTTCACTGTGCTCAGGTGACAGGCACAGGTTACAGACCAAGTGTTGGTCTGTATAGGGGTACTTGTTGTGGCATTTGGGACAGAAACGGAACGGGGTCCGTTCCATCGGCGTTCTTCAGCACGCGGTCGGGCCGACCAGGCCCCGACGTGGGATCGAAAAACTACCCCGAAGGGCACCGGAGCTCTTCGATGCGGTGTTGAATCTAACTACGCCGATCCCGAACGCAACAATACCGACGAAAATCTTCCGAATTTAGCTATCTTTCCGTTCCGAAACTCAGAGCGACAGGAACACGTCCGAACCCGATGGCGGAAAAAAAAACAATTGAGGATAGAGTCAACGCCCATGCGCAATGGACACAAAAGGAGGAGTCACTCGGTCCCGTGACTCGAAAGACTTCTTCGAAGAAAAACAACTTGTAACACTCCGGCCCAACACCAGATGGCGAGCTATTGCAAAACATGCGTATCTACAGCGACAGATGCCATTGAACGCCGATTTTCCTCTTGTCGAATGAGCCTTAGGCCTAGCCAATAACTGTTTGTTAGCCAATTGATATGCAGTAACAATACATGAAACTATCCATCTAGATATGGTTCGTTTTGAGGCTGCATCGCCTGTTCTCATATGAACGTAATTTACAAATAGGTGGTGAGATCGTCTAATCAATTTGGCCTTATCCAAGTAAAATTTTAGCACTCTTTTCAAATCCAGAGAGTGCAAAGCTTTCTCCGCCGGAGTATCCAGATTGGGGAAAAAAGTTGGTAGTGAAATAGTCTGATTAATGTGAAAATCAGACACCACCTTCGGTAAGAATGATGGACGAGTTCTTAGAACCACTCAATTTTCATGGAAAACCGAGTAAGGTTCCTTGGAGGACAAAGCCTGAATTTCACTGACCCTCCTCGCCGAAGTAATGGCTACGAGAAAAGCTGTCTTCCACGTAAGGTGTTGTAAAGAAGCTTTGTGGATAGGCTCGAAAGGAGGGCCCATAAGTCTAGATAATACTATGTTCAGTTCCCATGGAGGAGAGGGCTTTCGAATGGGTGGAAAAACCTTCTTCAAACCTTCTAAGAAATCCTTGACTACTGGCCTTGTAAAAAAGGATTCCTGAGAAGGTGACTTACGATAGGCTGTAATGGCAGACAAATGTACCTTAATAGATGACACTTGCAGACCCGATTTCGCCAGATGGAGCAGGTAAGACAATATGACCTCCTCCTGAGCCAGAATAGGATTCTGACCCTGCTGATGACACCATATGTAGAATCTCCTCCACTTGAATGCGTAAGAGTACCGCGTGGAAGGCCGTCTGGACTCCTTTAAGATGTTCATGCATTCCTGCGAGAGCCCTAGATGTCCATACTGCAGGAATTCAGGAGCCATGCCGTCAAGCTCAGAGAGGGAAGGTTGGGGTGAAGTATCCTGCCTCCCAGCCTGCAAAGGAGATCCGGTCTGCACGGCAGCCTCTTGTGCGGTTGCTCTGATAGGTTGAGGAGATCCGTGTACCAGAACTGACGAGGCCATTGCGGGTCTATGAGAATCATTCTGGTGCTGGATCTGTAGAGTTTGTTTATCACAGATGGTATGAGGGGAATTGGTGGAAAGGCGTAGAGAAATATCCCTGGCCAATCGATCAACAGGGCATTCCCTCGAGACCCCGGACGGTAGAACCTGGACGCGAAGTCTGGGCATTTCTTGTTTACCTCGTCTGCGAAGAGATCTAACTGAGGCCGACCCCATTGAACGAAGAGGTCTTCGACGATCTCGTCGTGAAGAACCCAATCGTGGGCGTCCTCGAGGGTTCTGCTTAGGAAGACGCCTCCACGTTTTGCCGTCCTGGGAGATGAATTGCTGTCAGAGACATTCCCCTCGCTATGAGCCAATGCCAAATGGCCTGAGATTCCCGAGACAGGAGCCGGGATCTCGTCCCTCCTTGCTTGTTCAGATAATACATTGTCGTTGTATTGTCCATTTGTACCAGGAGAGATTTTCCCTGAATTGATGGAGCAAATGACTTGAGAGCCAGATGAACCGCTCTGAGCTCCAGCAGGTTGATATGGTACGCCCTTTCTTTGTTGGACCACAAGCCCTGAGCTTGAAGGGAACCCAGATGAGCTCCCCAGCCATGAAGCGACGCATCAGTTACCAGAGTGTCGGACGGGATTGGCTGATGAAAAGGAACTCCTACTGACAGGTGATGTTTATGCATCCACCATCATAATGATTGTCGCGCTCCTACCGGAAGAAGCATTCTGTCCTCCCAGTGGCCTGTGTGTTGATTCCAGTTTTCCTCCAGAGCCTCTTAAAGAGGCCTCATATGCAATCTGGCGTTCGGGACAATGAAAATACAAGAGGCCATGGAGCCCAACAGAGATGTCACCTGACGGGCCGTAGGCGAGGGGGAACCCAGAAGGTCTTGACACTTTCTCCTTATTGATAACAGTTGTTCCTCCGAAGGATACACTCTTTCGAGCTCTGTATTCAGTATTGCTCCCAGATAGTGGAGGGTTTGTGTTGGGATGAGGGTGGACTTTTGGAAGTTGACTTGTAGACCTAGAGATCGGAAAACACTGAGCACAATGTCCAGATGGTTTTTCGCCTGCTCCGGAGAGGAGGCTTTCAGTAGCCAGTCGTCTAGGTATGGATAAATGAAGATTTTCTGCTTCCTTAAATGCGCCGCTACCGTTGCTACACATTAGGAGAATGCGCAAGGGGCAGATTTTAGGCCGAAAGGAAGCACCTTGAACTGATAGTGTTGGGAGGCTATCACAAATCGTAGGAATTTCCGATGTTTGGGAATGATCGGGATATGAAAATACGCATATTGCAGATCTATGGAGCACATCCAGTCTCCTCGATGCAGTTGAGGGCAAATTTGGTGGAGAGCTAGCATCCTGAACTTTTGCTTCTTTATGTATTTGTTCAGCAGCCTCAAGTCTAGAACCGGTCTGAAAACTCCTTCCCGACCCTTCTTTGCTACTAGAAAATAGCGGGAGTACACCCCCTTTCCTCTTTGTGCGACTGGAACCTTTTCTATTGCTTTTTTCTGTAACAGAGCATGAACCTCTTTGCGTAATAAGCTCATGTGAGCACAACTGGATTTGGTTGGTGGCAAGTGAGGAGGAGGTTGCCGGAAAAGAAGAGAGTATCCACTCTCTACAATGTTCAGCACCCATTTGTCTTTTGATACTTCCCCCAACCGGAGTGGTGTACAGTATTAAGGGAAGCGAATCTTCATTGTTTTGCGGGGGCTTTGGGGGTAGACTGCTGAGGTCTGCTTGTCCCGCGGTCTCTTGTGGCTTTACGAGACTGGAAGAGGGGACGCCCTTGCTTTGTTGTGGTCTCTGGGACCAATGAGGGGTTTGAACCCTCTGTTGGAATGGGCAACTGTCGTAAGGCCTATACCTTCGCCTGAAGTCTTTCCTCCTCTCTAGGCCTACTGCCCTCATGGTGTCAACCTGCCACTTCATACGCGCCATCTCCTCATCCGTGTGGGTTCCAAATAGCGAGTTTCCATTAAACGGAAGATTCAAGATACGCTGCTGCGCTTCCTGCTTTAATCCTGTGAGTCTTAGCCAGGAAGATCTTCTCGCACAAACCCCATGCGCATAACCATGTGCTGCCAAGTCTGCACCATCTGCTGCCACACTGATGATCTGATTGGAAACCAGACTTCCCTCCTGAAGGATCTCCTGAAAATCCTGTCTGTCCTCTCTAGGCAGCTTTTCTGCAAACCTGCTCATTGAGCCCCAGAGTGATCTACTGTATCTGCCTAGGAGTGCAGAGGCGCTGGAGACCATCATTGAAGCCGCCATGCCACACATCTTCCTCCCCAGAGAGTCCAGGTGTCTACTCTCCTTGTCCGGTGGAAGCGTAGAGGATGACGCCACTGAATGTGTCTTACGGGCTGCGGCCAATATGACTGAGTCTGGTGGTGAATCAGCCCTGAGAAACAAAGGATCTTGATCAGGTGCCTTGTATTTCTTTAAGATCCTAGCGGGAGCTGAACTGAGGTTTGCTGGTGTTAAAAAAAAGTCTCAATGGTTGGTTGTAGAAGACCAGGCACCAGCGGTAACAAATTTCTTTGAAACCGCCCTGTGTTGCAGGGTTTCAAAAATTACCGACGAGGAGGTTGAAGGCTCCAGGACCTCAATATTCAGCTTTTGTGCTCCCCTGAGAAGCACCTCGTTGAAAGTTGTGATGTCGTCCACGGGGAAACTCTAGCTGGTGGAGAATCCGTTAAAGTCTGGGAGTACCCTCTTACTGAAGACCCCGACGATGTGGACCAAGAAGGAGACCTTCTGTGACGGCGCGATCTTGATCTTCTCTGGGAGCGTGACCTGCTCCTAGATCTCGTTGTAGTGCGCCGAGGCCTAGTGGCAGACTGGCGAGACGCAGAACGAGCCCGTTCTGTACGCGCTGTTGGCAATGGTGTCCTCGGGAGAGAAGCCAATGGTGAGTACATTCGCGAGTATTGAGAGTCTGGGGAAGCAGGCGTTTTATTAAGACTCTCCAACCACCTTGGCGATAGGTTTATGGGCGAGATGTGCCCAGACGATGAGTCTCTCGACCGCCTAGATGATCCACTCCTTATGGAGACCACTGGACTTGTTGGACCAATGTTCTTATCCGCCGGTGGTAGCTGACGCTCTTCTCCTTGTGAGATAGGCAGCACCTGTGACGACGTCGAAAGATGTACCGACGTCGAAGGGAGTACCACGGACTGCTCAAGTCTTGACGTCGAGCGCCTCAACTGTGACCGGTGGTCCCTTGGATGCGATCTGCTCAGCGTTGAGTGCCTTGCCGTCGAGTGATGGGCCGCTGACGACGGAAGTGTCTGCTCTCGCCGTTGAGGCGATCTCGACGTCGTCTTCCGTGCCGTCGAGGGATGCGAGGCCTTTGACGGCGAATGAGCACGTGGGTGCTGGCTCGACGTCGATCGGTGGGTTGCCGTCGACGGAGATCTGCCCTTATGATGGCTATGTACCTTCAACGTCGTATCCATCGACGTCAGTCTGGTCGCCGTTGACGTCGTCGGGGAACAGACAGGCACCTTCCTACCAGCTGACGTCGATCTAGCCTGTCTCCCGAGAATGGCTAGTTGACTACCTGGGAAGTGAAGAGGACGATGTCTTCTGCCTCTCATGAAGACCATGAAGCCTGATTTTCTCTCTGTCTTTCAGAGTCCTTTTTGACATGTTCTTGCAGTGTCTGCATGTGTCAGGGCAGTGGCTCTAAGGCAGACACACAATACAGATAGAGTGTGGATTAGACTGGGCCTTCTTCTTCCCACAGGAAGGGCACTTCACAAAAAGAGAAGTCATTTTTAAGTGAGGAAAAAATTCCTTGACTCAGACAAAGGTGAAAAACATCGAGTGAAGGTAGAAAAAATGCTGTTTTAAAATATTTTTCTGTGAAAAACTCAGAAAATTTGAGAGCTCAATGCTCCAGGATCCTCTCCGAAGAAGCCGGAAAAAAAGAACTGACCTAACTGTGAACCAACTGTCACCTCTCCTTCACCCCTGAGGCATGGTGGGATACTGGAGGTGCTCAGGGTCTTAAAGGCACAGTGCCAAATTTTGTGGTTCTGCTGTGTTAACCTGCATGCAGCCTATTGGCTAATAATGCTCCATTGTTTTCAATGTCGTTTTTTCTCTTTTTTCACTTGTGTTGCTACTGCTTCTTTCCCTGGGCCCAGCTATGGGTCTTTGGAAAGTTTTTTCTTCTGGTAGTTTTGAAAGGGAGTGTTTAAAAAAAAAAAAAAAAAAAAAAAAAAAAGAATCCATAGAAATAATGCCTGTCTATCAGTATAGTCTGCATTGCTTTTGTACACATGTATACATGAGTTTGGCATGAAAATTGTCTACTAAAAATGCTATATATTTTTCGTGTATATTTCATATACTTATACATGTGTGTATTTTATGTATGCTCCAGGGTCCCCGCACGAGGGCGGGAATATTCAATGTTTATGACTTTGATGAGGATCCCCTGGAAGAGAAAGAATCTATGCTCAAAAGATATAGGAGGGGATTAGAGAAGATTTCAAATTCAATTAGATTATTGAAATCCCACAAAATGGAATGGGATGCCTTAAACAGAGTAATAAGTGGAAGATAATTAGCTGTACAAAAACATGGTTGGAATTTAACGAAAAAGAAACGGGAATCAGAACTTAAAGAAACAGAGGTTAAATATAAAACATGTGACCTCCAGGTTTCAAAAGAAATGACATCCCTCAGGGGCAGTTTAACCTCCTTGCTATGGCAGGATCAAAGAACACACCATTCTGTATAAAAAAAAACATGGATGACCAAGCCAACAAATATTCCTGGTGCGACACCTTCAAATGGCCTCAATCAAAACAAGAACCCCCAATGTGGGAGACTCAAAAGGTGAGCTGCTGCAGAGAAAAAAGGTGAAGAGATAGATATTCCATGATTTCTGCAAAACTCTGCGTAGGGAGATCCAACTGATACTAGATGTTTTGCTAAAATCCAAACATCTTTTACTTACCAATGTTAAAGAATCCTATGAAGAAAGCAAGAGTTGCCAATTACCGAAGCAGTAGCTAACGTAATACCAAAAGGTTATAACTCAATAAAGCCTTTGCATAGATGGCTTAACAAATACATTCTACAAGCACATAGACCAAGGGCAGGAGTTGCTGGTGCACTGATATATAAACCCCTGGAGCGCTGGGTCTCTTAAAGGTCAATCTGTCTACTTAATACAGATCCTGGCTAACAGACTATAATGTCAGATATTCAATTCCTGATACTGCCTGTTCAATCCTGATTTATTCCCCAAAGGCAAACATTCGACAATATCAGACATGTCCTTCACTGGACTGACAAGGATTAGGTTAGTTAACCTGCTTAGCACTAAACATGATCGATCAAACCTGTTTTAAAACTGCTTTTAATTTTTTTCTCGCTGTTTGTACTGTTGAATTTGAATTGCTCTTTAAAAATCCCTGAACCTGCTTTGCATGTAATTCAAAAGGAGGAGGGACCAGCTAAAACCTTTTTTTGTGTCTTAGGACAACTAGAGGCGCCGTTTGTTGGTAGCGGATTATCTAGTTGTTTTTGGGCCATAGGCATTTAATGGGGCATGCTGGGCCTGAAGGTGCGCCAAAGACAAGCACGTTTGCACCCATCAGAGGCCAGCTATGCTGCCCGCCAGCCCTCAGTAAGTAATACATCTATTCAGTATAGTAAAGTCTTACTTCTGAGTCTGCACCAAAGTTAATATGTATGAGTGCAGAGCCTTTGGACTTATGATCCAGTAACCTTCCATGCCCCCACTGCAATTTTCAGTGCACACCTTCACTTGGAGGTGAGGCTGTGTCCCCTTCTCCAAGGCAGAAGAAAGCTAAGGTGCAGTTTTCAGCTGTCATGATTAATGCTTGCTCTATGCATAAACATGCCAATACTATTTACGATCTTCCAAGTGAGGTTAAGCCTGATAAACTGGATATTCTTTTTCTGACAGAGACTTGGCTTTCAGAGTCCTCTAATCCAGTGTATCCCTAATGGTTATAAAGTTTATAGGAAGGATCGCTTAGTGGGCAGGGGAGGTGGCATTGTGTAATTTGTAGGGACGATCTAGACTAGCAAATTTTCAAAAGTGAGAGTCTAAAGGGAGTGGAGGTAATGGGTTTTTATGTTACTCTGTCCCACCTGCACTCCATGTCAGGAGTGCTTTTATATAGCTCGCCTGGGCTTGCTAGCCCTTTTTTTTTTTTTTTTTTTTTTAAATCTCTCGGAAATACAACAGCAGATCTAGCACTGAGATACTCTCAATTTATTCTTCTGGGAGATTTTAATCTCCATATGAATACGATCGATCATAGTGAGGTCCCTGATTTAAAGGAATTGAAGTGATCCTTAGATGTTACTCCATATATATTCAGTCCCACACATCAAGCTGGTCATGTGATTGACCAGTTATTTTCTATTTTGTATCTGATGGTGGCAGACCCACTGCCCCAAGTTTGGTTTGATTATTTTCTGATCAAATTTTATTGGTTGGCCCTCATGATAGCCCCTATTAACACTTTGGACCCCCAGACCACTAGGAGAGATTTTCATAAAAACCAATGGGAGGAATTCAGCTGTATTTTGGGAGAATGTGCTTCTTTTGTGGGCCTAGTGGCTGTCGATTTTCTAGTAGTAGATAATTGGATCAAGGATGCTACGGAAAAACTAACACCGCCTCTTACCTCCAGATCAAAAATAGGTAAGCCCTCTAGTCCGTGGTTTTCGAGCCGCCTTAAAGCTGAGAAGAAAAACTAAAGTTTTAGAAAGGCAGTGGAGGAAAGGCAATAACCTAAAAGATAAGGAAAACAATGAACTGGCACTAAAAAAGTATCACACTGACATTAAAACTGCAAAACTTGAGTTCTTTGAAGCCAAAATTATGGGATTGGGTAACAAAATGAAAGATATTTTTACCATAGTTAAAAGGTTTCTAGCACCTAAAGCGGCTACCAACTTTCACCAACCTTCCAACACTTGGTGTGAACAGCTTGCAAGCTACTTTCTATAAAAAATATTGTCAATTCAGGCTGGTCTCTCCTTTGACCTTCCATAGAAAGCTGAGATTCTGAACATAATACAGAGGTCTAAGAGTCCACTCATTAAGGTGGCACCATGTAACTTTGAGCCTGTTGCACTGGAAAGTTCCCTGACAACACAAAGTATTCTCAAATCAGGCTCTCCATCTGACCCTTGTTCACCCTATGTGTGTGCGCTAGGTGCTTCAGTAATTAACCTTCTAGTAAATAAGGTTTAAAATTCCTCTTTAGAGTCAAGTTGTTGGAAGCAAGAAAACATCAGATCCATGGACACCCTCAAATTACAGACCGATATCTCTGCTTTCAGCTTTTTCAAAGATACTGGAGAAGCATGTTAAGCAACAACTCACCAAGTATCTGGAATCCAACAACCTGCTCCATCCCAGCCAATCAGGGTTTAGCCCTCATTACAGTTCTGAGACTGCTCTCTTGGAGGTTAGCAAATACATCAAAGGCTCTTCGGATGGAGGGGGTAAGACAGTGCTGATAATGCTAGACTTATCAGCAGCCTTTGATTTTGATTCCACACTCCAGCCTCCTTGAGTGCCTGCTGTCGGTCAGTGGGTCAGGTCCTGAACTGGCTTTCCTTTTTTTGTTTTAGAGGGACGCAGCCAGCAGATCTGGATTCCAACACATTCATCTGAGCCTCGCAAGTTGGCAGTGGGAGTGCCCCAGGGCTCTGCTCTGAGCCCTACATTTTTTATGTTTATCTCACCCCTCTTGCTCAGTTAGCGGAATCCCTAGGTGCCAAAGTTATATCATATGCTGATGACACCCTATTACTTGTTTTCTTGGGGCAGGGGTAAAGAGCTCCCTGGGAAATTTATCAAGATTTGTCTAACAGCAGTTTTTCATTGGATGGCAGTAGATCAGCTTAAGTGCAATGCTGAGAAGACAGATTCTCTTTTTTGGCGATATCCCACCAAACAGCTGGCAGGCCATTTGGCTTGAAAATACCTCTCCTTCAGGCCCTCGGAGGGTTTGGTGAGGAATTTGGGGGTGACATTTGTTGACCATCTGTCATTTAAGCCACAAATAAAAATCGGTGGTGGGTACTTTCTTCTGCGTTCTGCGCGCACTGAAAAAGTGATCTCACTACATCAAGATTAGATTACAGCAATGAACTTCACTTGGGCCTACCAGAATACCTTCTACAGAGACTGCAAGTGGAGCAGAATGAAGCAGTTTGCCTCCTTCTGAGACTGCCTGTGAGAATGCATATATCGCCACATCTGCATGAACTGCACTGACTTCTGATCAGGAAAAGAACTGTGTGTTAGGCGCTGGTGCTGACACATAGGGCCTTATATCAATCCAGGGCCGCATACTTTAGCACCAGATTCAGTTTCCATTCTCCCACCTTGATTCAGAGGCCTGACAAATTATTGGCAGGAATTCCTAGAGTGCGTAAGTCTAGAACGGGAGGGAGATTGTTGGTTTTTCTAGGTGCCAGTGCTTAGAACAAGAGATTTGCATGCTGTTTCTAATCACGCTGCTTTTTAAAGAAAAAGCGGAAACATGGCTTTTTAACCAGGTTTGAATGTTGGTTACTTAATCTTTGACCATAGGCTGTTGCGCCGGGACACTCTGATGATTAGCTGTGCGCATTATAAGTCTAATATAATTCATTCCATTCTAGGAGAACAAAAGGAAATTGCAATCATTGGAAAGGGTGGGTAGCTAAAGAAATTAGGACTACAGCCAAAGACT
Organism: Pleurodeles waltl; assembly: GCF_031143425.1. Lineage (NCBI taxonomy): Eukaryota > Metazoa > Chordata > Amphibia > Caudata > Salamandridae > Pleurodeles > Pleurodeles waltl. The sequence goes on along the minus strand of NC_090445.1, from coordinate 415,553,091 downwards.
AGGACATTAAAAGAGGCTGCGCCCACAACAAGATTAACAGTCAACTGAGTAAATTCAAAAGTGACATGGTGGTAGCACGCTATAGAAGCAAAATGTAAGAAACAAGGCTAGGACTAATAGAATGGCCACTCATAGGGTGCGGTGGGCAATAACACAAGATTAATTTCTTATCAGAAAAGATGCCACTGACTTGGAATCCAGTAATTTTCAAAACTATTAGAGTAGATAAGTATCTAGTCTCAAAGTAAACCTAGATAAATCTGAGATCATGTGTGTGTGGCTGGACAAAAAAATACAAGAACAATTAGCAGAGACATTCCCATTGCACTAGATAAGAGACAAAATGAAATACTTGAGAGTGTGCGTTACACCTACAGTTAGACCCGACAGCCTTTGGGTGGTCTTCCTTCAAAGTTCTTGCCTACTTTAAATCACGTTTGCCAATCTGTTTTTATTGGCCTTGGGACTCTTGACACTTTTCCACTGCTAACCAATGTTAAAGTGCATGTCTTTACTCCCCTAAAATATAGTAACATTGGCGTATCCACAACTATCATATTTAATTTACTTCTAAGTCCCTAGTAAAGTGCACTATATGTGCCCAGGGCCTGTAAATTAAATGCTACTAGTGGGCATGCAGCACTGATTGTGCCACCCACTTAATTAGCCCTCTGAACATGTCTCAGGCCTGCACTGCAGAACCTGTATGTGGAGTTTCACTGTCAAACATTTGCCAAGCCTTAATCTCCGCTTTTATAACACACAAATGTAGGCCTTAGGTAGCACATAGAGCAGGGCACAGTATAAGTAAATGGTAGGACAAATACATTTTTGTTTTTTCGTATCCTGGTGGTGAAAACCTCCCAAATTCGTTTTTCACTACTGTGAGACCTACCCTTCCCATAGGATAACATTGGGGATTCCTTAATACACCTATTAAGTGTAATTCCTGATTGAGAAGGAGTAGGTGCGACTGTTGCGTTTCGTACCTATGGACTTGTAATTGTAAAGCTGGATTTATTATTACAACTTTAAAAATTCAATTTTTAAGCAATACAATTGCAAATATTCTTAACAAATTCTTATCTTGACTTCTACTTATTGGATTTTTGTCATTTTGGTCTTGTTTTGTTCATTAAAGTGTGATCTATTGTGTTACCATTGTGCAGATTATTTTTGTGTGGTGTTGTCACTGTTTTAAGTGTCACACAAATACTTTACACATTGTCTGACTGCTCTGTGCCAAGCTACCAGAGAGTGAACACCAGTTAATTTAAGGTGTGTGTATAGGACTTACCCTGAATAGGGTTGTGGTTCCTGCTTGGACAGGGTGCATACTTCAGCCAACCAGAAACCCAAATTCTGAACAACTATACTGAACTCTTTATAAGGTACACTAACCCAGATTTTTCAAGGAATTTCAAAAAAGATCTTCAACGCAGACATCCGATTTTTATGTCTTGGATGGAAAGAGTTGCTTGACTAAGAAGCACATACTACCCCCTCTTTCTGTAAATATTCTAAGCACTCCCTGTAATTCTACCTGCAAAAGAAACACATCGCTGCATACAGAAATCAATGCATTTATATGGCCAGGAAGAAAACCTGCAGTCTCTGAACCGTTCTTGGCAGAGGCGGGTGATGTTGACTTTCCTATATTAATTCAATATCATCAAGCAGCACAACTATGTATTGCGTTTGAATATGTCCCTCTGTGAGAGAGAGAACACTGGAACCAAATGGAAGCCCCCCCTTTAGAACAAGTCCAATGGGATCTAACCTGGCTACCTACAGGGTCGAGGGCCTTAGTAGGTTACGTGCCATAAGGAAATGTTGCTTTCATGTAACCTGCTTCTCTTCCAGGAGAATCCTTATCATGGTCATACGCACTGAAGAGTTCCGCCCACAGAGCACTTTAAAAAATACATGTATTCACATTACAAAGTATTTGCAGTCTCTATAAAGGCGGTCACATTTCTTTAAAAAAAGAAGCCAATTGTAAGTCACTGAAACACCTTCACAAACCCTTTTTTTAAAAGGAAAAATGAAGAGAGATTGAAGAACAAAATTAGCCAATAGTCTACAAGGGAAATCTTAGGCAACAAAACTGGCACTGTCTCCTTTAACTTCACAGCACACTCAGCATCCCATTATGCCCCAGAGGTGACAGGTCAGGTACTTTGATAAGGATTGCTTAAGACTATGATAAAGATTCCCCTGGAAAAGATCTAGGATTATAAGTAATTAACCTTTACTTCTCTTCCAGGGGATCCTCATCAATAGTTATAAGTACTGAACAGAATAACAAGCCCATCCCACAAATAAGTGGACAAGACAAATGGACAGTTTCAAAAATCTCACAGAATGATTTGTCAGAGATACCTGTCCTACTTGAGTACTTCCTTGGAGTTTGAACCCAGACAATAATGTCTAGCGAAACAGACCCCCAGGTAGAAGACTTGCAAATTTCTAATTTGGGAACATTCCTAAGGAGAGCTAACTCTGCACGCTGAAGTAATAACAACTAAAAAGAGGTCTTCAATAAAAGGTGTTGTAATGAGTCTTTATGAATGACTTCAAATGGAGGTCCCATTAATTTAGATAAAACAATGTTAGGTTCCCAAGGAGGAGAAGGAGAAAAAGACAGACTACAGGTATGTTAAAGGAGGAGCTTTGTGAAGGATATTTCCTATAAGCAATAACAGATACACCTTAAAAGACGAAAATTGTAAATTAGATCTTTCCAAATAAGGTAGGTAAAGTAATATCAAGGCTTGGCACGTGAATAGGTCATAGTTCTTTTGTGTGTACCAAATGCAGAATCTCTTCCACTCAAACATATGCAATTGTCTAGTGGAAGGACGTTTTGATTCTCTTAAAATGCTCCCCATCCTTTGAGAGAGGCATTTGTGACTAATATCTGGACTGAAAGGTCCTGATACAATGGTATGCCCACGATTACATTTTTTGACCTGGTCCACCATGGAAGAGACTGAATTGTAGATAGTGAAAGAGCTACATCTCGCTTCCCAACTGCCTGAGTACTGCCTCCACTGATCTTCCAGACATTGCTACAACAGTCTCATGAAGTCTGGCATGAGGATCTAGGAAGATACAAGATGCCCTGGACTTTGGTAGAGATGAGATCTGTTGTGCCTCACCATGAGTTTTCAATAAACAGACTCTTCATGTACGTAGTTGAGGGTAGATTTGGAGTATTGCAAGCAATCTGAATTTTTCTTATCTATTTGTTTAATATTTGCAAATCTGGAACAGCTTCAACTCTTCTTTTAGTCCTTTTTTCGAACCAGAAATTACTGGGAATAAATTCTCAATCCTTTTTGGTGAACAAAAAAAAAAACCTGCTCCAATGCATTTTTCTATCGTAATATGTTGACGTCCTACATACACAGAATTAGCACTTGTAGAACTAGAACTAGTAGATACGCTGATGTTCTAGCTGGAGAAATTGACGTATGAGGGGACTTAAAGCGAAGAGAGCATCCATTCTGAACAATATTCAAGACCCATTTATCCTTGGTTATTTTCAGCCACCTTTGAAAATTACTGGTTATGCTTCCTCCTACCAGAGTGTCTGACAGAGGAGGAAAGAGGAAGTCACTGTTTGGCAGGAGGCTTTCCTGCAGGTATAGATTATTGCTGTTACTGGCCTCCTCTACCGCTGGATGATCTTCGAGGATGATGGGATGGTCTCTGTTGTTGCTGGTGTTGATGCAACTGAGGGCTTTGAACCCTATGAGGGAAGTCACACCTACCGTAACGTCTGTATCTTCTCCTGAATTCTTTTCCAGGCAAACCGCTTTTAGAGTTTCCATCTCCGTTTTCACATGAGTTGTTTCGCCGTCCACATGTACACCAAACAGTGTAGTGCCTGAAAAGGGTAGACTTAAAATCTTCTGCTGCGTTTCTGGCTTTAACTTAATTAGCTTAAACCATGAGCTGAGTCTGTGCAGATGCCATCACAATATTCAAGTGCTGCTACATTTGAAGAATCTGCTGCTGCTCCAATGAATTGGCTAGAAACCAACATACCCTCACTGAGGACTTCCTGAAAATCCCATCTATCTTCTTTGGTTAGTTAGTCGCATTACTTCTGGAGAGACCCCCAAAGCGATTGATTGTATTTCCCAAGAAAATATGTAGTCTTGCTGCTTTCATTATGGATGCATATGTTCCGCACATTTTCCTACCCAGAGAATCCATTTGCTTGCTCTCTGTCTGGTGGTACAGAAGATGAAGGAGCTACTGTGTGTGACTTCCTTGTTGCAGAGACAATAAAAGAATCTGAATCAGGAGCCTGTCTAAAGAACAAAGGGTGTTGATCCAGTGGTTTGTATATTTTCAGAAGGTGAGGGAGAGCAGATTGTGTAGATGCAGACGTACAAAACAACTGCATAGCTGGTTCTAGTGGACCTGGGACTAACAAAATTAAGGGCCTTGAAGAGGTTTTATGATGTAAAGTTTCTAGGAAACATTAAGTCTCAATGTTTTTCTCCAGTTTCAATTAAGCCAATTACGTCAATGTTCAATGAAGCATGTTTCTTCACTTTAAATTCGACTTCTTCCAACTGCATCATTAGAACGGGCGCCTATGAGAAAAGGGCAAGCATCAGATCTAGCACCCTTGGATTTCATCATCTAGTACCCAGATACAACGAGGGAACTCCCCTACCCTGGCTCCGTTTTCCAATTAGCAGAGGGGTCTCTGATCAGTATACTAAAGGACTCTTACAGGGGGACGTAGAGGAAAGTCATCTATTATGCTTCTATGCGGATGACATTCTTTATTTAAAAGACCCTTCTGGCAATCTTTCCCCGACAGTGATGGAGCTCATATAATTTGACTGATTCCATGGGTTAACAATCAATTAGAAAAAGTTTCAGGCTATCCCCTTCACCCCAACAATGCCAAAACACATACTAGCTTGTCCTCCAGAGCAGTGTGAACATCCGGTTGCATATATGGGCAAGTAAGTGCAGAAGAATGTAGAACTAGTTCTCAGAGAGAATTATGGGCCAGTAGTAATGAAGATATATGATCTGGTCACCTGATGGAAAATGCTTCCTCTGTCAATGGCTGAATTGTATTGCATCATTGAAATAGCACTTACTACCCCCCTATGTGTGGCGCTGAAGCACTTGCCTACATGGTTAGCACGCTACACCTGTTGGGTATGCGTCTGAAAGGATGTTGCCTGTTTTGATCCTAGGTGGAACATGTTTCCATGTCATGCATGATGACCACTGAGGTGTGGCTATCGTGTTATGGGAAGTAGCACGCAGTTGTGTGATGGATGATGGAGTGTGAGAAACAGGCACACAGTTTGTTTTTTGTTATGCTAGTAGCTTTGCACAGTTCTGTAGGCCCCTTTATAGTAATTCTTATAGTCTGGTCAGCTGGTTACTGCACTGGATTGTCCAATCTGAGATTTTGTGCAAAGCTGTGGTCCTGAGCTGGCATGGTTGGGAAGAGCGAGAAGTGGAGAGATTGATTGGGCTGGGCACTTTTATTATGATACTATATCTGATTATTTTTGTGAGATGTACACAAGCGGACACATTGTATAGAGATAAGGGACCTGCAGTGGTGTACTACATTAAAGTTCTTCTCCTCCTCCTCCTCCTCCTCCTCCTCCTCCTCCTCCCAATTGTCTAGCAACGTGTGATGGATTCTTCAGTTATTCCATGCCTGTTCATTTGGTGGTATATCTGTATTTTTGCCTTATTGTGCTGGCCATGGAAAATCATCACAGCAAAGATGTCCTATGTGAATTTAAGAGGTATAATTTACAGTTTGCTGCTGATTCCTGCATATTATGGTTTTAGTATTACTGTGAAACATACCTGTTATACATGCAAGCATGTAAGTATCTAATGCTACTATGAACTATAGATCAGCCCTTTTTAGCTTACCTGCATATCAAAAGCAGTTTGCTGGTTAAGTTATTTGCAGTTCATGGGTTGTAAACTTGGGATTGCGTCCGAGTATGCAACTGTTTTCAGGGCTCTGTTGCTGTAATAGAGTAGTTATTTAAGTAATAGCCATGATTTCAACTGTTTCTGGAAGTGTATATTCTCCTAGGTGCTTCTAATGTTGGCTGGTAGCGAGTTCCAGAGGCTGGCAGCTTGTATTGAGAAAGCGGTGCCTCCTACAGACTTCTTAAGGTAAGGGGGTATGATAAGTGGTGGAATCCTAGAGCGCAGTGTTATGTTTGGTTTGTACTGCCTGAATTTTACTTGTAGGTATAGTGGTCCTTTTCAATGGGAGGCTCTGTGGACAATGCAAAGTGTCTTGAACATTGCCCTTCTATAGGTAGCTAGTGGAGTGACTGCAGGACTGGAGTCATGTGTTCTCTTGGGTGAAGGCGGAGATGCCATTGTGGTGTGTGTGAGGAGGTGATGTGAAAGGTGGTAGGTAGATTACATGACATCCGAGAGATAAGAAGCTATCCATTTTAAAGCATTTTAATGGATTCAGAGAGCCCGGAGTTTTTGCAGTAGCATGTGCTGGTGGACAGTGTCAAATGCAGCTAATAAATCAAGGACTAAACCGGCAGCTACTCCATTTTTGTCCACTGCAAGTTCTAGATCATCCCAGAAGAATTTTATGGCTGACTCTTAGCCTCTGCCTAGTCTGAAGCCGGGCTGTTGGTCTGACAATTAGCCATATTGTTCAGTAAAGTTAGAGATTTGAGCAAACAGTCTCTCAAAAATGTTTCTTAAGAATCATCCATTTGATAAGGGTCTGCAGTTTGCCGGAGTTGGATAGGGCAGTCGAATGTAAGGGGGATTAAGCTCAGGCATGAATTAACAGTTCAAGGGACTTGTTGAGCAGGCTCCTGGTTACCTTCCATGCACAGGTTGAGTGAAGGTTATCTTTAAAGTTTTTTGTCGGTGCTGGGTCTGAAGCTGATCCTGATGGTCTGGCTGCAATGATAACAGAGGAAATATTTTTGTAACAGGGTATTTAAAGTATGCAATGTTAGATAACTATGGTTACCTCTTTCTATGGTTGTTGGACCAAGTGTTGTTGTGGTGTTCTCCTTAAGGTCATTTTTCATCTTTTTAAATCAATTCATTGGAGATTTTGCTGCAGAAGTCTTGTGATTGTGGTGTTTCTGTGTTTGGGTGTGCTGCATTGTAGAATTCGGTTAGAGTTTTATGGAGTTTTAAGAAGTGCTTCAGAAGGGCTGTCTGTTTCAGTTTGTGTGTGGAGCAGTGGTGTCTGTCTGTGGTTCTGATGATCCTTTTATATGCTTGCGGTGGCATAGCATGCTTTTGTCAGTTTCATCTCCTCATTTTCTCCATTTGCCATGTGGTATGTGGAGTTGTGTTTTCATTCATTTGGTCTTCTCATTAACCTATGTGGTGTCTCTTTTTCTGGTAAACCCGGAATGTGGTTTTTGTTGGTACCTGTTTGTCCAGTGCAGTGGAGATCCAATTACAAAATGTGTTTATGTCTTTCGGCCACGTTTATTAGGGTTCTTTCATTGTGGGTGTTGAATTGCTGGGTGTCTAGTTTTTTTCCCGTTGCCTGTACGGCCCTATGTTGTTTATTTGGTCTTTGAGGTGTTGCATTTGATATGTGAGCTGATCCTGAAAGTGATGTGGGTGCTCCAACTTATGGGGGAGTTGTCTGTAACTGTGGCTTGTTGTAAGGGCTAAAATATGACATCTAGAATATGCCCTGTGCAGTGAGTTGGGACAGAAACATTTTCTTGTAGGTTGAAGTATTCAGGGCTGGTTGTGATAGCCATGGTTAGATTCTTATCAAACCGTATGTTGAGGTCTCCTAGCATGTCTAGATTTGGGAGGTCCAGATGGGTGCTGGTTACTATATCAAGCAGGACATCTTTCAAGTTGGCATTGCTGTGTGGTGTTTATTCATTAAGAGGACGGAATAAGTTATAACTGGAGTGGGGTGACATCTTATTATCAAGGATTCACAGCCATACATAGTGAGGTTTTCAGTTACTTGTATGATTTTGTATGCATGACAGCCAGGCTTCCTCCAATTTTGCCAATACGATTTTTGTTTATGTTGTGAAAATTGGGAGTGATGGTTTTGTAGCTGTTTACTGCTGGTTGCAGAATCTTTGCTGAGGCATGTTTCTGTAATGTAGGTGGGGTCTGGTGTGGTTTCGGAATGTAGGTCAAAGATGCTAAAGTGATTTTTGTTCAAAGATTTTATGTTGAATACCAGGCATTTTAGTTGTTGTGTTTCTTTCGGGACACATAGTGGTTATAAAGAGGATTTTCTTACCCAGCCTATTATTCATATTTATCAACCTCTCCTAAAAGCATACTTTGCCTGCTTGTTTTCTGTATTTTTGAGTAAATATGGATAGGTAAATGTGAGTTGGGACATGTTCATGATTCCATAGTCTGGAGTTGGAGGGGGTTGCTGTTTCCCGGTCTGGAACATTCCTATTGGGTGTCCCAAACTAAATATGCATTTAGCTAGTACTGTCCGGAATATCAGCTCCCTTCCTTCAATAATGAACAAGATCTAGAAGAGACCACCCTGCTTGATTATGGTGGTGAATTGCTGGATGCCACGCCACAGATTAACACAAGTGCCTTTACAGTGCAGGTTTACATAGTGGGATTGGAGAGACTGCATATCCCTAAATTACCTGCACTCAATAACCCGCTAATGTTGGCTACATTGGAAGCAAAAGCCTGGCAAAAGATAACTTTTTTTTTTTTTTATTACGTTTTGTCGCTTAGCACAAGACAAACATAACATGGCAACAGCTGTTGCATACTTAGTACACACGTTATACATAAAAGACAGGTACTGTATATTACGCTGCCCACCTGAAGGTCCCAACTTTCCAACCTCACCATCACACTACCCATCAGGAGGTAGAATATCTGGGTGTTCCGGTAAGTAAGCTGTTAGGGGGGCCCACATAGCCCTCCGTCATTAAGACACCGACAGCTCTTCTGTTTACAGCTCCAGGTTTTTCTGCAGGACACCATGTCCAGTAGCCAGTGATCATATTTGGGTGCAGAGCGCTGTCCCAAGTGCATGGCCGTTCTCCTTTTGGCCAGCAATAGCGCCACCGTTGTGATCTTTCGAGCCCATGGTGGTAGTTTCTGGACCAGGCCCATTAGGCACGTGTGGGGGGTGCAGTCTATTAACTCCAATACCATGGAGCGCAAGGCTCTCATCACCTGCTGCCAAAACCCCTGAATCTGTCCACTCTCCCAGGACAGGTGCATAAAGCCTGCATCCACCCTTCCACAACTGATACACTGCGTATCTCCCCTAAGTCCATATCTGAACAGTTAGGACAGTGTGTAAAACATTTGTTGTAAATACTTAAAATGGATAATGCAGAGATTGCAATTGGAAATAAGAATCCCTGTCAGTGTGCAGCAGAAACCACATTCCTCCTGTCGTCAGTGTGGAGGTGGTCTAATGAGGAGTTCCAGCGACCTAGCGCCTGGCCCGGTTGTGTCGGTCTATCAGCCTGTGCTGTATCATATATCCTGGTAACCAGGTGCCCACAGAGGGCAGGTCCCAGATGCTAGATTACTAGACTAGATTACTGGGATAACATTTTTAGCATACCCTCTATGGGTGATGCATCATCAGCTGACCCCCATCTTCACTCCTTGCCTAGCTGGACTATATTAAAGAAGTTTCAAAGGGAGTTCCATATGTATTCTGAGCTGGCTTGCCTCTTGAGCAAGAAAAGAGTGCCAATACAAAGGGGGAGGCCCCATACCTACACTGGCGGATTGGCTTTCTGATTTAACTAATCGCAACAAAACAATGTCAACGCCTCTGCCCTACCACACACTTCTAGGCCTAAGGTTACCTGGGCTGCACTCAGAGGAGCTATCTTTTGGAGGCAACTCCTGTATCTTAAGGGTACTGTGGATGTCACATATGAACTGCAAAGCGATATTTAAGTGGGGTGACAAACCCCATATGGTGCCAGATGTTTGGATTTCATCTATTGCTGATCCTTACAAGACCTTATTCAATCACAGAAAAGGGACAGATCTGGCAAAGCGCCTTAGTTGTTTCACTAATGACCTTTTGCTGGTGAGGGATCATGGATAGATGTTAGAATTAATACCAGCATCATCAAATGGACAAGATTAGAAGTAATTGTTAAGGAACATATGTTTCCATGCCCTGTGCATGTTATTTACCATGGTATGACCTTGTTAGGTGAGGATTGTGAACTATGTCGACCTAAGTGTGTTGTAATGGTTTCTTTAATAAGACAACTGAAATTAAATAGAAAACAAACAAAAGAGGAAACAGGTGAGAGGAAAGAATGGTCCTACATGACAAAAATGGAGGCAGATCCTGGTGAAAGATATCCCTCTTTCCAGATGGAAAAGACTATGGGGAGATATCCCTGATTGTAGCAGTGTACAAACTGACACCCAAACCAAAATGTATATGTAATGCAAGACAACAGATATAGGAGAGGAGAGGTTTAGGGAGAGGTCGTTGTTGGCAAGGTTGTGGCGCATATGCTGATGTGTAAAATATATGGTGACCAAATGTACCCTGAATATAACAGATTTCTTATCACTTTATTTTTTTTTTAATACTTAAATTCCTTATTATAGGAAAATACCACTGTTGGCATGGTTACCCCCTACCTTTTTGCCTTTTGTTGATGCCAGCTTTGATTGAAAGTGTGCTGGGACCCTACAACCAGGCCCCAGCTCCAGTGTTCTTTCCCTAAAACTGTACCTTTGTCTCCACAATTGGCACAGCCCTGGTACACAGTTAAGTCCCTTGTAAATGGTACCGCTGGTACCAGGGGCCCTGCGGCCAGGGAAGATCTCTAAGGGCTGCAGCATGTATTATGCCACCCTGGGGACCCCTCACTCAGCACACGCACACTGCCTCACAGCTTGTGTGTGCTGGTGGGGATAAAAAGACTAATTCGACATGGAACTCCCCTCAGAGTGCCATGCCCACAACCAGCTGCCTCTGGCATAGGTAAGTCACCCCTATAGCAGGCCTTACAGCCCTAAGGCAGGGTGCACTATTCCACAGGTGAGGGCATAGCTGCATAATCACTATGCCCCTACAGTGTTTAAGCCAAACCTTGGACATTGTAAGTGCAGGGTAGCCATAAAGAGTATATGGTCTGGGAGTTTGTCAAACACGAACGCCACAGTTCCATAATGGCAACACTGAATACTGGGAAGTTTGGTATCACACTTCTCAGCACAATAAATCCACACTGATGACAGTGTGAGATTTACTGAGAAATGCACTCAGAGGGCATCTTAGAGATGCCCCCTGCATGCCAGCCCAACTGCTAGTGCTATGCTGACCGACCCCTGCCAGCTTACCACTTCCCGACTAGTTTCTGGCCATATGGGGTGAGTGCCTTTGTGCACTCTGTGACCAGGAACAAAGCCTGTTCTGGGTGGAGGTGCTTCACACCTCCCCCTGCAGGAACTGCAACACCTGGCGGTGAGCCTCAAATGCTTAAGCCTGGTGTTACAACGCCCCAGGGCACTCCAGCTGGTTGAGATGCCCGCCCCCCAGACACAGCCACCACTTTTGGCAGCGAGTCCAGAGGAGATAATGAGAAAAACAAGGAGGAGTCACCCTCCAGCCATGACAGCCCCTAAGGTGTCCAGAGCTGAGGTGACCCCTTCCTTATAAAATCCTCCATCTTGGCATGGAGGATTTAGCCCAATAAGATTAAGGATGTGACCCCCTCCCCAAAGGGAGGAGGCACAAGGAGGGTTTAGCCACCCTCAGGGACAGTAGCCAGTGGCTACTGCCCTCCAGCCCTAAACACACCCCTAAATCTAGCATTTAGGGGTGACCCTGAACCCAGGAAATCAGACTGCTGACAACCTAACAAGAAGGATTGCTGACCTGAAAACCCTGCAGAGAAGAAGGACACAACTGCTTTGGCCTGTCTCCAGATTCTACCAGAGGCTACCGGCCTGTCTCCAGATTCAAAGAACCTGCAACAGCGACGCATCCTGCGGGCCCAGCGACCTCTGCCGAATCAGAGGCCAGCCCTGCAATTCCAAAGGACCAAGAAACTCCTGTGGGCAGTGGACTGTCCAAAGCAACAAGAAGAAACCCTCTTTAAAGGGACTCACACCTCACTCCTGAAGTGTGAGTCCCCACCACTCTGCACCGGACGCCCCCGGCCCGTGTCCAGAGAAACCAACACCACAGAGAGGTCCCCCCAGGCGACTCCAACGACGTGTCCACCCTAAGCCGACCTCTCTGCACCCCACGACGACGCCTGCAGAGAGAATCCAGAGGACCCCCCTGACCGCGACTGCCTGGTAACAAAGAACCCAACGCCTGGAAGAAGCACTGCACCCGCAGCTCCCCCCAGCCAGAGACAAACCAACTACCGGTGCAGTAGTGACCAGCAGGCGGCCCTCACCTTTGCCCAGTTGGTGGCTGGCCTGAGAAGTCTCCCCCTGTGCCTTGCCTGCATCGTCAGAGTGACACCCTGGTCCCTCCACTGATTTCAATACAAAAACTGACACCATGTTTGCACACTGCACCTGGCCGCCCCTGTGCCGCTGAGGGTGTATGTTATGTGCCTGTTTGGAACACCCCCCAATGCTCTACAAAACCCCCCTGGTCTTCTCCCCGAGGACGCAGGTACTTACCTGCTAGCAGACTGGAACCGGAGCACCCCTAGTCCCCATAGGCGCCTATGTTATTTGGGCCCCTCTTTGACCTCTGCACCTGATCGGCCCTGTGTTGCTAGTGCTGGGTGTTTGGGGTTAACTTGAACCCCCAACAGTGGGCTGCCTATGCCCCGGAGACTGAACTTGTAAGTGCTTTACTTACC